>NC_067411.1:67889540-68203194 GCF_009764475.1 Pristis pectinata
CAGTTGTGGATACCAATTTGAACTCTCCTCCAGCTGTGTATGGCGATGCAGCAGCACATGTCACCTGCTGGTTTGCTGCTGCTGTCTATAATTATGCCGTACCAGAGAGAAACAATGCTAGTGAGTGTTATGGAATGTGCTTGATTGATCTAAGTGTCATGGTTTGTTGACAGTTTCAGCATGCTGTGAGATTTGAGTGTACAGCTCAATAGTCATTGGCATAGGAGTGTAGGTGGGACAGAGATATATTTTGTTACGTACCAGCATAAGTGTTAGAAACTATTTTATTAATAACTACTTGTAATAATAAGAAAAGTTAAAAATGTTAGATATCAAATATAATTCCCAAAACTAAACTCAAAGTGTGTGTGTGTGGCAAATTTCCAAACTCCAAGTCCAGGAATAAGTCTCAAAGTTCAGTTCAGCAAGTCATAAGGTGAGACGTGAGCAAAGGCTTTTGCAAAACCACCGTTGACTGAAGAGAAAATGTAGAGAGAATGTTCCATGATGGAACCCATACGGCACCTCAATCACTGATGATCTCCATTGCTTTGTTCCGAAGTATCTGCCACCCCGAAAGGCATTCGAGATGTGGCCATCCACAGAAATACCTGTTTCCTTCTACAGGTTAACGACAAAGTGGACTCTACTGGATCACTCAAAATCCATACCTGGATTGTAGTGACAGACACGGTTATCGTTCTTCATCCATCGATACAGAGACCAGCAGTCAGTGTCTCTCTCTCCCTGTCTCTCTCTCTTTCTGACTGACTCCCTGAACAAACATTAGCACGTTGTTATCTTGTTGCCGTGATGACACCACACACACACTACTCTACTGTACTATATTGTAAAGGGACAGTCACCAAATAGCAACCTAATCCGTAACAGTTGCCTCTGTCACCTGATTGACTGAGGTAGTTGGTTGGTGACTGATGTCAGCAAAATAAATGAGCTGCTGGCGGAACTCAGCAGGTCACGCTGCGTCTGTGGAGGGAAATGGATAGTCGATATTTCGGGTCAAGACTCTTCATCTGGACTGGTGATTGATGGGAATCTCATCTCAAATGAGTGATGTTTTTGGTGGGATTCAAATATTGAAGATGCAGTCACTACTCTTGACCCACACATTTTGGAGTTTTGTAGTGCTGTATTAAGCTCCTTGGAATTACACATGCATTTAACTCCACTGCTGTCTCACACCACTGCTTTTTCAGTTTGTATCCAAAGGGCTCCCTTGCCCCTGAGGGTAGATGGGATCTCATCGCTACTCCTACTCATCAAATGAAGCTTCCAACTCCCCATCAGAAAGTCCTGGAACATACCTTTCCCTGTCTTGTGCCATTTCTTCCAGCAAACTGTACTGATCTTTGGAATAACTTCTATTACCTGCCTGCAGCCTGAACACACCTCCCCTTAAAGAAAAATGGGCTTGCTTTAACCAGAGCAAGCTAACTTGAACTGATGCTAACTACTCATGAAATTGGGCTTCATACTGATGCACTAACACTATTAAGTATATGGTTTGACACTTTTAAACTTTGATCTTTTAATCTTTGAATTTCCCTTTCCTTGAACCCTATGTGTCTGTGAGTATTGAAATCTTTTTCAGTGGATTAATTAATGCCTGTGAGAGACAAATATTAGGTTGACATGAATTCATTTCACCAATTACTTGGTCAAATTCTCTTACATCCACTTTTCAGAAAACAGTCAAAAGATGAATAAGTTGCACTACCAGTCAGCAATTTATTATTAAGTGCATTATAAAAGGTGGCAATAAAATATCAGTAAAATTATTGCTGTTAAAAATCCACAGAGGACCCAGGTTTTTTTTCCTGTGGTCTGCCTGCTCTAATGCTTATGTTTGAAAGTACACTGTTTTTTGCAAAAATGCTGCTTCCTCTCCAGCTGCAATGTTGGAAGTGGGAGCATTACAGAATTTTGCAATATGTCCAAAGTGAAAAGGAATTATATGTATCTCGTGGAGCAATAATTTAAATCCTTGACCAGTCTGAACTGTCATTACTTTCATAACATGTAATTTCCCTCCATTTTCTGCCTACATTTGTTTTTATCATGCTACACACCCATGCTTTCCTCATGTCCACTGCTCTCGTAACTGGCCTCACATTCTCTAAGAAAGCATTGTTGCCTATGTCCTAACTCATAACTAAACCTCTACCCAGTATTCACCGATCTACATTAGCTGCCAGTCTACCAAAACTTGATTTTAAAATTCTCACCTTCCTGCTGAAACCATCTCATCCCACTGTCTCTGTAACCTCTTAAAGCTTTCTGAGAACACAGGTTTCCTGGAACACTGGTATCTTATCGAGCCCTCACTTCCTGAAACCCATCATTAGTGGCTCTGCCTTCAATCATTTAGGCCCTGAGGTGTGGAATTCTCCACTTCTCCACCTATTCCCTCCTCCTTTATGATGTTTAAAAGTCTACTTCCTTCCTTAGCTTGGTGTCAATTTTTACCAGATTGCATTCCAATAAAGCACATTGCGTCATTTAAGTAAATAAAGAAACATGTTGTTATACATCAGAAACTGAGTGGAACAAGGAAACTAATAGTGCTTCTCAGCAGGTCACATTTCTGCTGTAACACACCTCACTAAACTTTAGTTGTGAATGTGTAGTAGCAGCCGGACAGCCTATTCAATAGATATTTTGTAACCAAGTGGTTAGAATTTTAAATGTATGCTAATCAATTGAAATTTTGAATGATATATTACAGCAACCTGGTCAAAGTTTGATGAAGTGGAACATGTGCAACGTAACCTTCAGGGTTCAGAGTGAGAAATTAGTCTTCAGGGTAAATACTTCTTAATGCAACACAGATGGGATGTTCCATTCCTGCTGTCTGGCTTGTTATAAATGCAGTGACCGGATTCCCAACAGAATAATTTCTACCTCAGTGCATAATACAAACATGAGTGATATGAAAAGTGACCAGTATCAATAATGAAAGCTTTGTTAGGCCTGAAATGATCCTGAAACTAAAAAATTGTTCCCCAGTGTAGTAAGAATGCACTTTAAAAACGGTGCTTAAGGAGAAGGAGATCTGCAGAGACAAAGCAGTTACTGTTTGAAGTTAGAAAACTTTAAGACAGAGTTTATGGTGGATAATATGATTTATAAACTGAAACTTGCGTAAAATGCACAAACATTTTTTTGAGTTGGATTGGTGTTGGCAGATTTTATAGTGCATGTACAACAAACAATCTTGCACTTGTATACCAGTCTTAATGTAGGAGACCTCAGAAGTGTGAGCAAGCAGATTTTTGACACCATAACATCAGGAGATATTGGGACAGATGACCAAAAACTTGGCCAAAGAAGTAGGAATGTTTTGGAGCCTGAGGTGGAGAAACTTTCAGTGAAAATTATGAAATTTGGTGGATAGGCAGCTGAAAGTACAGCCACCATGGAGTGGCTAAAAACAAATGAGCAAGAGACCAAAACTGGGGGCTGGGGGGTCGGGTTAGTCCAGCTGAAGGAGGTTACAGAAATTGGAGGTAAAGTTACTGCGATTTGAAAACAGGGCTGAGGATGTTGAAATCAATGCATTGCTTAATCCGCAGTCAATAACAGGGGCGATAGGTGGATAGAACATGACATGATCTAGGAAATGGACAGCAGAGATTTGGATAAGTTTAAGTTTAAGGAGGGAGATAGGAGGAAGTCTGGCCAAACGTGCTGGGCTTTAAGTCTAGAGGTAACAAATCATTGATGGTTGTTTCAGCAACAAGTGAGTTGAGGCACAGGCAAGCAGTGTTACAGAGATAGTGACAGGTATTCCTAGTGAGGTAGTGCATGTATTCACCAGGTCATAAACAGTGTGATTCCACCTCAGGCAGTTGCCAGGAAGATGGCAGGGATTGGGTTGATGGGGACAGTTGTTTGTGGTGGAGACTTAAATTAGATAATTGGAGAGGCCAAAAGATTTAGAGAAGTTCCTGCAGACATAATGGTCCAAAATGACTGAAGGCTAAGCTTCCTATGGTGGGGTGCAGGAAGTAGCAAATGGAAAAGATAATGTTAGTTGGAAGAAATGTTTGACCCTCCAGTATTTGATGTCAGCGAGTGTGACAATTTAGAGGCAGCTGAAGGTGGTGCTAATTATAAGAGGACCAAAGATAGATCCCTAGCAGTACCCATTGAAGCAACACCTATGCAGCATTCTGCTTTTACTTACACAAAGAACATAAAAGCAAGGGAAAGGATTTGGAGATTAGCACAGGTTGTTTTCTGCCTTTGAACTGTGAGGGACTTTCTCATTGCCAACATTCTCACATAATCAGCCAATGCAATCAACGTGTCACCTCATGAATATTCATTTCTGTTCTTGTAACCTGTTGAGGCACTACCTTTTGCATAACATTTCCTCTGACAAATAATTAAAATTTAACTCTCCATTACCATTATCATTCCTGAAAACACAAGGCTGTAATTGTGCATCGGAACCTGTCTATCAAAGTTAATAAATGGTAGTTAAAGTACAAAGAAACAGACTCTAAACAGAACTGCTTGATTAACTCCCTGAGAAACAATGATTGTGTTCCTGCTTTATTTTAATAGCGTTTCCTTTGAAATTTTCAATGGCATTATTTACTTATGGCAGGCACTTAAAATTGGCAAGTAATTTTCCCAAGGCACAAACTGATGTAAGGTTGTAGCTGTCAAGGTGCAGTAAATTTTCAAGCACACTAGTGCATTTTTTATGATGGTCTATATTTAGAGTCACAGTATATATTTTTAAAGAATAATTGCCTGGTAATTCAATCCCAGTCAGTAGTGCTGAACAGGCTATTTAGTAGCATCACCATGTTGTATTCCAACTCTGAAATTCATTCCATTGACTTCAAGGAATAAATTTGGAGGGTACAGTATAATCCGCTGTCATTACTCTGTATGATATATAGTGCTATGATAAGGGATTTATTTCTAGAAGCAGATTTTTAACATGAATATATGAAACATTTTAATTGCCTCCAAGTCTTTCACAAACACCAAAGAATAAAAGGAAAATATTTCTCTATTTTCATATCCCAATTGCAAACTGTTTTCTCTGCCTACTCATTAAGCAAAGCAAATATGAAAAAGGTCTTACCTTTTGTTGCTGGATTTTTGGAGGCACGGCTAATGGTTAACTTAAAGTGATCTGGTGGCCTCCACCAAAGCAGATGTATAAGGGTCAAAAATGACAACTGCCTTTACCAGCTGAAAACCTTTCATATTAATGAAAAATTTAGGGCTTGAGTTTGTTCTTTGGAAAAAACACAGAAGCCTCATAAAAATAGTTATTAGCATTATTAAGCTAGTGACAAGAAATCATTTCTGTGAGAACTCCCAACCTTCAGTTATATGGCTTCCAAAATAGAAGCAGTTCAGAATGAATTGTCAAGAGGGACTTGCTCCTGCTTGCCATTGCAGATGCTTTCCCATAGGATAACACTGAACATGCCTAGAAGGAACCAAAAGATGAGGAGCATGACATTATCTCTGCCACCCCACCAGTGCATTTTAAGTAGAAGTATATCCTTGACAAAGATGGCACAACAATGCATTAACAGTGCATGCTCCACTCAATTACTGCTGAATTCGGCATTAAGATCTTAAAATAGGATATAATTAGCTTCTAATTAACATATCTCTAATAACAGCACATTCTAGGTCAGGAGAGGTCAAGGTATAAGGTCAGACATAGACATCAAGTCCATAAATTTATCCCCCAAACTTTTCACATAAAGACCAATATGACTGAGACAACTTTTTTCTATTTGGTACCTCCTTCAATTACCTAACTTAGAAATGAACTAGAGATATCACAACTCTGTAAACATCGTTCATTTCCTCTCTTTTAGACCTCATTTAAAGTTATCCATCACCCTCATCTTTGACTATTCAGTTACCTGAACTAAAGTGCTTCCCTATTTATGCTGTGCCATCCTTTCAGAACTTAAAGATTTTTGTCATAATCATCCTGTAATATGTCTTATTTAAATTTGCATATGCAGGCAGATTACTAAGCACTATATTTGCTCACTTTCTGGGAAAATGTATGGACAAGTAATTTGGGATTAATTTTGATACAATTAATAACAAAATGACAAAATGACAAAATTTAACTGAAATATCATATGGTGCTGAATGGCTAGAAATCCATTATAGTAGATCTCTTCTAATTTTTCCAATGGTATTACTTGTGTAAATAAGAATAATCTTCCCAAGGATGGTTGTAAAATATACATGTAAAAGAAAGCAGAATGGACTAAAAGAAGCTGACTGGAAAGTATTATAGGTTACTGTTATATTATACATTGTAGATTAAGATTGAATGGTCCTAATAAATGCATATACAAGAATAAAAATTGTAAACTAAGCAAGTAGTCATCTGCTTGGAACAATGGAAAAAACAAAGATAATACATGTAAAATATTGCAAAAAGAAAGGAGGGGAAAATGTCTGCGAGGAATTTGTTAAAATAAATTAGAAGGTGCCTTAGAGATGTTGAAGAGGACAAGAAATGTGGATCATTGGTCTTTTCCCTCACACTAATTGCTTTGGATTCCTGATAATACCCACAGAAGTGACAAATTAGCTATGACACTTAGCTCTACATACTGTTCATTCCTCAACAATTAACATTTCCTTTATGCAATCAACAAATTGAAAGCACAAAAAGTATCTATAGACCATCCCAACCTTCAGCTCAGACTTTATCCACTCCTATAGTTACATTGGTTTGTACAAGAATGCATATTCAAAATAATAACGCAACAATCTCAATGCAACTCTAAATGTGTATTCAATAATATTTATTATAGATATTTATCCATAATTGTTATATAATAGATTTTTTTCTTGATTATATGCAATTGCGTTCCAGTAAATGATGGGGTATCTTGTAAGCAGTGGACCATATTTATATTTATATCAGCTATTACATTTCATCTTGTACACTTAACCAAATATTTTTTAATTTATATCTGTACATATATTTGGATGCATTTCGAATGAGAGTGGCACCCCTCTTGCCTCTGAGTCAGAAATTTGTGGGTTTGTGCCCCACTTCAGATACTTGAGAATGGAATCCAGAATAATTCTTCAAGGCAGCACTCTGGGACCCCAGCACTGTTGGATATGTCACATTTGAAATGAGACATGAGACAAATACCCCACCTACCCTGCTTACCAATGCTCCAAAATTCTTGCATTTGGTTCAATCTATCTGCAAAATTGCTTCTCTATCTGCTTCCCATTATTTATCAGCTGTACTATGTAACCAGCACTGTGATGCTATAATTTGTTAATCCGCGATGTATCCATCATATTTACCAGTCTCTTTGTGTCCGCTTGAGCTTTGCTACAATCTTCCTAGTTGTTTATTATATTTGGGTCATCTGCAAACTAAGGTTCCTATGTCAAGTCAGGATCATAATCTTGTTTGCCCAACAGCTTTCTAATGTTTGTCTTTTGTTTACAGGCTATGTGGAAGCTCTAGTTATACCTGCAGGAGCAAGAAGAATTCGAGTTGTTGAAGAAAAGCCAGCCCACAGTTACCTTGGTAATTTACAGTTCTTGTAGCTAACTGACCAACATCTTCTCCTTTAAAAAGAAAGTCCCAAGGACTTCATTCCATTCTCTCAGTAACTTTTTTTTGCCATTTGCCCTTTTTTTTCATCCTCTCTCCTCTAAATTGCCAACATGACGGGCCACAATTCCAATATTGAAGAAGTGCTCTGGTGTACTATCCCTTGACCAAACTTTATTTTCAGTAAATCTAAATTAACATAATTATTCCATGTTCTGTTGAATGTCTTTCCATCAGTGTGATTTACAAATGATGGTATGGTTGTGATTATTCCAAAAGAACCAACACAAAAGTTAAAAATCTTGAGGAAACTTTGGGTATCAGATTCTATATAGCTAAACATTTATCTTTTTTGGAAATTAGGCTCATATCTGCAAACTTCCACAAAAATTGAATCAATATCCCTTATTGTGCTAGGATAAGCTACTTTCTTCAAGGCTTTTGTTCTTACTTTGCAGCCACATTTATACAATTTAATTAAGAAGCAAATAACAGAGTGGTGGAGGGGCATCAATTTACCTGTCCATAGAACAGGAAGTGATACAAAGGTGAATTGTCCACACTTCTTTTGAAGTATGTAATACCAAAGGGAGTTTGCAACCTGGAATATTTCACAATGGATTCTTTGCTCAAATAAACATGAACAAAAAAAAACACTTTCACAGTAAGGCAGTCTTGCTGATATTATTATGGTATCCACCCCCACATAATGTTTTTGAAGTTAGAGGCAGGTATTTAGAACTTCTTAACTTTCCCAACAGGTAAAAAGGGGTTATGATTCAATCAACTTTTTTATCCACCAGAGTTTGTTTTACTTTTATATTATTTCTTCTCATTTCTTCTAGGAGTTCCCAATACTTAAACTAACTATACACTTACAACAAAGCCCTTTTTTAATTATCCTCAGAAATCTGAATGAAATGGAAGAAAAAAAAATTAGCATTGACAGAGAAAACTTGACATTGTCATTTATTTTCAGAAATGTAGCAAATCTTCAGGAATGCTTCATGAGCTTCGCTTTGTACAAGACAATAATGTGAGGCTTTGATTAAAAAGGATGTCATTAAATGTGTACAGTGCATTTGAAATTTTACATGGTGCACAGTACAAAAAATCTAGAGCCATCATAGAATAAATATAAGTTCACATAATTTAAGACCAAGTATGACAAAGGTAGAAATGTTACAGTTTTATGTTGGGTTAAGCTGCTCTCATGTCAGCATGAAATAGTTTATGGGTAATAGTTTTTGAGTATCCTAAAGGTGCACATCCAGGATTCCTCTATTAACTAAGTGAACTGAATGAAACTGACAACATCTATGGTATCAATTAATCATTTGGCAAAACCATAAAGGTCCTGTATGAAATGTTCCACTTATAACCAGGTGTTTGCCATGTGCTGGAATCATAATATCCTCAAATTATGGCTGCATTTATCAGATTACCCTCCAAACAATGGACTTTCCGGAACTGATTTGCTTTTAAAATGAATGGTGCTGGTCTAAGAGCTTACTCCTCTCTCAATGGAGGAAGCGGTTTCCTCAGCATTATATCATTCATTGATTGCCAAGTAAATCCACAGCTCACATGCACAGGCCTTCTTCCAAAGTTGTGCAGGAAACTAAAACATTTGCAGTAAACTTCCATTGGAATCTGTTGAATTTACTGCATGTGAATTTAGAAATAATCACATTGTAAAATGCCACAATCTTGTGCACTACGTGCTTAAATTTCAGTTAAAAAAGAAGCATTTGCGAAGGAAGATCACAGTCTTACCACAAGTTCTAAAAAGTCTGTCCTTTTTTTTGTCTTTTGAGCCCTCCGTACAGAAGCACCAACCCACAGAGGATTCTGGGCATGTCCAATGAGTCCAATGGTGTGCACCATGTGCCAGGATGCTTCGTTCAATTTTGATTGATGCATTTCTGGTCCACAGGTGGCACATCCTGCTCATGTAGAAGCAAGCTTTAACAATGCTTACAAGCTTGCTTTGCCACATTAAAAGTTCCTGCCTAAGCAGGTCCCAGGCTGTGGAATCCAGCCAGGTCCTCTTTTAATAATATGCTTACTCATTGTGACAGCTCTCCCTCAAGCATTGCATTCCAGCTCCTTCTCACATCGCCACCACCAGATCACACTCCCAGCCCCTCTGTCAGTCCTCGAATCATGCATTGCATACAGGCCATAAAAGGAGAAAGGAAAATTGTTCCTATTAATAAGTGTATTCATCTCACAAGTTGCTCACTTTACCATTTGAAATATACCTATGCTTTTTCAGTATTCAAACTATTCTGCACTTTATTTACCTTTATTGTTTCCATCCAATTCATCCATTATTAATTGTTTATCTTCTAAAATGTAATACTTCTTGTAGCTCTGCGAGATACCAGCAAACATTCCATTAACAGTGACTGGAAGATTGAACATCCAGGAACTTTTAACATAGCTGGAACCATGGTGCATTATGTTAGAAGAGGATTCTGGGAAAAAATTTCTGCTAAAGGTCCAACCACATCTCCTCTGCACCTTATGGTATGGCCTTTGGAAAATCTTATCTTTTTCCATGCTGTTTTTTCTCAATGTTGCTCTCAATGGTATTTGTAAAGAGAAACTTATAATCTGTTTAAAATTCTAGGTATGATTTTTGCGAATCAGTAGTGATTAACCACAAAAACAAACTCTGCCTTTGAGATTTTCACAGTAGTTTGGTTGAACATTTTGATCTATAGTTGTCAACTGAATGAACAGAACTGAGAAGATTACCATAGAAAGGCATAGCACAGAGAAAAGGCTATTCAATTTGTTCTATCAGTTTAATATCTGGAAAAGACCTATTCAATTAGGCCCAGTCCCCTGACCTCTCCCTGTTGCCTTGTAAATTTTCATTTTCAAGTGTTCATCCAATTTCCTTTTGAGAAGTATTAAATCTACTTCCACCAGCTTTTCAGATAATCATTCATGATACAAAGAAACTCATAAAATTGGAAGAAAGTGATCTTGGCTTCTTTTGCCAATTATCTTTGACTTCAATCAATCCTGTTGCTAGTAGAAATATTTTGTTATTATTTATTCTAATAGAATCCTTCATGATTTTGTGCACTTTCAGTAAATCTCCCCTTTAACCTGCTCAGCTTCATGGAAACAATTCCACCTTCCCTATTCTCATCACTTCACTGAAGCCCTGCATCTCTGGTACCACTCTGGTAAATATCCTCTCCAGTGTTATAAAGGACTTGATAACTTTCCTAAAGGGCAGTGCCAGAACTGAACTCTAACCAGCAATGTATAAAGGTTCAGCATAATTTCCTTCCTTCATGAAGTCAAGGACCCTCCATGCTTTTTAACAATTTTCTCAGCTGGCCCCTCCACATTCTCACTAAGCCTGCATCCCCTTCAATATTTTGTATCAGCTTCTCTTATTTCTTCTGAACAAACCACATCATTGCGCACTTCTCTGCTTAAGTTGTACCTGCCACATGCTTGGCCATTTCATCAGTATTGCTGTCTCCTCCTTGAATCCACTACCTTTCTCACAATGCAAGTGATGTCTGAAAAAGTGTCCCTACATGTTCTCTGCTTTTTTTTTGTCTATGGTAAAAATCTTGTCGGGTCTGCAGTCTACACACTGTGAAGGAAGAGAATTTATTAGAAATAAACATATTTGCCAGCATGGGTTATCCAAGTAGTTTTATTGTCTTCACAATGCTTTTACATCTTTATTTCATTTGAAAATGGGGTCAGCCAACAGAATGAAATGTTTGGGATAAATTAAAAGAACACTACAATTTTCCAAATGGCAAGTTTGTGATCAGAGCAGATACAGATATATTCTTACAGATATATATATGGATACATATATATTCTTAGGGCTACTCTTGCCTCTGGGGTAGGTATAGAGGACTCTTAGCTCTGAAGGAGGCTTCCTTCCCACAGAAATAGCCAATGGAATATTACATGCCTTAAATGCACCAATTGGGTACAAATAATTAAACCGAAGCAATTTTCACAAATAAAGGAGTAAGAAGATGTGTTATCTGCCCCATTTATGATGGATATTTCACTAACTCTATACAACTTGACCTAGGCAATTCAAATAGCTACAAAAATCATAATTTTTTAATAGGACATCCTGCCTATTCGTACCAATTAAAATCAAGGTCAACATGCCCTATTTATTTACAAAATTATTCACTCACTAACATCAATACAAAGGTCAGTTTTGAGAAAACCAGCATCTCATGCAATGATAATTGCATTAACATTGAAGTAATGCATTGAATCCATAAACCAATAGAAGTGTTTCTTCAAGAATTTTACTACCCAACTACCTGAGTGAAAAGAAATTTGAAAGTAATTCAAAAATTGTTTCTTTGGTGATGTAAAATATAAGTGTCCAGAAAATCATGAATGTCAGTGCATTATAATCTAGTTCTGAAATTCATGTCTTTGACAAATGAATTGTGATGGTAGAGTAAAACATAGTGCCATGACTACAGAGCACATTTAGCACAACAAAGCAGGGATGAGTTTCTAGGCAAAATTCTCCAAACGTAATTGGTGAGTTAAAGCAGTAGAATCACTTTATTGTTGTTTAGAGTATTAAGTGCAGACTCAATACTTCTAAGGTAACATTTCTGCAGTGACACATTAATAGGTCCTGGCTATGAGCAATTGGAAGATTGCTCCTATAAGAGTAGAATTCTTCCCTTCCCGTCAGTGGCAGAGTTGCCCAGGATCTGCCATGGTTTCAACAGTGGCAGATGGTTCCCACCAGCTATCTCTAGAAATGGTCAGAATTTTCAAGCAGAGCTTTAACAGAATATCAAAGGTAGAATTATTCCAGCTGCAGTACACATTATTATAAAAAAGTGTAAATACTGAAGCAGCCTATCTTCTTGATGACTGGATAGTTGCACTATTTGTCATAAATATTCTTTTCATTGTAACTTAGTTGTAACACTGAAGGAACAATTTAAGAGTAAAATATTTCTGGGTAAAATACTTAACATATTTAAGGTCTTGCCGTCCTGGTAGGAAGAATTGGATTGGCTCCCAACTGCCTTGTAGTGAGCTAACATTTTGAATGTGACATTTGGCAAGAAGCCACTGCACTGATGTCAGCAATGATTCCTTCAGTGAGCAGCTCCATTAAGTCAGCAGGGATCAGTCTAAATCCCAATTCTAAGCAGTTAGAAATTCTTTTTTAATTCAGCACCAGCTGGTTAATATTGGGTAAGCAGAGGGTGTAGCAATTAAAATGATTCATGAACATAGACTTGTGTCAGGGCTGCAAATCATATCAGCCTGCTATTTACCGACATTCGATGCGCTTCTGAGAATTGTCGGACTTGAAATGCACAATCACCCTGAAACTGTACCATCAGCAACAAATTACAGTATCCTTAATGTAGCAAATGATCCCAAAATATTCCACAGGAGTATGATCAAACAAAATGTGACACCAAGGAGCATGAAGAGATAATGGGTCAGGTGACCAAGGGGAGCAACTTAAAGCAAAAAGTTAGAGAGAGGGAGTTGAAAAAGAAAATTTCAGAGCAGAGGGTCTTGTCAGCTGAATGCATGACTGCCAGTGGCAGAGCTATTAAATTCCTATGTGACAAATTGGACAGAACTGGAGGTGTACGGTTACCTCAAAGGGCTGTGGGCTTGGGAGAGATTACAGCACAAAAGAAGAACAAGGATACAATATCCAGTGAAATTTGAATAATTGTGAATTTATCTAAAGGCTTATGTATTAACCAGATTATTATTAAGATTTTGATGGTCAGTCTTTCACTAGCCAAAAATTAAACCTTCATCTGGGTAAAAGGACATGTAAATTCATCCTTGATGGATCCAGTTTTCAGCTGCTAACTGACCTGATGGATGTCACCACCTTTTTTGGACTGTGGGTAACATTGACAGCAGGAACTCAGATCATTCTTGATTTCAAATGTTGCTTCTACGTAAGTTAGAATCTGGCACATTTTGCTTTAACCAGCAGCAAAGTTTCTACAT
This sequence comes from Pristis pectinata, assembly GCF_009764475.1. Classification (NCBI taxonomy): domain Eukaryota; kingdom Metazoa; phylum Chordata; class Chondrichthyes; order Rhinopristiformes; family Pristidae; genus Pristis; species Pristis pectinata. The sequence continues at coordinate 67,903,165 of NC_067411.1, forward strand.
GCAAGTAAATGCTGGAGCTGGGAGGGGTTGAGTACTTCAAAAGAACGTGAACTGTTCCTTACTGTTTGCAGCCCCTTACTCCACCACCACCACCACCAGCCCAACCACTGATCTTACAATTGGAAAGTTATCACCCTAAGCCAGCTAAAACTACCCTGGCCTGATCATCAATACCTGTCCATTGTTGCCTTTCCCAGTTACTGCTATCTTACCCTACCTCCACACTACCCAATGTTATATTCCAACATGTGGCCTTTGATTTTGATGCACATAAACGTATAAATAGAAGCACACAGTTGCTTATCACTAATCACAGCAATTGGCCACTTATACCCCAGGCCACCCAGGTCCTGGCGCCGAATATCCCCAGCCTTCGGCCTAATTAACTGCATTTGATACATATCTTGAGGTCCCCTGCTACATTGGCTGTGGCTAGGTCTTCAATGACATTTCCTCACCATCTTGTAGTGGGATCCATTGAAATGAATTCTGAAATCTAAAAAACAGGTGCCAGTGCTCAACAGAGGTTTTTTAGCATACTTAATGTATTAGCTTTTTTGCTGAAGGCTTCGTTTTGAATTGGCAATTTTATTAACTCCCAAGAATGTATTTTATTGTTTGGGTTTATTTGACTGGTCTTTTCTTTTGTCTGCAGGTGTTGCTCTTCAATGATCAAAATTATGGCATTCACTATGAATATACAATTCCAATTGAGCCAAGACCAGGAAATCACACTGCTAAGACCAGTGTACCTCACTTTATGTGGACTCACTCCGGTTGGGAAGATTGCGGTGCCATGTGTGGTGGAGGTTGGGAAATGTACTTTTTTAAATATTCTCTTTCAAAGTGACATATGCAAAGTAATTTTAGTGAGAATCTTGAGAGTTTTGATGTAGTTGCTGTTGGCGTGGCCAGCTTTTCTTACCCATTTCCCTTGAGAAAGTGGTGGTATGCTGCATTCTGAACCATTGCAGTCCTTGTAGTGAAGGGTATCCCACAATGCTGTAATGTAAGGATTTTCTGGATTTAGTCCTTGTAATAGTGCAGGGTTGATGATATATTTCCAAGTCACTATGCTATGTGACTTGGAGGGAAACCTGTAGGTGGAGGATTTTCCCTGCACTCACAGCCTTTTTCTCAAAGGAGTTGGAATTTGCAGGTTTGGTAGTTGATGGCAGAGTGGTCCAGTGAATAACTACAAGTAGATTTTGTCATTTGTAGAAACAGTATTCCTGTGCTGGTGCTGGAGAGAGTGAATGTTTTGGGTAGGCATCAATCAAGTGGGCTGCTTTCTCCTAGATGAAGTCAAACTTCTTGGGTGTTGTAGAATCAGTGCTCATCCTGACCACTGGAGAGTGTTCCATCACATTCTTGATGTGTGCCTTGCCGATGGTAGAAATGCTTTGGGGCGTCAGGAGATGCTACTGTTGTAGCCGCAATATTTAGGTGTCACTGGTTAATAGTGACACCCTCCACTCCACAATATTAATGATGGAGGATTCGTAAACAATAGAATGAATGTGATGCCGTCTGCCTGCACATGGTCTATATCCCTCCATTCCCAGCCTGCAAATGCCTTTTAAACATATCTGCTTCCACCACATCCCCCAGCATCTCTGTGTAAAACCATTGCCTCGTAAAACTCCTTTAAACTTGTACCCCTCTCACCTTAAAGCTATGCCCTCTAGTATTTGACATTTCCACCCTGGGTAAAAGATTCTGACTATGTACCCTATCTATGTTTCTCCCAATTTTACATACTTCCATCATGATGCCCCTCAGTCTCCGACGCTGAGAAAACAATCCAAGTTTGTTCAACTTCCCCTTATAGCTATTACTCTCAAATCCAGGCAACATCCGGGCAAACCTCTTCTGCACCCTCTCCAAGGTCTCCACGTCCTTCCTGAGCAGAACTGCAGGTAATATTCATTGAGCAATGGTATTGCAATTGAATGTCAAGGTTAGGTGGTTGTCATACTGGGGACAGCTATTTGGGTGGCATCTGCTGTCACTTGTAATTTTTCAGCCCATGCCCAAACATCATCCAGTTCTTACCACATGCAAGTGTGGATTACTTTATTTTCTGAGGAGTTGTAAATAGAAGTGAACATTCTGCAACCATCAGTAAAATGCCCTTTTCTGAACCTATGAAGTAAAATATTTGATTTTCCCTTGTTAACTCAAGACTGTTTTATAATTTAAAATATTTAAAGCTTCAACCTGTTGCTTATTTAAAATATACAGGCAATATAAATAAGAAAAAGGCAGCATAATTCAACACAAATTTGGACCACAAAGCACTGCTCATCTGTTTTTCACTATCTGTTCCTTAAAGTCAATGGCTTATATATAAACTGATCAATAGAACACAGACTGATTTTTTTCAATTATTTAAAAATTACAAATTAAAATAATAATTTCAGAGAAAGCTGGAAGGACAATGTGATCCTCAGCCCTGACTCTTTTCATTATTTTAGAATGTTGTCATTTTCAATGGAGCAAAAACAAAATCAACAGTGACAATTAAATACATAGCTCCTTTAATTTCAGGTTGGCATATCATAATTTATCCACTAATGATACCAATCCTTTAAAATAACTTAGAACTGTTCACATTTAGGTTAATTTTGGCTTTCATCAATCCAGCTGCTATCTGACAGCAGGAATCACTTTCTCTTCATAGAAATAAATAGAATGAAGAAAAGATAAGATCTACAATGATCACATGATATGATAACCATGTCAAGTCAAGTGGTGAAAATGGATATATATCATAGCCAGTTTGATGCAAAAAAATGGAAGTGGGCTGTTAATTTAAATTTGTTTAATTAAACCATAATCTAGTTAGTCATACCTGACTGTGCTGTGGGATTCCTGATGTTATCCCCTCCTTTCCTTCTCCTCTTCTTTCCCTCACTCCTTCTCCACCTTTTTTCCAGTTGAGCCTGTATTATTGCAATATTGTGGAAGATCAATATTTAATGACAAAATTGGAGATTCACCTGGTGCCTGTTATAGCTATCCAGGCAGATAGCTGTTTGAGAGTTGTTTGAGTATACTGGTGATTTGCTCAGTAATGTGGTGGGGACACCGTGGCACTTGTTATAGCAACATTCTCCTTTTGGAATGGTGCCAGAATCCAGAGAGTCAGAGGATAGCCCTTGTCCAAAAGTAAATGCCTTTGCTCTCCCACATTCTCTTGAAACAAAACATTGTGGGGTAAATTAGTCATGAGTGTTTGGGCATTGAATATCATCATCTGCAATTAGCTGCAGACCAGTTGAACATTCAAGCAATAAAATCCTTCATAGATTCTCATATGTCATCCTCAAGCCCATTTGCATGCAATCATTGGTTTCCAGTGCTTTTGGGAAGCCCACAACTCTTGTGAATCCCCTGCCAAGAAGAAGGAAATGTAGAGTTTAACGCATTTGTTGCTACCTTAGTGGTATGTTGTCTGAATGGAGTTCCATTCAGGAATAATCGTGCTGCATTGTGAAGTAATTTCCCACAGAGCAAAACCACAGCTGAAATATTTTAGCAAAATAAATACAAAGCAAGAGCTGCAATGATATAATGTGCCCACAGTATACAGTCCTGCCAAATAAATGAGGGGCAAGCTAGAATCCAGTTGTCAGTAAGCCAATGTATTACAAATCTGAGTCTTGGAAGGTGGTACAACAATACTGGTGAATTGGCTTTGCCTTTAGCCAAATCAGCAGACCACTGGATTATAGTGTGTGCCACTACTAACACATCTTAAGTGTTTTTATACAAGCTCTACATAAATCTCAGACATGAATGAAAGGACAGTTTTCTTGCACACCTGACCATCGATTCCTTCACTTTTATTTTCATTTCTGCAATAATTTTTCAGCCAATTTATGACCTACTTGGCATTTCATAAAAAGCATTAAAATAAGAATAATGGTGGAAGAAATGAATCTAAACATCTACTTTGATTTTAGTTTTTCTATTTACTTACTTGGGAGCTTGCAGAACAGAAATGGAAGCTATTTACCACTTCTACTTTAGCAGCCCCACAGCTTCTTAAAAATTGTCTCGAGAAAATTGATAAAAACTGAGAAATTCATTAAAATATTAAAACTAAGCAGCCCATGTACAAAGAGAAGGGAGTCTTCAGATTTTGCTCAGTTGATGCATTAAAACTTAGAATAAGTTACATCTGGTTTTTGCAGTCTGAACTCAGATCTCTCATTATCTTTGCCTGTCCATAACCATGTGTTGCATTGGAGGAGAGCAACATTGCATCACTGGCACTGCACTGGTCCAGTCAAGATTTTTAGTTACCTTAAATAATCATAAAAATGAGGTCCAAAATGGGCATTCACATTTCTGAAAGGAAGCATACAGGATGCCATCTTGGAGAAGTGGTTTACACACACTCCCTAACAACCAGGAGCAGAGAGATTCTGTTAATATTCAGCAACATTCCATCCATCATGACATATTAATCTCAATTATTCATTTTTTGTGCACTGGGGCAAGGCCATCATCAATTGCCCTTTCCTAGTTGTCCTTGAAAAAACAGTGGTGATGCAACTTCTAGGACCTCTGTAGTACTTCTGATTAAGGTATTCCTAAAACTATTGGGGATGGAATTCCATGGTTTAGATCCAGTGATGCCGAAGGAATGGCAATGTATTTCTGTCAAGATGGTGTGATACTTAAAAGGAAACCTGCAGATGGTGGTTTTTCCTTTGCACCTGAAGCCTTTGTCCTTCTTGGTGATAGAAGTTGCAGGCTTGGGAGGTGCTGTTGAAGTAGCCTGAGCGAGTAACTATGGTGCATTTAGTAGAAGGTACACACTGCAACAGAGCACCATTGTGGAGGAATGAATGTTTAGAGTAGTCATTGAGGTGCCAGTCAAGCAGACTGCTATGTACTGGGTGGTGTCAAGTTTCTTGAGGATCATTGGCACTGCACTGATGCAGTCACGTGGAGAGATTTCCATCACAGTGCTAATTTGTGACTTGCAGATGGTGGAAAGTCTTTGAGATGTCAGAAGGTAAGTCAATGGACCAGGATACCCAGCCTCTGACCTGCTCTCATAGCTACAGCATTTATGCAGCCTGTCCAATTGAGTTTCTGATCAATGACAATGCTCAGGATGTTGCTGGTCAGGGATATGGTGGTGGTAATGTTAATGAATATGAAGGACAGGTGGTTAGACACTTCCTTGTTGGAGATGGTTATGGACATCTGTGCCATTAATGTTACTTGCCCATGCTTGAATGTTGTCTTGGTCTTACTACATGCAGGCATGGATTGCTTCATTCGCTGAGGTGTTGCAAATGGAATTGAACATTGTTCAAACTTCAGCTGCTATCCCCACATCTGACTGTATGATAGAAGTAAGTTTATTGATGAAGCAGCTGAAAATATTGGCCCTAGGACACTACCCCGAGGAACTCCTGCAGTGATGATTGACTTCCAACAACTGCAACCATCTTCCTTTGTAAGAGATATGAGTCCACCATTGGAGTGTTTATCCTTCGATGGGTTAAACACTTACCATGATCCTCTTGCCCATTTTTGGATTTTTATTTATTTATCTCCACTTGCATTTGAGCCCTGCAGTCAAGTGGAAAAGTATTGAAAGTGGTCCTAACTTGAGAACAATTTAATTTCAATTGCAGAAAATGTGAATTTATACAAAATAAATCAAAGTACTTTATCTATGGTCTGCACCAAAGTTTTCTGGAAATATTTGCATTATCCTAAGCCATTTAAGTATCTTTAAAAAAATCTAAACCTAAGTTGAGGGACACAAACACATGGTGATAATATATTCATGTTAAAACAGCAATGAAATTCACACAAATTGCAGAGGAGACAGGAAAAGTTTCAGTATCAGACTGGTAGTGGAGACCAACAATCAGTGTTACACAGTAGTGCCAATTGTCTGTAGTTTCTTGGATAACAGTCTTGAAATATTGTGCCAAGTGCCTTTGCTGCTGAATCACTTCTTATGTACAGCCAAAGCAGATGCCAGTCTAGTGCTGTGACTGTTCTCACATAATAAATACTGTGGCCCACTGCTGAGACAAGATCCATTCGTCAACTCAGTATCCAAAAAATGAGAGATTGGGAAAGGTTTGCAACTTCTGCTATGGATCTTAAAATTCCTTTGTTGTACCAAAATCATCGCAATAGCAAATTAGGACATTCTATATATGCAGTTGGGAATCTCCCACGTATTTCTGCAAGGGCACAGCCAAGCAATTGTATCCTGATTCTTCAGAGGAATGGTTAGTTTTACAGGTCAGTTTTCTGACTTCTGGGAGAGTATTATCTGATGTTGTTTAACTCAGCACAAAGTACAACTCATTAATGAATGTTAGTGTGTTCAAACTTTCTTCATTCGCACCCGAGAGTGCTGACGAACCAAGGGGTCTGCTGGTAACTGCTGGCCCTATTTTGTTTTTCAGTTGATGAAGTCATCAACTCTTTTCTGCTTAGGGAGCTTCTTGAGGTCGAGGATGGCTTGTTTCTACTGCAGTTCTGTGGGTTCTGAGATGGCCAATGAGGCCAATCTGGGTCCTGCAGATTCTGCCACATGTGGAGGAGGTAGAAGTTTGATGAACAAAACTTGTCTGCTTGAACAAGTTGATAATGACTTGTATATCAGCCTGGGAACTCACATAAGATATAAGATAAGATACTTATTTGGCAAGAAATGTTGAGAGAAGTGTCGAGACGATAACACTGCCTTTCTTGACATCGGCCTAAACTGATTAGACTTGTTATGGAGCAGGTAGAAGATTGAGGAGAATTTCTGTGGGCAGCCAAGCTGAGAAAGATTCTCCACAGTCCTTCTCAATTGATGGAGTCAGAGGATTTTGTGAGGTCAAAAGTGGTCACATTGTGCAGTTGACACCGATCCCTCCATTTATCTTGGAGTTGACGAGTGGTGAAGATAATGCCTGTTACGCATCTTGATAGACAGAATCTACTTTGCAATTGGGAGAGCAGCTCTTCAGCCACTGGGAGGAGGTGTCTGAACAATGACTTCCTCTGCAGCAGACCACTAGGAGCTACCTCTTTAATTACCGCCATTGTATTTGCCTTCTTCTTGAAGATGGTTGTGATTATGGCGCCTCTGAGATCTTCTGTCCTCTTGAGTGGGACTTGAGGTTGTGAACTCGTAACGGAGGTTCCTCTCTGTCAAGTTTTAAAACTTCATCAGGAACACTGCCAGCTTTCAAGTCCTTAGTGTTTCTCAGTTGGCATATGACCTTTCAAACTTCAGTCAAGGGTGGCTGAGGTTGAACCAAACAGTTTTTTGTAGGATGATCAAAATTCTCAGGTACAGAATAGCATCATGATTGAGAAATTCTTTGTAACGTTCCTTCCAGTGAATGTTGACTGCCTCTCTGTCCCCTTCTGTTCTTGGTTGTCATCATGGTTGACCCTTGTGTGATTGGGCCGGAGGTGGCCTTGACACTGCTGAAGAATCCAAACATGTTATGGTTATAAGCATATCACTGGAGCCCCTGCACTACTTCTACCCGTCATCTATTCATTGGCTCACAGGTATTCTGTTGGACCTCAACCTCAAAGTACTGGTAGAACTGTTTCTTTTCCCTTGAGTTGTGGTGGATTTTCCAAACCAAGGATGTCTTGTATTTACAGTTAATTAGTTCCTGAATCACATTGTCATTCTCGCCAAACTAGTCCTAATATTTTCTGGTAACAAGGCCAAGAGTCTCTTCATAAATGCTAATTATGATGGACTTCAAGGCAGTCCAGACATTGTAAACACTCCACAGCTTCTGTAGAATCATTTAGCTGGTCTGCTGGGAATTGCTGTCTGTAACAGAGCTCACTGCTCTCTTGCATGTCATTCCTAAATGTCTTGTCTGTCCCAACATCTTGTATTGAATTCTTTCATGTTATTCAGGCTGTTACTGAGAACTAAGCACATTCTAGCCACATTAAGCTCAGAGTAGGAGTGCAAGTTATCACCAGTTATCAAATGTTAATACACATACAACATAACATCTTTCCCAAGATATTCTGCCACAGTGAGAATTGTGCATCTGTGTGTTCATGGAAGCTTCATTTAAGGGTATTGTTGTCAGACATTGGAGTTTTAAACCACGTGATTTTGATCTTCATCCTCATGCCAACAGGGCAGGTTGTTTACAATGTAAACAGCAATATACCTTTAATCGTAATTATAACATAAACATATTAATAAATAAGTCACAGGGCAAAAGAGAAAACGTTTTATTTTTAAATATCTGTTTTTAGAAAGATCATTTTCTGCACTTCAAATTGCATCATGAGATCTTCTAAATCCACTTGGGATCCTACTTTGTCATCTAATGCAAAAGAACCACCTGTAATAATGCAGCTCTATAGCACTGGATTGAAGTTCATGATTAGAAAAGACATTGCCCAGATCTCCTGTAATTGTCTAATGATTAAAGTGGTTAATTTGATTGTCACTTTCAGTGCATTTAATAATACCCCAAGATTATCCAGGTTAATAGGTGAAACACCTTTTAATTGACCAAGAGAGTCATTAAACAAGCTATGAAAATTAAAATGCTGGAAAAACTCAGCAGTCAGGCAACAGCTGTGGAAAGAGGAACAGTCAATGTTTCGGATTTGTGAACCTTCATCCATAGATGCTGCTTGACCTGCCCAGTGTTGCCAGTATTTTCCATTTTTATTTCAGACTTTAAACATCTGTAGTAGTTTTTTTAATATATTTTCATTTATTGTTAACACTGTTGGATTGAAGATTCAAGTTGAAAAGAACATATTGCAAAAGGCTGTTCATTACAGAATGAAAGATTGCCTCAATCATAGAAGCAAATTAGATATTCTGATTTTTTTATGAAAGTGCTTTTCTCTTGAACTACTGTCACCCGCTATGATAAACTGCAGTGATGTGCTGTTGCAAGGCTCTTCCTGCCATTGCACCACCTGTCAGTCACTCCTTACCATCTCCTACTCCCCCTCAGCACCCCATGCCTCATGAGGACTCCATCACAATACTGCTGTAAATGGGTGTCGTGCTCACTCCACATGAATGGACTACTTTCCCCCAGGAAAATAAATCAAGTATTGTGGCCTCGTCAGAAAGTGGGTGGGGGTCCTTTCCTACTTTTGATCTTCATGAAATGCGATAAAAACACTACAACTTGGATCCAGCAAAGAGATTTGTAGGAACTGACCCATACAGGAACAGGTAACTGAAGTAAAGGTCATGCCCTGCATATCTGTTCCACCACTTATGTTTATCAATAAATTGCCAGGGAGCTATTTTGTTTTCCATAGGTGTATCATAAGAATCCTTGCTCATAATGCAGTACAATTGCGCAAGTCATTGTCAAGCAAATGTCAAATAGTCTGTCAACACGAAAATAAACATTGAGTCACATTTTTATATGATGTTTTTTAATTAGCTGGAACCCAATTTAGCATCAACTCAGTGGATAGGATTGAGACGAAAATGAATATCTGACTGCCATGTTTATTTGAAAAGACTGTGGGAAAATTGTGTGTAAGAAATTGGAAAGCCTATTTTTCTTTACAAATAAGTTACAGTTTTGTTGCATACACAAAAATAAGTTCCCATCATTAGAGTTAGAACATTTCTTAGCTAATGAATAGTTATTATTTTATGCAGCTCCAGAAAATAAGCTACACAAAAGGAGAAGACTGCAGGAAAGTTGATGGAAATGTGGACTTTAGATAATTCTGGTCTATGGTCCTGGACTCTGGAGTTCTTTCAGTTTGTTTGAAACTGTTGTATATTTGAAATTATCAAATTCAAATTTAAAATATGTATACAAAAAACAAAAAAATGATAAATGCACAGGGAGAGAGAACATAATTAAAAAGACAATGAACAACTCCAACAAAACCCATGTCCAAACAAAAATGTGAAATGTCTCTTTTGCATTTCTCCACAAAAATGCAAATAAACTAATTTCAGTAAATTATTAGCAGGAAGAAATTTCTTTGCATGTTAGTTCCCCTGCACTTTGATGAAGCAATGGGTGATTAAACTGTCTTTATGGTGCTTTTGAATAGCATTTCTTTTCTATTAAGTAACTTTTGTTGTAGACAGTTAAAAGCACTTGTTTCTATGGAAACAAGTACAAGGTCTGTTACTGCAGAAAAAATGGGTAATGCATATTGATTGATGGTGGATTGGCTGTGTAATTACTACAGCAGTCCAAAACTTTTGTGTTTCTTTAACAGTAATCAAATTCTGTCTAGACTTAAATAACAGCAGATTATTTTCAAATCATCTCCTCCTGGGAACAATAGCTTTTGAAGGACTGTGCAGGCATATTTCATTTTCTTTTTGGTATTGTACGTGACATCTTAGTAAAATATTCAAGTTAAGTGTTTTTATGCCAGTACTGATGTATTATTGCAACTGGCTTTTCTCCACAGGCAGGATGCTTGTGCGAGGTGTCATAAGTCTTCATATTCCATATTATTTTGCAGATTTGCAAAATTGGTTGGGAACTGCATTTTTTTCAGCAATCTTGCCTATCTCCAGCTTACAGGAAATACATCCAACTGAGTCAGCCTTAAGAGCTAAATTGAACTTTAATTCTAATTTATGATGGCAGCTCTCGACAATAAAGAGGGAAAATCAGAGGCAAAGCCATCTGTCAGAGCATGCGCACCTTCCGGGAACTGTCCTAGGACGCAGATATGCTCTTCCAAATGGCCTCCTTCTGTGCTGTTAGATTCTGTGGTTCTATTCTGTGACACTGGACTTGATGTCAGACTCACTATAAACATGGCTGTAGGTACAAGAAAGTCAGTAATGAAATCAGAAAATGCAAAGAATCAGATTCTGAAACTGATGCTGCCTGACCTGCTGAGTTTTTCCAACATTTTCTGTTTTATTTCAGATTTCCAGCATCTGCAATTTTTTCTGGGGTTACGAGAAAGTCAACCTTAGTTCAGGTATTTAGCTTGGTTAGTTAAAGTCTGGCAAAACCATTTAAATGTGTGGTCGAGGTGGACCTGTGAAAATGCAGTCAGCGTCATCAGTAAGAGTTAAAACTTGGTTCAGGTCGGAAGACATTTGCCGAGTTTGCTCATGAAGTGGAATTCTCTATCTAATATCCCTCATATAATACCCAATAGACTATCCTATCACTAAAGAACTGCATTTCTGGCTTAGATAGATCCTTATCCCAAGGCAGCTGCACACTTTTGTCACATTTGCTTATGTATATAAATAGGAACATTGCAGTTATTCATCATTGTTTTATTTGTTCCAAATCCTAATCTGTCAGATCTCTTGTTTTTTGCCAGATCAAATTTGTCAGATCACTATGTTTTGCCAATTAGATATTGGAAACATAAACGCCTCTGTCTTTGGTCTCCATCACAAACTCTGCTCCCTAGCCACTAGCTGCATCCCTCTCTACAGTTTTCAAATCACTCCATGGCCTTTTACTCCTTCTCTGTGATTTCCTCAAGTCCTACAAGCCTCCGGTTTCTCTGCCGTCATCCATTTCAGATCTCCTCACAATCCCAAACTTTAATAGTTGTGCCGTTGCCAGTTTTCGCACCAGTTGCCAAGGCCCTAAGCTCTGGAATTCCACTCTTAAATCTCCACCTCTCAACATAGAAGCACAAAATCATAATGGCACAGAAGGAAACTATTCAGCCCGTCAAGCCAATGCTGGCATTCCAAAGAGCAACCCAATCAGCCCCATTATCCTACTTTCCTCATAGCATGTAGAGACGATTTCCCTTCACGTGTCTATCTAATGCCCTTTGAAAGCATTGACAACAATGTTTCCACCATTCTTTTGAGCAATGTGTTCCAAATCATGACCATTCTCTCTGTAAAAAGACTTCTCCTCACATCTGCTTCAACTGCCTTTTGAGGATGTATCTGAAGGCCCTCCTGGTCCCTTGCTGATGTGAGACATTCTTCACACATTCCACTTCCTCAACCAAAGCCTCCTCTGGTGCATCCAGAACCTTGGACCTCACCATCTCCTAAATCGTGCCAATCTTCACTGTTTCTTAAGCTTGTAGAATGGCCACCAAAGCCTGCAACTCCCCTTTAAGAGATGCAGGCTGGGTTTAGACAGAACAGGCTAGCTTTAACTGGTGCTGCCCATTTGTAATATTGAGCCCCCTGCCAGTGCATCCAGCCAATGAAGAACGTAATTAGTGTTGACAGTACACAGCAATGATTGTGAGCAGGCAGTACAAAGCTGGCATGCTGCCTGTATTGCAATCAACCGACACAGATTAATCACGCAGAGCCATTCACGTGCCCATTATTGGCGACTGTCTAAATTAGCAATCTCTCACTCTTACTGAGACACAGTTACCCCAGTGTCTGAATTGATTGTGGATTGTGACTGGATAAATACCCACTCAGGGCATTGGAACTAACTCATCCTAATGCAGAGATCTGAACTCTTCTATGATATAGTAAACTTCCCAGAGTATTAATCAGAGCCAGGAGCCCTGAGTATACTTTCCCACCAAGAAATTTGCCATGGTTCAAGATCTTTTGAACATTTATCCATTGGAGTTATTTGATAAAAGTTTGTGTTTTAATTGTTGTGTTTTAATACCATAAGGTTTAGTAATTCTACTGCGCACATGATGATGTACTCATGTGGTGCAGATGAAAGGTATAACCAACCATTGCAGTCGCTGACCCACCCTTCACTATACTACACAACTTCAGTTGCACTTAAGGCCTGTGGCATAAACAGATAGATAGGGAGTGGGGAGGTGAAATCGGGGGATAGACTGGCAGCTTGTTGTGGAGGGGAGGTGGGGATGGGGCCAGCAGGTTGTTTGGGAGACTGGAATTGGGGACAGATTGTTTTTGGAGGCTACCAGGAACAGGACGGTAGATTGTGCGGGCTGGGCAGTCAATGATATCTTGCTCGTTTCAAGAGTATTGGTGCTGACAGATTAATTAAGGTGGAACTAGGGACAGGCCCAAAAACAGTCTCTAATCAGCTCCCATGATATGAGTGTGGGTTGAGGGTGGGTGGGACTTACTAGCGGCTTCTTACTTATTGGCAGGGAGGGAGAGGTCAGCTGGCAAATTGTTTGGAAAGAATGGGATAAAAACAAGCGGCAGCAAGCAGTGCAATCTGAATCAGAATCAGGTTTATTATCACTGACATATGTCGTGAAATTTATTTTGCAGCAGCAGTACAGTGCAAGACATAAAAATTACAATAAATTGCAAAAATAAATAAATGGTGCAAAAGAGGAATAACGAGGTAGTGTTCATGGGTTTATGGACCGTTCAGAAATCTGATGGCGGAGGGGAAGAAGCTGTTCCTAAATCATTGAGTGTGGGTCTTCAGGCTCCTGTACCTCCTCCCCGATGGTAGTAACATGAAGAGGGCATGTCCCGGGTGGTGAGGGTCCTTAATGATAGATGCCACATTCTTGAGGCACCACCTCTTAAAGATGTCCTCGATGTCGGGGAGGGTTGTGCCTGTGATGGAGCTGGCTGAGTCTATAGCCCTCTGCAGCCTCTTTCGATCCTGCACATTGGAGCCTCCACACCAGGTGGTGATGCAACCCGTCAGAATGCTCTCCACTGTACATCTTCAGAAATTTGCAAGAATCTTTGGTGACATACCAAATCTCCTCAAACTGGGTGCACTGGGTTGACCATGTGTCTCTGACGTGGAACTAGCACTAGGTCACAGAAGTGACTAACAACAGAAAGTGCCCAATCAAACTTTGCTAGTGTGGAGACCTGGGAATGGCTATTACCATTTTTCACATTGAAAGATATCATTCTAATGCATCACACTGAAAAGCACGGTATGATACAATTGAAGTTCCATGTCACAGTATGTTACTGCAAATAAGGAATTTGTTTGAAAATCTAAGATGCTTAATTTAAAATAATTTAAGAGGTGCCTCCTAAAACCCCACATTAGAAATTTTTTATCACTTAACTATCTTTTTTTTTGGTCTCTAACTTTTGTTTAAGGGTCTTCAAAATTGTCTTTTTTCCCCTACTTTAACTCCTGATATTTTCCCTTTCTGCTTGGCATCTCCTAATTTGTCAAAATAAAATATTTTGAGATGCGTTCCAACATGAAAAGAAGTGCTTTCAAAATGAACATTTGCTGCATTTGTTTACTGAATATGAAAGACTTCGATGCATCACTCCTGGAACGCAGATGCCAAAATTAAACCAAAATTAGTTAAACCAAAGTGAAGGATATTTCAAACAATTCATCCAAAAGCATTTGTTTGCTCTTTGTTCTTATTTGCACACCCAGCAGCTCCTTGGATTTCCTTGGAATGCTGGTAATTTATGAAATTTACTTGCATTCTAGAGATGTTTTGGCAAACCCCAGATTATGGCAGTTCGAAAGCCCCCTGTCACAGGGTTATCTAATGTTAGTGATCCTGAAACTGGGGTCTGGAGATTTTCCAGGGGATCAGTGAGAGAAACTGCCTGTGATTGACCTGCCTCAAGCACAATACCCATGGTTTATGGCCTTAAGGTAGGAGGCAGAGGTAGGCACTTATGTTTAGACAGGTTTGACCACAGAGGTTGGTGAACTGGGAAAACAGCAGCAGCAGGTACTGAGACGTCTCAACTTTCGGACAGATACAAACATCAGAAATATTTAAAGGTTTCCACAGTTTTTATTTGTCTATCTCTGATGAAAACAGAATCTTATCGAACTGTTTAATTTAATTCAAAATTTAGATCAACATCTTCTGCCTGGAAATTAAGAGCAATTGTGGAAGGATGACTGTGAGGTGCAGGGAATATTATTCTCTTGTTTGATACCTTGGGCAGAATTTGGTTTTTGAAAGAAGAGGAATCCCTACTTGATAACAAACAGGTTACATTTGCAAGGGATCAATCAGAATGAGGATTTAATACAAGACCATATCTCTCCAGTTGATATTCTTGCAAATCAAATATCAGTTGCAGGGATCTGGCCTTGCATCACATCCTCAGTCTGCACGATTCTTTTCAAATGTAATATGTCTGTTATCAAGCAGGGATTTCCTTTCTTTCCAATCTCTGCAATTGATATTTGAGTTGCATAAATAGGTGGGTTAGCAACTTGTAAGGAGGGCACACGCAGAATGCAAAGGGATGTACATAATTAATTGAATGGGCAAGTAGTTGGAAGAAAGAATATATTACGTGAAAATGTACAGTTATCTCCTTTGGAGGTAAGAATGAACAAGCAAATTATTATTTAAACAGTAAGACTGTAAAATGTTCTGGTGTAAAGGTATTTGGGTGTCGCAGTACAAAAGGTTAGCATGCAGGCATAGCAAGCACTTGGGAAAGCTAATAGAACATTGGCCTACATTGCAAGGGGCATGGAGTTAAATGTGGGAATGTTTTGATGCAATTTTATAGAACGCTGGTAAACTGCATCTGGAGTACTGCATTCACTTTTCTCCATTTTTAAGGAAGGATGCACTTCTTTTAGAGGCAATGCAGAGAAGATTCACAAAATTGATCCCTGGGCTGAGATGGTAGACATATGAAGAGAGGTTGGGCGAGTTGAAGTTGGAGTCTTCAAGCTATAGAAAAAATGAGAAGTGATCATATTGAAACATAAGATTCTGAGGGAGATTGTCAGTGATAATGCTGATAGGATGTTTCTTCTAGTGGGGGTATCTAGAACTAGATGGCATGGGTCAATAATAAATGTTTTGCCCATTTAAGACAGGGGTGAGGAGGAGTTTTGTCTCTCAGAGGATCCCGAATCTTTTGAATTTTGTACTGCGGAGAGCTGTAGACATGGAGTCATTGAATATATTCAAGGCAGAGAATGGCAAACATTTAACAAGAGAGTCATGGGATATGGGGAGAGACAAGTGGTATTGAGGCCATGAATGGGTCAACCGTGATCTTATTGAATCATGGAGCAGGCTCAGGGAACTGACTGACTCACCTACTCCTGCTCCTTTCATTTATGCTCTGCACATATTCTGCAGGATTAAATGTAATGACAGTGCATATTTTAACAACTTTTGATATTTGTGGTTTTGTAACAGATATGTTTAATGCTGGCGACTGCCTAATTGTGGTTGGCAATGTGCACAAATTTACTTGTCCTTATTGAATTCACATTTTGCCTCTTCTACTAAAATCTTATTTTCTCCTAAAAGAAAGGAGAATTCTTCCTTGTCTTATCTATTGAAACAAGCTAGAGAGGGAAGCATAACTAATACACAATATCCATGTACCTTTGATCAAGAACACAAAGAGTCATAGTTTCGTGAACAATCAGCCTTTTATTTACCCTCTCCAGGAGAAAGAAAAACACTTGTGACTTGTACAAAAATCATGAGCAAAACTACAACTATCGTGGATAATCGGAAATGCAAACAGCTGAGAAAGCCTGAACCACTAGTCCGTAAATGCAATCAGCAGCCTTGTCAGACCAGGTAAGGTACATAGATGGATATAAATTAACCAACAGCTTTATCCAGTGAAAGCTCTGTTATCTGGCATGTGCTGGACTTTACAGATGTCGGTTTATTAAATTTGCTGGTAAATCAAGGGTTATGTTACCCAATAATTGCATTATATTGTAAGCACAGTAGAATATATAGACATAAGGAAACTGAGGAGTAGAACTGGCAGTGTCTCTATAGCAGTACCAGTACTTCCGATTCTATACTTGGTAAACTCTCTAGGAGAAGCTACTGACATGTGGCAAATAGATCTGCTACTGGAGAATGCTGAACTGTGCTGAGAGATTTCTGAAGTGCTGGTTACTAGATCGTGCCAAATTATTTTCTGAGTTTTGATATTACATAAATGGCATTACAAATTCAGGTTATGGTCATGCTGCTTGCTAAGTCCAAGATCCAAAGCAGAGATTTCAAATATAAGCTGGCATTTACGATATTTCATTGGAACTTCAAGCCTTTTGTTTTACTCTTCCCAGGTTACTTTGTTATTGATAACAGGGAGTTACATTATAATGTCTCTCTCAACAGGTGGATGATGACAGAATGGACACCATGCTCACGTACTTGTGGTAAAGGAAGTCAAAGCAGACAAGTGGCATGTACCCAACAGCTCCGAAATGGAACACTGATTAGAGCT
Source organism: Pristis pectinata (assembly GCF_009764475.1). Lineage (NCBI taxonomy): Eukaryota > Metazoa > Chordata > Chondrichthyes > Rhinopristiformes > Pristidae > Pristis > Pristis pectinata. The sequence continues at coordinate 67,920,272 of NC_067411.1, forward strand.
CGTGAACGAGACTGTCCCGGGTCGAAACCTGCATCATTACAACGCTGTGAGGGTCAGGACTGCCTGACAGTGTGGGAAGCTGGAATCTGGTCAGAGGTATAAAACTTGCTCAACTTTTTTTAGTGTTTCATCCTGTGAATAGTGGTTAATCGCCTTAGGTACAGAATACTTTTAAAACAATGTCTCTTGCTATATCAGTGGGGACGATTTTAACACACCACACCCTGCAGAATTGGGCGTAGTGTCACCCCAGCTGCCCTGTTCAGTAAAGAATAAAGAGGAAGCCCTTATGGGTAAATTATTAACATAATGTTGAAGCCCAGAGGAGAAGTGCTTTACCTTGAAGTCTGTCCTTTGCTGCCTTGGGCTCCCTTGTCTCACACACAGAACTGTCCTGAACCCCAACTCCACCCTCAGCCACTGATGGCTACTTCAGGTGATCTGCCTAGTTTTCAGATGCCAACCCCTCTTTACAATCCTTTTCATGTGGGTAGTGTCTGGCAGGAGCATTGTTTTACTACTCTCAGGGTCAGGAGAGAGGTTGATCTTAGATTCATCCCCACACAACACCAACCCACAGCTTCATCACGCATATCTGAAATCTAATGACAGCACTGTGGTTCTCTGCTAAAAATCTACAACACATTTCTGTTTCTGAGGATTTCAATCATGCACAAATCATTGCCGTTTACAACACCCAAGCAATAAATGCAGGCTTCATTCATCATAATTGTAAAGAAACGAAAGGTGAAAAGTAACATCGGACACTTTGCTTGAAACAATGTCATTTCAAGAGTTTGTCCTTATTTATTAGTTTTCAATGGCATAAAATTGGTCACAGTCATCAAGGTGTTCTACAGGATCAAGATTTTGGTAGCATTCTTTGATGGGGGTCCTAAGTGTATTGCACTCTGCATGTGTGTGTGGGTGTTTAAAAATTTAATGGAACAGATAAACCCAATCCATCATTTCCCAAAGGTCCAAATTTAATAGAGGCAACGAACCTTCTATTTAAGAGGCTTAGAATTAACATCCTAAAGGGGTGTAGAATTTAGGCTGTTACCAGATTAGTTTGTAATTCATCCTTTGTCAATTAATTATGGCTGTATTATCAATGCCTCTCATAATTTTTGTAAACTTCTGTCAGGTCTCCTCTCAGCCCCTGACATTCCAGAGAAAAAGCAACCCAAGTTTGTCCATCCTCTCCTTATAGCTCATACCCTCTAATGCAGGCAGCATCCTGGTAAACCTTTTCTATACCCTTTTCAAAGCCTCCACATCCTTCCTGTAATGGAGTGACCAGAATTGCACACAATTGTTCTGCAAAAAATTGATTTCCCTCCTTCAATATTGAAGCATGCTGTCCAGTTTTAGTATATTTTGCTATCTTTTCACAGAAATGAATTGGAAATAACTTGCAATTAAAGGTTTGTTTTGTTTTGATAATGCACTGAGAAAGAAGGCAGTTAAAATACACGTCAAGATGATTTTCCCTGAAGATTCTAAGCAATGGCCATCTCTTTCATGTGTTTCTTCAACATGTACATTTGTCTTGGGATGTCTCTTGACCTAGGCATGGCAGGTGTTGGGGATGGAGTAGGGGGTTGTCTGCCTTACACCTCCTCGCGTATTAATATGTGGAGATAACATCTGAGACACAAACACCCAATGACAGCCTTTTAAACATTAGCCTAAAAGCCAAGCATCGGGCAACCTAAGAAAATTCAACACAACTGGGTGTTTAAACATTACTGAGGGAGAGATTGGTATCATTTAACCTGCATTTTGCACCAATTTGCCAGTTTCTGTGTATGACAATACAGTATATATTCTGCACTAATTTGTTCACAGTGGTTTATAATCAGAGGAAGAAGCTAATTTAAATGTATAAAGAAGGATCATATCTGGAGTATTGCATTCAGTTCTGGTCACCCCATTATAAGAAGGTTGTGGGGACTTTGGAGAAGATGCAGAAGAGGTTTACCAGGATGCTACCTGGATTAGAGGGCACGTGCTATAAGGAGAGGTTGGACAAACTTGGGTTGTTTTCTCTGGAGCGGCGGAGGCTGAGGGGAGACCTGATAGAAGTTTATAAAATTATGAGAGACATAGGGGGGAGTAGACAGCTGGTATCTTTTTCCCAGGTTCGAAATGTCTAATACTGGAGGACATGCATTTAAGGCGAGAAGGGAAAAGTTCAAAGGAGATTTTTTATATAGAGGGTGGTGGGTGCCTGGAATGCACTGCCAGAGGTGGTGGTGGAGGCAGATACAATAGAGGTGATTAAGAGGCTCTTAGATAGGCCGTGAATATGCAGAGAATGGAGGGATATGGATCATATGCAGACAGAAGGGATTAGTGTCATTAGCTTAATTAGTTCTACACAACATCATGGACCAAGGGGCCTGTTCCTGTGCTGTACCTTTCTCTGTTCTATGTTCTGAGGATTGTGCTTCTGTCCTGGGGCCTTCCTGCAGACATCTGTGTGGAACTGTCCAGAGCACACACTAAATAATCTCTTCTGTTCCATTATATCCTAACCAGCCTAAAGGCTGTCAAAAAAAAGGACAGAAAAAATGTCTTTACCATTTGACAATTTCTGACACCTGATACAATAATACTTTTTAAACCATTTTATACAATGTGAGCCTCGCTAGTAAATTCAGTAATTATTGGCCATCCTTACCAACCTTGAAAAGGTGGTGTTAAGATGACTCCTCATATTATAGCAGCCCATTTAATGATAGTACATCCACAGTGTTGCTGGGTACAGGACTCACAAGATCACAAGATAAGGGAGCAGAAGCAGGCCATTCGGCCCATCGAGTCTGCTCCAAGGAAAAGGGAAAAAGAAATGGGGTGGGAAAAAAGAGAGAGGAAAAAAAACTATTCTAATCCCATTTGCCAGCCTTATCCCCATATCCCTTGATACCCTGACTATTTAGATATCTGTCTATCTCCTCCTTGAATACCCCCACTGATCTGGCCTCCACTGCTGTGCGTGGCAAGGAGTTCCACAATTTCACCACCCTCTGGGTAAAGAAACTTCTCCTCATCTCTGTCTTGAAACTGTACCCTCTAATTCTAAGATTGTGCCCTCTGGTCCTGGACACGCCCACCAAGGGAAACAGCCTAGCCACATCTACTCTATCCTTACCTGTCAACATTTTAAATGTCGCTACGAGGTCCCCTCTCATCCTTCTGTACTCCAGCGAGTACAGTCCAAGAGCCGACAAACGCTCATCATACTTAAGCCCTTTCATTCCTGGAATCATTCTCGTAAATCTCCTCTGAACCCTCTCCAACGTCAGCACATCCTTCCTAAGATGCGGGGCCCAAAACTGCGCACAGTATTCCAAATGAGGCCTCACTAGCGCCGCGTAGAGCCTCATCAACACGTCCTTACTTTTATACACTATCAATATTGAAACAATGGTGATTTATCTCCAAGTCCAAACACTGTGCAACCAGAAGGGGACAACTGCAAGCTGCTACTAGCTCATGCATGACACTCTGTTCTTTCTATTCCCACTCCCCCAGAACATAGCAATGAGATTCTTCCAATGAGGCAACAGGCCCAAAAACAATCTCTAACTTTGGATAAACTGCCTATGGAAGCTCCAGGACCAATATTGGTTGAGCCTTGGGCACCTGGATTATGGTTGTTGCTTGTGGCCAGTCACCTGCTTTAGGATCAAAAGGAGGCCAAATCCAGCTTCTATCATGACTATCTTCCAGTTATACAGGATGACTTACTGATATGGTTAAGCATTTTGCATTAATTCTGTTTTAACATAAAGACAACTTATACCAATTGGATAAAGTAAATTTGTTATTTTTTAGTATATTCATTTTTTGTGAAACAAAGCAGCTTCGACCCTCACATTGACTTAATTAAGTAGTAAGTACATCTTCCACAGAATTTGAACAGAAGCTTTTTTTAAAGGTCCAAAATTGGTATGTTTGTGAGGTATGCTCCAATCCTGATGCCAGAAACATACTTATTTGTATTACCGTTAACCATATTCACACAGTGACCATGTGCAAGGCTTTCTTATTACTTTCTGCAATGCATCATTGAGGACACTGTGGGAGCAGAAATAGAACAATATTGCAAGTCCGGTTCCACACACACAGGGTCTCTCAGTGTGCTAAACTAATCTGAATTGGACAAAAGCCTGGCAAGAGCAGAATATTCCCCATTATAATATCAGCCCATTACAACAAAATCCCAAAGGCAACAATCATTTCCCACCCGAAAACTATGGACAGAAATATTGTGAAATGTTGCGTAGTACCATCTTGTTAAAAAGTCAAGGACACACATTTAAATAATAATTTGAACAGGGAAAATAATTTGTGAAGGGACCAAAATAAATCTCTAAAATTTGGCACAGTTCAGGCTCCCACTTTTAATTAAAATCTCACTGTTAAGGCCCACATTAAATATCTTTATGTAAAATGAAATTAGTTTCCAAAATACCAGAGTTATTTAGCTACTTCCAGAGATTACAAGAAGAATGATATTCTAAGCGACAAATTCTGAAAGTATTATATTAATAACAACTGCACCTTTCACTCCTTTGGGTAGTCCCTATACATGCAGTGTGATTCTCTGTAAGACTTCATAATGTAGATCTTCCTGGATTTGTGAATGGCTTTTTTACAATATGGTGATAATCCAGAGCTATACTTGAATGACTGATCTGTACTCAGCAAAATTTGCTAAACAAACATTGGTATTCAGTTCATTTCTGTTGGCTTCCTCTTTTCAATGAATGTTATTTTAAAAGTGCTCCCAATATAAGGAGTCTACAACATTCTATTTTATTTACATGATTAAAGTTCAAAAAGTTTTTTTAACTTGAGTTTAAAGGAATTATTAGAAAAATAAAACACAAAATAAAAGATTTCCCTATAATCTAATGCCAATATGTATGACTAAATTTCAATCAGTTATTTACATTCCCCTTTCTCAGTCTGAATGACTTCAGTCAAACAGAAGTTAATCTGATCAACAAAATTAGATGTGTAAAATACTTCTTAAAAAATTGATCTTTTTGATTGATGCAAATAAACCATAAAATTTGAAGAAATAAAATTGTATTGCATTGTCAATGGGTACAATCAATGAGTATTTAACAAGTTCAGAAGAGGAAGAGGGAAACAAAGCACAGTGCTTGGCATTGTGCATTTTTATGTTGACCAAAGCAAAAAAACTCCGCAGTTTCTAAGGATGCGGTAAATTGGCATGTCAGATTTTATGGGGAAGATAAATTGAGACAAGATACCTATTGCTAGAACCAACTGAGGTTTAGTCCAGAGTAGTTAAGCCATATGATTTACTGTCAACTCAGTTTAGGAATGCAGACAACGTAATTCACCTGTGGATATAAATGAACACAGATTTCAACAGAAACAGCTGTCACAAAATCCTGACGTTTGCTGGATGATTTATCACTTTCTTCTGATCGCTGTGTCGTGTGTTTTCAGAGTTTTAGTTTCCTTTAGAGATTTTGAGGAACAGATGAGTTGAGCGCTGTGTCAACATCTGTAGCAGTATTGGATAGGGTGTGATGTTACTGTAAATTATATCCTTATGTTGGTGTACATTACAGTGTTCTGTGAAATGTGGCAAAGGGGCTCGACATCGAACTATAAAGTGCACCAATCCACGCAAGAAATGCGATTTATCAACACGCCCAAAGGAGGCAGAAGATTGCGAGGATTATTCAAAATGCTACGTCTGGAGAACAGGAGACTGGTCTAAGGTGGTACATAGTCAATAAATCATTTTCATTTAATTTTCCTGTCAGATTATTAAGGGTGTTCAGTGCATTTTGTATACAGCTGCATAAGATGGCAAAAGGTACTTGAGTGTTTTAACACCATCACTTGTCTGGTATTGATCAGCAAGTCAAAGACTGCAGTTGGCTAAGCTTTTACAGTGAGAAGTAAAGCAGATTTTGTAGAGAATGTATCTATTGAATAGATGACAACAGAACACTCAGAGACTAATTAATTGGAGACAAATTTATCAGACTTTACTCTGCAGAAAATGTACAGAATTATAAACCTAAGATTGTAATGTTAATATTGTAGATAAAAATCACAGAAGAACCCCCAATGGGTCATCATGTTAACATCATCATCAACATGGAGTAGGATTGGTCAGTAATCTCCATTGAATCAGTTAATCTCAACCGTAGAGTTACAGGGAAAACCAGAAGTGGCCTTGTCCCAGGTTAGGGAGGGTAAAATTGGAAACTCTGCTGGTAGTGCACAACTGGACATGGCTTGAGAACTAGATCAAGTTCAGAGATGGTGCTTACACATTGAATATCCATCACACTGATACATTACTGTCAAGTCTCACACACTTGAGCAAGGCACTGAGGGCAGTCAAATTTAATGGAACCATTGTTTCAAAAAATTGGTGCCTTTGGGAAAGAAATGGAAAAATTGACAGGAAACACTGTGAATGCTTGAATTAAAAATGCCCATTTCACAATTGAAAACATCTATTGCGGATGTCTGTCAACCTCTGCAATAAACGTGGAGTTAACTGCCAAATGGGACCTTCATCTGAAATGTTCTATGGAGACTTTTTTTAAAAGATATTTATTAGTCACATGTACATCGAAACACACAGCCAAATGCCATTTTTTTGTGTTACTGAGAATGTGCTGGGGGCAGCCCACAAGTGTCGTCACTCTTCCATTGCCAACATAGCATGCCCACAGCTCCTAACCTGCACGACTTTGGAACGTGGGAGGAAACCAGAGCACCCAGAGGAAACCCACGCAGACACATGGGGAGAACGTACAAATTCCTTACAGACAGTGGCAGGAATTGAACCCAGGTCGCTGGCTCTGTAATAGCATTATGCTAACCACTACACTACCGTGCCTGACTTGCACTATTTTTGTTAATCTATCATTTCTCTCAGAGGCTGATTATTCTGCTGTGCATTTTCTGTTTTTATTTATTTCAATTACAGTACTATTTTCTTTTGTGCCCCAACCCCTCCCCTTCAGTATAACTTTCTCCACCAATCTTTTAGCTTCCATTAAGAGGGCATGGCTTTAAGTAATGGGTGAGAAGTTCAAGGGAGGTATCAGAGGAAGGTTTTTTTTACCCAGAGAGTGGTTGGGCCATGGAATGCGCTGCCTGGGGCAGTGGTGGAGGCAGGTACATTGGTAAAATTCAAGACATTACTAGATAGGAAAATGGAGGAATTTAAAGTAGAGGGATATGTGGGAGGAAGGGGTTAGATAGTCTTAGGTGAGGTTTAAAGGTCAGCACAACATTGTGGGCCGAAAGGCCTGCATTGTGCTGTACTGTTCTATGTTCTAAACCTGGTGCCACTCTTAAATAGGGTAAGTGTAATAGGACTTCTTCTAGTGTAAAATGCAATCATCCCAGCTAGGGAGTGTCAAAAATGGAAACCATTCCTTCTTGGCAGTTTTATTTCTTAAATTTCCTTTTTCTTCCCAGACTGACCCACCACATCAGGTCTCCTAACACAGCTGGGAGCCAGTCAGCTGGCGTCAGTAATGAGATTATTGGCAAGTGGGTTCATTAGAATTCCCATAGATTCACATCTGGGTCTGTCTTGGATGCCAACTGGGAGATGTACAAACTGGTAAAAATTCAATACGTCCAAGTAGAAACTGTTTGTGCTACTTTTTAACTTTACACAGCTCTAGGGAGTGCTTTATGGTGAAAGTGATCTATCCAAGACTGGCTTGCATCATTCCCTCCAATTTTCCCCTCCAGGGTGAAATTTTAATTTAATCTACCCATTCCCCGACTGCCCCACAAAAAATGCATATATCGGGGGACTGGAGGTGATTGGAGTTAAATCGACAAAAATGTAGAACCCACATCTGACCTATTGCAAATGTGCCTGCTCCCTGTTTAATTATGACACATGCAAAGGGAAGTATGTAATTGTTTAGGATATTTAAATCATAGTGCTTTAGTGCAATGTTCACCTGGGTTTAAAGGTGACATCTTCTGCAGTAGTTTCCCAGAATTTAGCTTTAAATGGAGGCATGTTTGGTGGCTTTCACAGGGAGAGTAAACAGGAGAAGTCAACTTTCTCAGTTGTCTTAGAGAAATGGTTTGGCGAGAGTAGTTGTTGCAAGAATCTTGCCAGTATTTCTTCACACACAAGCTGTCAGGACGGATTGTGCCAAGAGTGCCTCAGGTGAGGAAGAGCATCAGCAATGGCAAGGGCATGCTTTGTGGGGAACTGTAGGTGAACAGGGAGAGGGGGAAATAGGGTCAATGGAGTGAAAAGCAACAAAAGCATTGCAGGAGGCATTACCCACGAGAAAGACAGCAGCTTAGTTTTCTTTTGATTTCTTGGAAGAGTGTGCTTTTGGAAGCCGATCCTGTTTTGTAAGGTGGATGTAGCCGCTGTGCATTATCAGTGGCTGTGAAAGTCACAACCACTCTCGCCAATTCTGCCTCTGGTTCCCTTCCAGGATGCTATTGAAAACATCAAAGGGTCTCTCAGTCACCCACCTCTTAAATGCATAACGGATTTTGTTCGTGAATTGATAGCTTACCAGGATTGGCAATTATGTGGAGCTTTTGACATGATAATAGCCAGGTCAAGGGAGCACTTGTATTTGTGCCCCTGACTGGCTTCCTACAGTTACAGGATGTCATAGATTGTACATATGGAGCAATCTGAGGATGACCAGGTAAAGCATCAACCACATAGGATTTCATTCAGATTCAGATTAGTTTATACACTAGGGTGCAATGAAATTCCTTGCTTGCCTGCCACCACAAGAAAATGTTAATGGAGGTATTACATTCCCTGGAACCTGGTCTTGTGGCTTCATACTGCCATAGTGTAACAAAATCAACCTGGTGATACTTGGAAGCACATTTAAGAGCTGGCTGCCAGGCAACAATGGGTGCTCTCTCCAAACATTGAAGGACCCCACTGATGAGCTCCAAGACTGCCGCAGTGAGAGCCATTTAATAATTGGATGCATCAACAAGCAAGTAATTTCTTGCTCAGGATGCATTTTAAGTACCTAGGTATGTTTGGAGGTGCCTTTCAGTGTCCATCGATGAGGATGCACAACATAATGCACAGAGAGGACAGAAAGAGGATGAAATACTTCTCTCCACTTGTCATCTCATGAGGATTCCAGTCATGCAGAGTGAGAACAGGAAGAAGAGGAGAACACACCCACCCACATTACAGCCAAGGTTGCCAATGATTTCTTGCCAGTGAAGCCAATGACCGAAGGTTCATTTCACACTGGAGCAGATCAACTACTGCATCCTCCAATTCCCTTCCACCATCCCCCTGCCTGCCTGCCTCCCTCCCAGATCCCTCCCCCATCAGGTTCCATCTGCCCATCTCTCCCTTAAATGGATCCCATTGTAACCTTCCTTCCTTGTCAGATTCCAGCACTTGTAGCCTTTGTGGCCCACAGACCCACATCAACCTCCCACCTCTGTCCCCACCTTCATTCTCCCTTCCCCCCACCTGGTTCCATCTGCCCCCTGCCCTTTTTTCCTTGTCAGCTCCCACCTGTCACCTACAAGCCTCTCTCTTCCAACTCCCTCTACCCTACCTGGTTCCATCTGTCCACCATTCCTTACCCCTCCTTGTTTGACCTATTACCTACCAGTCCTTGTCTCACCCCTCCCTCTCATCTCTTTATACTGGCTACCTTTCCTCTCCACTCTCAGTCCTAATGCAGGGTCTAGTCAAAACATCAACAATTCCTTTCCCTCCAACTATGCTGAGTTCCTCCAGCAGTTTTTTTGCAACCTCTGCCTTGAGCTGAGGTGGAGACAAACTGCTCTGATCCCTGCTGTGCTGGTGCAATTCTCAGAACTGAAGGCTAATGGTTTTTGAGGCCCATCAGGGGCTTCATCACCAATTACTCCACCTGTACAGGGAAAGGCAGGCTCTGCTCCCACAACACAAGACAGTGTGCCTGAGCCTGACTGACAAGAACATAATAAAGTGGAAGCACTTTACGCACTTCAGTTTCATCTCTCCACATTACAACTGTGTCAAAATTCTCAAAGTGCTCACTTGAAATTCATAGGAGGAGGCAGGTCCATCCACAGAAGGTATCCGCACAGTGGCTTCATTCATCTTCAGCAGACTAATCTTTCTGGTGGACTTTTCCATGATAGTGAACACTATACTTGGCAGAACTGCTAGTGCCTCCCATTTTTGTTACTCACCCACTATGACTACCCCTTTCCTGGCCCCTGGGGAGCTTGGTCCAGTTGAGCAAAGCTTGGAGAGAGGGCTGTGCCTCACAACACTGAGTGCTCAGCTGCACCTATCACCAGAGTGTGCTCAGGTGATCCACCAGCTGAAGACCAGTCAAGAGGTACTGAAGTTCTCCGCTCTGCACAAGTACCTGGAATGCATGTGCCTGTGCTGGTGTTGAGGCACCTTTAGCTGGTATCAGCTATCTCGAGGAAACATTACCCAGGTAGAATACAAGATGATGTATTTCATTTGATAGCTCTTGGGAAGAGAAGAGAGAGATACCAATTAGTAAGGGGGATGTCACTTCTGAAGAGAATTGAGGTGATTGCATTGGTGATGAGGATTGGATATTTAATGCTGTCACCAAGCTGCTGCAAAGTCTATGTGTCTCCCATCTTTGATGGTAAAGAGCAGATATACATCAGTAACCTGTTCTGCAGATATCAGCTGAACTGTTTGTGCAGGTCCTCTCTGATCCTCTTTCCTTCCACCATATGCTCTTTTCACCTTTATGACTGAATGACAGAAATCATAGGGATAAAGCATGGATTTCCCTAACTGATACAGTTGACACAATGCTGCAACAGTTAGTGCTGCTGCCTCATGGCTCCAGTGACCCAGGTTTGATCCTGACCTCGGATGCTGTCTATGTGGAGTTTGCACAATCTCCCAGTGGCTATGTGGGCTTCCTTCCAGTGCTCTAGTTTCTTCCTGCATCCCAATTAGCTAGTAAGCTAATTAGCTACTATAAGGTGCCCCTTAATGTAGATGAGTGGCAGGAGAATCAGGAGCACTTAATGGACATATCTGGGAGAATAGGTAACAGGGAAATAGGGAACAGGTAACAGTGGAGGAATGGGACTCATGGGAATGCTCTGAGAGCTGGCATAGACCCATTGGGCTGAAGGGTCTCCTTCTATTCTGTGAGAAATAAGATTGACAAGGGCCACTGGTATGGACGTGGTGTTGAGGTCGTATCACGTTGCATGAGGAATGGGGTGGGTGGCCAGAAAATGATCTGATAAGTGAATTTGCAGAAGCGCGTAGAAGGTGAACAATGGACAGCCATGAAATTTAAGTGGGTTTGAGAAGTGACTTGACGGCACACACTTGGAAAGGCAGTGTGAAAGAAAGAGAATACTCTGGAGGGTATAGCTAATCAACAACTATGCTTGCATTTCCTGACCAGGTTAGATAGGGTTGTGAAACTGCTTCTGCACCCAATCCAACTACTGAGCACTTCTGCTGCTGACTTCCTCCAACCTTCTTGAAGAGATGAGACAGGGAATTTCTTCTTGCCATTATTTACCTCGATTACCTCCTCACCAGCTCCAACAGTACATCAACTGAGGAGGTAATCGAGTTAAATGCCAAGTGAGGCATTGTTGAAAAGGGGCTTTGGAATTTACCTCATTCCATGTTCACATTTTTACATGTCCTTTCAACTCCTGCACATCTTCAAGTCTCCCTCTGAGTAATTCTTTTGAGATTTTATTGTTGGTTTAAATCACATCCAACTCATCCACACTGGAGACTCAAAATCTGGAAGTAAAGATATCAATGGTGAAATAAGACATTTCCACTTATCTAAACACCTTCCAGATTTCACAGCCCAATCTGAAAACTTCTGAGCATTTTTATCAAATCCCTTACCTCTGGGGAAGTGTCAAGTATTTACTTCTCCTTCCTGATAGAATAAAAGTTACTGGAATTATAGCTATGAGTTTATATTCTGTCAATAGCTATCAGAAGTGATTTGGAACTGTCTCCCATCATGATGCTTAAATATAACCTCTGACCTTCTGTTAGCTGCATAAATAGAGCATAATCAAGCAACACAAAATTATTTTACTTATTTGTTCTCGTTGGTCAAATTAAATCAGCTGAACTGTAAGCAAACCCTGGAATCTGCAGAATAACTTTGGACAGGTAAACCAAAATAATTTAGCTGTTATAAAGAAGAGTAAAAGAAAGTTATTCAAAGAGCAGACTTAGGCCTAATGAGATAAATTGCCTACTTCTCTACTATACGATATAATGATTTTTTCTCTTCCAACACTGGCAGTCTTACTTTCAGCTACTAAAATTCTGAGCTTCAAAATTCCTTCCTAAATATTTCCATTTCTCTACTTCTCTTTCCTCCTTTAAGATGCTCTTTAAAGCCTGACTCTTTGCCCAGACTTTTGGCCATTTGTCCAAATATCACTTTATATGGCTCAGCGTCAGCATCAGTTTCTTAATGCTTCTATAAAGTACCTGGGGGCATTATACTACATCTGAAGTGCTGTACTGGCAAGCTGTAATGCCAAATTACCTTCAATTGGACAATTTAGGAATTCAAACTTCTTTTTAGACAACTTCACTTCCCAAAGTGCAAGAATTCAGCTGGTGGAATAATTGTTTTCAGTGTTCTGACCTTGTAAATGACCTTCAGCAAATCAGGTGCAGGAAACTTCTTGCATTGAGAAAGCTCTAACAGCAGACATTTTATATTTCCAAATCTCTAGCAGCCGCAGAAGAATTTTTTTTTAAACGTGTGCTTTGGCAGGTAAATCAAATGGCTAAGTTGTGTTCAGCAACAGCTTAACCACATGTTTAAACAATTACAGCTCTCATACTTGAAAGCTGTTTAATGTAAATGTTAGCTAGCATTTGATGTTTTCAGCATTTAAGATGCATATTTATCCCTAGGGTACAACAAATATTGATTTGCTCACACATTACATAAGAACTACTTTTGTGTCATTTGCAGTTTGTAAAGTAGCAAACTATTTAGTTAATTTTACATTTTTGCATTAGTACATAACCTCTTTTGTGAATGCAGTCATGCAAGGTTTGTACATTAAGTGGAAATGAACATTAAATTAGATTGCTTTTAGTGGTTGCTGAAAATATGCTTAAACATACAATGAAACAAAATAATTGTCAATAAAGGTGTAAATAAAACCTGCTGACATTCAAAATATAGGCTCACCGAGAAGGAATGGTTCTTTGGGCAAGATGTGAGTTTCCGCTTTCCATGGAACCATCCTAAGGAGACAGGCTTTTCTCTGTCATGTACCTGGGAACAGAATATTACAGGATGCAACGCAGAAAAACAACAGTAAAGAATGTTGATAACAGCTCTTCACCTTTTCCTTTTTGCATTTCTTTGGTATATCCAGGTTATTGCCCTGAATGGAAGCTGGGTGGGCTACATGTATAATGACAGAGCGCTTGTATCTGGATCAATTTGCAGTACTTGCATTTGTAGCCAGCTATAATGACGTGTTCATGTTCTTGCACATGCATGTCAGAAAATACAGGGATGATCAGAGAATTTCAGAAAGTTGATTTGAAGGCCGTTGGGTCCCAAAAATGATATATTACCTTTCTCAGTTTGTAAATTGATCTTCAGGGTGCACGCCTTATAGCAGCTGTTATTGGGTAGTATTTAGTAGACTATGCTTTCCATGCCAAAGGATTGTCAAAGATGGGTGAGGATATTGTAAATATAATCAACATTCTTTAGATTCAGGAATTGAGCCTCTGCATGGAAAGGCTCATTGGTCCAATCTCTTTTGCCAGAATTGGTCACTGTTGACTCCAGCTGGGCTTTACACTTTTACATTCACAGAGAACTTGAAGGTATAGTAATTGATCTGAAAAAAAACTAATAGAGATTTGCAATGTGTAAGTCTTATATAATGGGTTAAGTTGAATATTTTGAGGAGCTCTCCAGGGTGTGCCCATGGATGACATTCATGTGGATTACCAGAAGGCATTCATTAATATTCCATATATGAATTGGAGGCAATCTGTTGACAGTGATATAACATTGATTAGGAGGAAGGGATGAAAAGTACAGAAAATAGATACCGACTGAAATTGGCAGTGTTTGACTAGTATTGTCACCAAAAATCTGTACAGAGCCGTTATATTTATAAATGACTTGATTGAAATGTAAGGAAAGTGAATCATCTATCCAAAAATGCTGGCAATACTATGTTGAGTGGCATAATAAATATTGTAGGGAGAAGCATAAAATTGCAAAGGGACTTCACTTGATTACAGGTAGCCATCTTACCCGTGGTCATCCACTTTGGACCTAAGAGAGAATCCACTTTCAATCAGAGCATTTCTTTAAATGTCAAGGTTAGATATTGTGGAGGTGCAAAGATATGGGTACAGAATTGCCAAAGTAATGGCCTAATTAAATTATGATATTGAAGATCCCACAGTATCAGACCTCTGTATCATCCCAGCTGCCATTCCTACTGTATGTCTTGGAATGTCACTTAGCACTCTTACTTCTGGAGCTTCTTCCTCCCTCTCAGTATCTCTGGCCCTTGGCCTCTCACTTGGTCACTTCCAGGGTCCCTGCCTCCCTCTCTACTTACATTTATAAAATATGACAATTAATAGAAAGTAGTTTTGTTTTTGCAATTCTGTCTCATCTGTAAATTAGACATGAATTTTTGAAGTTCAGCCCCCAACTTAAATAGGGCCTTATTAAAACAACCTTCAGCTCTAGAGGACTGACTGCAAAGAATTTGGAACTTAGGTTGGAGCTGTGGAGAGCTCTGGTCAGACTCTCACTTAAAGTACTCCATTCAGTTCTGGGCACTGATCCTCGGGAGGAAATAATTAGTTTCAGCGGATGTAATGCTTGAACTAGAAGAATTATGTTATGAGATTATAGTCTAAGGTTTGTAAATTTGAGTATAAAGTTTATATAATTAAGATGCTCAAAATGATTAAATGAACAGATAATGTAGAGAGAAATTGTTTTGTCTGCTGGCATGGTCCATGACAAAAGAACACAACACCACTACTATCTGTTCCAATAATCATTAAGAGCGAGGTGGGCTCGGCAAAAATCAGTGCTTTGGATCTGTGAATCAGAACTGCCAATGCGCAGGTAAACAATCAAGCTTAAAATAATTCCATATGCACCCACCCCATTTCCCTTTCCATAATTTTGTGGAAGCGGGATAACCTTCACCATGAATATAGAATCAATGTTTTGTTCTCTTGATGTTACTCAGGTTGCATTTTATATTATAGCACTTAATGCATGGGCATTGTATGCAATTGTAAGAGGTTTTGACTTTCGACAACTGTCTCAATTCAGAAACATTCACCACCTCTGAAACCTCCCAGGTCAAATACTCAAGTACACTCCACGCCCTCATTCCCAAGTTGGAGATCACAGCTGTACAGATTGTGCCACCTGCTGAGCAAGCTGCATATGCTGTTGTTGGGACAGACAAATGAGCTATAATTCAACAAAAAACCTCTGAGGAATTAACCTGTTACCAGGACTTTTTGAGCCAGAAAATTATACAGTGCTTTGCAGCATTATTATAAATATTTTAAGAAAATCACTTTGGACTGAACACAAAAATTAATTACGTGTTCATTGTTGCTCAGGGTTATTTTATTGCCAATTTGGTAAATGAATTTAGGCTAGTGTCAGAAACAATGAACAGGCAAATGTGAAGAGTTTCAACGCAGAGGTACCAGACTTAAGTCCAGATATGTTATAACCTATTGCATCAGTCTTATTGGGTTGGTTCTAATAAAGACCCACTGCCCATTCATCCTCCACTGTTTAGTTTGCCTTCAACTTCCAGGGCAGTGTGCTGAGTTCAAGGGCAGAGCTCAGACGTACTGACCTGACCCTTCGTATTTGGCGTCTCAGCTTTACACCAGCTGTGGCTGACATATCTTGTGTGGGTCCATTCATTTGACTGTTGGCCCTGACTTGGATGGAAAAGGTAAGTTTTTCTTTTCTTTATTTTAATTAATATCACAGGCCAAGCACAATCCAGCCCGTTAATCAGTGCACTACAATTATAAATCAGTAATCATGCAATGGGTATAGTCAAATAGTGATCATCTTACTGGACTAGCTATCAGAGACAAGAAGTTGAATTTTGCCATGGCAGAGGGGAAGTTTAAATTCAGTTAATTAAATAAATCTGGAATTAATGTACCAGTAATTATGACTGTTAGTCATGATCTTTTTTAATTATGACCAGTAGTAATTATGACCATTAAACTCACCTAATTCACAGAAGGAAATGTACCAACCAACACAACACAATGTATCTGGCCCGTATGTGATTCCAGACCCTTAGCAACTGGCGGTCTCTGAAATGGCCCAGTACCCCACTCAATTTGAGGGCAATTAGGAATGAACAAAATAATACCAGCCTTCTCAGTGATGCCTACACCAGTGACTAAATGAAAAATAAAATTCGGCAGCAACACAATCCATTTACAGAATGCCTTTACTGTGGGCAAAATGTTCTATGGCATTTCAGAAGAGGGCTGCCAAACAAAAACTTAATGCCAGGTTCCTGGAACATCCTGGGTGTTCCAGGAATAAGTCTATTACCTGAATCTCGGTAAGGAATAGTGTGTGAGTAGTTGGGATTTCAGCAAGGAAGTCATCATTACGATTTACAAACTGCAAGAGGCAGATCTGCATTGCTGAAGACAGCAAGCATGTTGCTTGGTAAATACCAGATGTCAACTCTGGAATTCTGTTCATTAAACTGCAGCTGCTGGGTGACCATACATAGTGCATCATGAAGTAATCATCATGCCTTCTATCTGTCGCAATTCATTTTCCCATCTGCCAGCAGGTTAAACCAAAGGGTGGTTACTAGGCAACAATAGTTATCTGTTCATCACAAATTGCTTACAGCATGCAAGGAAGCCATTCGCCCCATTGAGCCCCATATCAGCCCTGTAACAAAGCAATCCTGCTGAACCCATTCCCCATAGCCCTGCAAATTCTTTCCTTTCAGATGCTTATCCAGTTCCCATTTTCATGCTGCAATTGAATTTGCCTTCACTACTACCCCTGACAGTGCATCCCAGACCAAAATAACTGTATGAAAAGGTTTCTCTTCATGTCAGTTTTGGTTCTTTTGCCAATCGACTTCATTCTCAGTCTGTTGCTTTTTGACTCCTCCACAGATGGCAACAGTTTTTTGCTATCTATTTTATCATTCCCTCCATGAGTTTAAATATCTCTGTCAGATCCCTTCGCAATTTCTGCTGTTCCAAGGAAACAGCTTCTCCAGTCAATCCTTGTAAGTAAAATCCCTCACTCCTTGAATTGCTTTGGTAAATCTTTTCTGCACCCTTTCAAAAGCCTTTCTGAAAATGTGGCTCTGGGAACTGAATGCAGTACTCTCATTATGCCCAAACCAGTGTTTCATTCATAACTTTCTTGCTCCTTAGCTCTATCCCTCTACTCATAAAGCCCAGGATCCCAGGTGTTCTTTTAACGATGTTCACAAACCATCCTGCCACTTTCAACAAACTATGCACATGTACAATAATAATATAAAAGAAAAAACAGAAAAAATGCTGGAAACAGACAGCATCTGCAGAAAGAGAAGCAGAGTTTTTTCAAGTTGAAAACCCCTGATCAGAACTGAGAAAGTACATATGTGACAAGCATACTGCATATACACCCAAATCACTCAATCTTGTATCCTTTTAGAACTCTGCTTATGACCTCTGCTCATTCTTCTTTCCAAGGTGTAAGCATTTTTCAGCATTACATTTCATCTGCCACTGATCTGCCCATTCCACCAACCTGACTATATCTCCTTGAAGTCTGTTGCCATCCTTGTCATTCTGCCTCCTGGTTTTGTGTCAGCTGCATATTTGGGAATTGTATCCTGGCTATCCAGGAAAGTAGTTGTCCTAATACTGTACCCCTGGGGACCTCCACTATACATTTCCTTTCATTTCAAGAACCATTTCATTACTGTTCTCTGCTTCCTGTTACTTAGCTAATTTTATATCCATGCTGGTTCAGTGGGCTTCAGTCTTGCTGACAAGGCTATTACGTAGCACTTACGGAAATCCATGCATACCCATCAACCACATTTCCTCATCCACTTTGTGTTAACCCATCAACAAACTTATCAAGTTAGAGATACTTTGCCATTCTGGCTTTCTCTAATTAATACACACTTATCAAGAGATTGCTAATTCTGCCTCTCCCACTTGTTTCTCGAACTTTCCCCTGAAAGGTTATCATTTCACCACGTTTTGAACAAGGATATACCATTTGTAATTTTCTAGTCCTCAAGAACCACCCATGAATCTATGGAAAATTATTCCCTGGGCGTCTACAGTTTCTTCCCATACTTCCCTCAGCAACCAAGAAACACCCCAGCTATCCCAGCTGGACTGAGTGATTTATCTACTTTAAGCCATTCTAGTTACTCCTCTTGATCCATTCTTAGTCCATCCACAATTTCAACTGCATTTTCTTTTGCTACAACTGTGGCAGAATCTTATACTTACAATGACACAGAAGGAGACCATTCATCCCATTGGGTTCACGCTAGTTCCCCTGGAGCAATCCCATTTGTACCTTTACCCCTCTCACTTTCCTCTGTACCCGTGCAATTTATTCTTTCTCGCATTTGCCCCTCAGCTCTCCTTTGATGCTTTTTTGCCAGCTGTGTTCACTAAGAGGTAGCTTACAGTACATATGGCACACAGTCTACTGGCACACCTTTGGATCTGGGAGGGAACAGGAGCACACAGAGGAAATCCGCTTGACCACAGGCAGAACGTGCAAACCCTGCACCAACAGTAACTGAGGTCAAGATCGAACCCAAGTTACTGGAGTTGTGAGGCAGCAGGACTAACAGTTATGGCACTGTGCCCAGCCCCTACCCCTCCTTGCTACATCACTGTGCTGTCCACTTGCTAAAACCTGAATTAGACCCTCATTTAGTCTTCTGATCTCTGATCATCCACACCTCTCACACAACCCTTTACCGCTTCACATGCCAAAGAATATTTCCAGATTCCCATTTATGTTTGCCCCCAGTCTTTTCTCATTCAAACTCTATGGCGTTCTCATTTTCTCTTTCACTTCCTCCCTGAATTTATGAGGACCAGGTTGATTACCGACAATTATCAACCAGGCGTTTTTGCTCTATTTTGCCCTCTCTGCTGACATGATTCTTGATTGGTGTGAATCCATGCATGTATGGTCAAAATTGCATGCAATACGTTTCATGCTGCTGCACAAAATGAGATTGAACAGACCATTGGCATGATTCCATAATATAAAATAATATATTATTTATATTTTATATAAATATATAAATAATATGAAATAATATACTAAAATATAAAATAATATAAAACATAACATTAAATGATTCCACTGCCCAAATACCCTGGAGGAGCCTTTCAACACTCAACAAAGCAAGTCTCTGAATTCAAGGTAATTTGCTATATATTGCACAGCTTCACTGTTAGGGATTAGCCCTTGCCATCATACAGTATATGGTGAGAGGAGGAGACCCAATCCTGATAGCCCCTCTCGCAGCACAGTCTTTGAACAATTTATCGACTAAGGTATGAATAAACACATTCCCAATTCTCCGACCATCTGGTGCTGACCAACACAATGTAAGCTCGGCCACCAATCAAAGGTGAAAGGCAATGCAAAATAAACATTCTAAACCAAATTTAGAAATCAAAGCTCATCACAGTGCATTGAAACATCACTAATCACCCTTGTGCATTGTTGGATCTGCAGGCTGACAAGTCTCAGGTCTTATGGACTTCATCAGTGGTTGGTGAGGTTGTTGATGTGTTGGTTTTACTTTACTAAATTTCCCTGGATTTGAGCAAGGTTCCATTAGATTGGAAAATAGTGAATGTAACTTGATTATTAAAGAAGGGACGGAGACAGAAAGCCAGAAACTGCAGAGCAGTAGCTTAACATTTGTAATAGGGAAAGTGTTAGAAATTATTAACAAATATGTTACAGCAGGGCACTTTGAAAATGTTGAGGTAACCAGGCTAAGTTAACATGGCCTTGTGAAGGAAAAGTCGTGTTTGATCAATTTATTGATATGTTTTGAACAAGTAACATGTGCTGTAGATAAAGGGAAACCAGTGGATGTGGTATACTTAGGTTTCCAGAAAGCATTTGATAAGGTGCCACATCAGAGGTTATTGAAGAAAATAAAAACACATGATGTAGGAGATAACAGATTGTTATGGTTAGAAGATTGACTGGTTAGTAGG
Source organism: Pristis pectinata (assembly GCF_009764475.1). Taxonomy (NCBI): domain Eukaryota; kingdom Metazoa; phylum Chordata; class Chondrichthyes; order Rhinopristiformes; family Pristidae; genus Pristis; species Pristis pectinata. The sequence goes on from NC_067411.1 coordinate 67,940,601, forward strand.
AAACAGACAGTAGGAATAAATGGGTCTTTTTCTGATTGGCAAGATCTAACAGGGATTAGTGCAAGGGCCTAACTTTTTACAATTTATATAAAGGACTTGGATGAAGGCACCAAAGGTGTGATTACTGAATTTACTAATGACACAAAGATAGAAAGAAAAGTAAATGTGAAGAGGATATAATAAGAAAAGGAAAGTTGATAGGTTAGGTGAGTGGCCAAAGAACTGCTAAATGGAATAAAATGTGGGAAAATGAGAAATTGTCCATTTTGGAATGAAAAATAATAAAGCATATTTTTCTATCCATTTCTGTGACCTGCACTTTGCTGGCACAGCCAGCAGTTATTACATTTCCCTAATAGCACTTGAGAAGGTAGTAATGAGTCATCACCATGAACCACTGCAGTTCTTTTAGTGCTGTTGGATGGCGTGTTCCAGAATTTAGACCCAGCAACAAGAAAGAACAATGATATTTTTTCCAGGTCAGGACAGTGTACAGTTTGGAGGGAGACCTGCAAGTGGTGCTGTTCACATGCACTTGCTGCTCTCATTCTTCTTGGAAGTCGAGGTCACAGGCCTGGGAGGTGCTGTCGGGATTGCCTGAGCAATAACCACGTTCTGCACTAGTAACGGAGGGAATAAATGTTTAGGGTGGAATACCAATTGAGCAGGTCCATTAAGCATGATGATATCAAGCTTTTGAAGACTTGTAGCACTTAACTCTTCCAGACAAGTGTAACTATTCCATCATGTTTGTGACTGGTACCTTGTAGATGATGGAAGGGCTTTGGGGTGTCAAGGGTGAGTTACTTCTGGTCTGCTCTTATAACCATGCTATTTTTATGATTGATCCAGTTGAATTTCTGCTCAGCAGTGACCTCCAGGATATTAATGATGCAGGACTTGGCAAGGGCAATGCCATTGAACGTCAAGAATAAGGAGTTGCACTCTCTTGTTGGAAATGGTCATTGCCTGGCATTTTTTTTTGTTTCTTATCAGCTGATGTTTGCCTGTTGGATAGACCTTGCTGCATATAAACATCAGTTGCCTCATTTACTAAGGAATTGCAAATGGAATTGCATACAAAAGTGGAGGTTATGCTTCAATTATACAGTAAAGGGGATTGGTGAGATCATACCTGGATTGGTCTCCTTACTTAAGGAAGGTTAGTAATGCATTGGAAGTGGTTCAATACTCAGCCAATACTTAGAATAGCAGCTTGCCTTCCAACAAAAGGTTGGGCAGGCTAGACTTGTGTCCACGAACGTTTAAATGAATGAGAGGGGACCCAATTGAAATATATAAGTTCCTATGACATTTTGACAGAGTGGATGTGGAGAGGTTGCCTCCTCCTGTGGGAGAATGTAGAACTAGGGGTCACAATTTTAAAATAAAGGGTCACACATTTAATTCAGAAATGACGTGAAATTTTTTTCATGGAGGGTTATGATTCTTTGGAACTCTGTTCAAGAGGTAAGGGAAGAGTCTTTGAATGTTTTAAAAGCATAGGCAGATACAGTAGGTACTTTATAAATAAGGAAGTGAAAGGTTCCAGTGGTAGACAGGAATGTAGAGTTGAGGTTATAATCAGATTAGCCATGATCTTATTGAATAGCAGAGCAGGCTCAGTGGGTCAACTTACTTACTCTTGCTCCTAATTTGCATGCTCTTGGCAACTTTGCTCCTCCCTCTCATGCAGTTATTGAGGATGACTTGCTTTCACTCTTGACATAGCTGATGAACCCAGCGTGGAACCACAGACTCTTCCACAGGTGAGGCAGAAGATGCCTGATGGGGCAGGCAGGTGGGTGGTGCACTCATTCCACTGCCTCTGCAGAGCTTCTTCATGTGTTCCTGATGCAAGGACCAGAGGTCCTCAAGACCATCCCGCATGCTCCTTTTCTACTTTGAACAGTAATGGAGCAAAGATTCCCGGAGATTAGTGGAGGTGTATTCTTACCTGGGGACTTTGAGCACATCCTTGAATCGTCTTCTCTATCTGTCTGGTATTTTCTTCCATGACGGAGCTCGAGATAGAATATCTGCTTCAGGTGTCAGGTTGGCAAGTAGCGTTGGACCAACCGAGTGTAACTACTGCTGCAGTACAATGCTACCTCAGAGGCTGCAGCATTGTCTGGAAAGGGGTTCTGACTTTCTGCAGATGGTCTGGCCAGATAACCTTAAGCAACACTAGACTGGAAAAACCCAGATTCAGAGTACATTTTCCTGGAGCAACAGCACTTTGAGTGCTAGCAGTCAGGGCCAGCTTTATCACAGGTAGCAGCAACTTAATTGGCAGAGTGTTTGTGGTGGAATCACAAATGATGTCAAGCAAGCCATATTGCCTTCTCTACCACCCTATCCACGTGTCACCATTTTCAGGGAGCTATGGACTTGCACCCCATGATCCATCTGTATATCAATGCTCCTAAGGGTCCTGCAATTTACTGTATATTTTCCACTTGCATTTGACCTTCCACAATGCAACACCTCACACTTGTATGGTTTAAACTCTGTGTGCTAGTTGTCCACCCAAATTTCCAACCAATGTATCCTTTGATAACCTTCCTCACTATCCACAACTCCACCAATGTTAGTGTCGTCTGCAAGCTTACTAATCAGACCACCTATATTTTCATCCAGATCATGTGTGCATAGTATACATATGTATATGTGTGTACTGTATATATAAAACATATATATCGCTCCTTCAGGCCCCCTCACAGTTCCAACCCATCACCTTCCTCATTTAAGCTCATAACCCTCACCCGATCCTTCCTTCGCATCAACTCAAGCCCCTGCCTCACCACTTCCCTCCCCTAACACCATTGATCATTTGCATCCAACTCTCACATCTTCAACCCACAACTCTTTCTCCCCATTCCACGAACCCAGTCCTGGTCTTACCTCTTTTCCCTCACATGCTTTGTGCCTCAGGCGTTTATGAATTTACAAGCAGCAGGCACACGACCAAGAGGGCTCTTGACATGCCTGTTGGTGAGCAGTTCACACCTCTGTGTGACCGATGAACTTCTTGATCTACACTTTTCTGACTTTGCACCTTCTCCATCAAGGCCTCTAATGCAGCATCAGAATAAGTTTCAGAACATGTGCCACCACCTACTGTAAACATCATGCACCTCCCGTTTAAGAAATGCAGACTAGCTTTAAGAACTGAAAGGTGGCTTTATGGGGTGCTCGCCACTAACAAAATTGGGCCCTCAACAGCGGTGATAAGCTAATGAATAGCACAATCAGTGGAGATAGCGTGCAACAATCACATAAGTAAGCAGGCAACACAAAGCATACTGCCTGCATTGGATTGGATTAACCAGGCATCACAATCCTTATGCCTGTTCATGAATACTATCCAATGTTTGGCTCAGGCTGGGTCAGAAAATTGTGAGTTCACTCCTTTGTTGGAGCTTAGTAACAGAAGTTAGGCAGCCAGTTTGGGACTTTGCTTGTTAAAGATGGCATTCCTCAGATGAGATGTTAAACCAAGATTCTGTCTGCCTGTTTGGATATTAAACATCCCATCACACTCAGAGGAACAGGGAGCTCCAACAGGTGCTCCAGCCAACATTCCTCCCTCAACAAATACCACAAACTGATAAACGCATCCTTCATAACATTGTTGGTGCAGACTGGTTGCCATATTTGCTTTGATGAATCACTTAGTTCCAAAGCAATTCATTATTTATAAAGAACTGAAATGTCTGCTTACAATAAATTATGAAACAGATGCAAGTATGTCAGTAATAGAATGAAAATCATCCGTATGTGACCATTCCCTGTCAACAATTTTAATTATATGTCATAGGGTAGAATTTCCATCATGGCTTTGGCAGACGATTAGCATAAACTCCAAGAAGCATCAACAGCTGCTTAAAGTTCTTTTGAAATGTCCATGTTATTGCAGTGGTAGATCAGGAAACCTGACAGAAATTACTGCCACTTACTTCCAAATTTAGGGTGGAGATTGCCTGCATAAATCTGTCAAATTGCAGTAGTGTCGTTCCTCTTAAGGAGGCACTGCAGTGCTAACTGTTGGCAGGAAGATATAATTTACAGTTTAACAAGTTCACTTTTGCCATTTCCATTTTAAATGTGGATGTCAGATGGTGGAAATAGAATGTTGGGAGAGGAATTTACGGCTTTAAAGTGAAGACTGAATTCTGCTGGTGTGCCTTGTTCCTTTTAGTCTGCACTTTCTAATCCAACTTCACCTGAAGACTGTACTTGATCACATGTGCGATAATGAGAGAAATCAGCAAGAATGTTATAATCATCATTACTTCATCGCCATCTGTGGGCTATTGTTATCTGTCAAAAAGTTATGAACCACTGCCTTTTATCCCTATTTACCTCTTTGTTTGAACTATTGCATAGGACTGGAAAAGCCTGCCATATACTTCATGAGAATGTCCTTCTGTTTTTGAATGTTGCAGAGATGTACTACAAGTTTTTTGCAACTAAACCGGTTTATTCTGGTCAGCACATTATCTCATTCTTTGGGGAAGATATTGGCATCTCATTACACTTTGGCCGAGCAGACCTCTCGATTGCACATTTTCCATTCTTGCATGCTTTACAGCCCAGAGGACGTTATGATGACAATTCGTAGTCATCAGTTAGCTCTATGCAGGCACTGGGGCCAGCTGGAGCAGAGTGCTCTCTGCTCAGTACCCTCTCTTCCACAGCTGCTGCCTTATGGATAATGTGTTATGTCCAGAATCGTGCTTCTGCCAAAAGAATTACATGTAGTATTTATGTCTGGAAGATCTTTGTCATCAGAATAATGCCACTTCTTTATAAGACTATCCATTGAACAGCTCTATACACTCGAAATCCTCGGGAGTAATTTTGACAGTGCAAAGTAGGTGATAGTGAAACAGCAGGCTGGTTCCCATCTCTCCCAATTTTCATTTCTATTGACTTTAATGTTAACCATACCTCTCCTGACTTTATGTTTTGGTGTCAAGTTTCTTTAAGAAACCCAGCTGAGTAAGTGCATGTGAGTGGGCTGCTAATGAGGATAGTATCAAGCTGAGTTGTTGTATCATTTCCCTATATCCTGCTGAAACTCATCATCTTAGATGAAGGGAGCCACTTGGGTGAGTTACAAGAAGGATACCATCACCCACTGGGACTGTATCCTGGTAATAGGTCTGTAGGTTCAGGACATAGAGTTATGCTGTTGGAGGTGAGTTCAGATGACAAATTGAAATGAGACCCCATCTGGACATTAAAGATCCCATAGTAGTATCTGAAAAAAATGATGAGTTCTCATGAAGGAGTCCTGGCAACATTATCCCTCAACCTAGAACTGAAAAAATGGACTTGCTTGTTCGTATCTTTGCTGTTTGTGGGCCCTTACTGTGTGCAAATTGGCTTTTCCTGAATTACAACAGTAATTTCACTTCAAACGTATTTTATCAACTTCTATTATTTGTGCTTCCCAAGGATAATAAAAGACAAAATCATAAAGGGCCAGATCATGGTCAACCTGCTCTGCACCTCACATTCACCTCACACAAGAGGCCATAACCTTCTGCACCCACAAGGCTCCCAGTGTCTTCCCAGTCTTGCTGCTACAGCCTTTCCATGGCAAGTAGCAACTCAACAGGCAGTGGATACTAAGGCTAATGATACAAGACATTTAGAAATAATTGAAAAACATTTATTTTTTAAAAATCATTTGACTTTGAGTAAAATACTGATATTAATTAAAATAGTTTTAAAAAACAAACCGGTTACCTCACTTAATAAAAGTTGGCAACCCCATTCAAATGAATGGGGCCACATGCAGAGAGGCCAACTGTAGACTCTATATAGCCCATTGGCTCAGTACCTTGCAAAGCAGATGTGTTCACATCTGATGTCTAGTACCTTCTATACTTCCATGCTGCTGGGTGCTGGCAAGGAAGTTAAGAGTGAGCTGACCTGTGCGCTGTAGTTAGCCAGCAGTTCTGTACAGAACCTCTGGATAGCCATCAATACGATCCAGCTCACAGGGGACTTAGTTACACAAATTAAGGGAAATGAATCACACTAGTCTTCTCACAGTTGCTCCATTTGAGATAATAATACATTGAAATTGTCACATCTCCCACCTCCTGTCCTATTAACCAGGATCATTATTTGCTCTATACCTCAGCACAAGGAAGTCATCCTTTTATGATGCAGGCCAAAATACCTTTGTGTTTTTATGGCAGTTAATGATTCTTCAGAAGCCATGAGAAGTAATATAATGATATAAAGTAAAGATTGTGAAATTACTGCTGTTTATTTAAGTCATAGAAGAACTTTAATGGTAGGGTGTAGATCAAAATACTGAGAAATACCTGTTCTTACCTAAGAGTAACAGTAGTGTTATGCATAATTTTACAATCTTCAAAGGACTATTTCCTGAACCAAGAGAGCTTTGATAGATTATATTTGAACATCTAAGTCGTCCTCATCTACTTCATTTAAAACAACAATAGAAACTCTCTGATCCTGAGGATGTTTTACCCGTGAGTGCCATTATTCTCTGCTTGCTTTCAATTTGGTATCTCCCTTCCTCTTGAATCGATAGTCATTTCCAGGACCATTCAAGAAGCTAGCTTTTTTTCACTGTAAATTTTAAAGAAAAGTAATTATACATCAATATTCAACAACTTTTTATTTTCGTTTTACATTATCACTATTACTTATTTTTAAGGGGCTCACTTTGCTCTTGACTATTTTCCCCTAATATAATTATGACAAAGTTTGTGTTGATTTAATATTCCTTGCAGTTTTCCTTCCATATTGCCTTTTCCTTCTCTCACCTTATGTCGCTCCTTACATCCCTTGCAATTGCTAGTTTTCCCCATTTTGTGTTTTTCCTTTCTGTTTTGTGCTGTTGCTTCTCTCTTTAATAGTCCATGACATTAAGAAGTCTTGATGCTAGTATAGTATTAATAGAACGTTAATCAATTTGGTATGCTTAGAAAGTAGATCAGGTAGAAAGTTAACCTCGATTGTATGTGCTAAACATGTAATGCAGTAACATTGAACTGCACTTCTGAAATTATGTTTGGTTAAAGTTAGTGAACCCAAATTTCAGAAGCAGAATTCAACATGCTTATTTTACAATTTGATCCTACAACTTAAATTTCCCATTAAACTTACTCTCCCTTTGCCAAATATGAAACAAATCTTTGTAATTATGCATCCTACCACTTCACTTCTGCTAAGAAGACGAAAAATACAACTCCGACTAGAGTCGTGAATCTTTTTCCACGTCATCATTCCATCCATCAATCTTCAGCTGCCTGGTTACATTTCATTATGTCCTCCTCTGTTATCCCTTGAATTGAACTCCTCCTTTATCACTAAGGCTACGCCTTCCCCTCTCCCATTTTCATGACCTTTCCCATTGACCTTTTAACCTACTTTATTTAATTCCCAATCCTGACAATCCCATAGCCAGTCTCATTTATGGGCCACAATAAGCTCCAAAGTTTAACTCATGCCTACAATTTATGCACTTTGTTACTTACAACCAGTCCTTTTGTGTAATGATCACAGATTTCGATCTCACAACCTAATCTGTTTTAGTACCCTAATATTTTGCTCATAGCACTCCAACTGGACCCTCAACTGAAAGTAACAATGTAAATCAGGTTTAAAATATTCAAAGCTCATTGCTACCCTATCCAGGTGTTTAATGCATAACAAATTGATTAATGTTCTATTAATATTATACTTGCATCAAGACTTCTTAATGTTATGACTGAATACACTGTATTTCATCAGTTAAGCACTTATCACAATTTCAGTCAATTCACAGTACTCATGCAATATAAATTTAGTTATAATCAACACAACAGTGGAATAGTTGAAACCAATATTGTTTTACTATATACATTAAAGTTTTCATTTTACTGTTTTGCCTCACTTCTATTTCTTGCAAGTTTACAATTCTGCTTCATCTTATTAGTTAAAAGATGCTGATTAATAATGACATAGGTATATTAGAAAAAATGAACACTAAGGGATGCAATATTGGATAAAATGTGGGAAACAGAGTATAGGAAATAACTGTTTCTCAGACTGTAGAGTGATATGTGGTGATATGCCCCAGCATTTGTAGTTCAGACCTTGATATTGATTAATGACTTAGGTTAGGAGAAAAGGGCAAATATCAACATTCAGAGATGATACAAAGCTTTGAAGACTTGTGAACAGGACAATATTTAAAAACTTATGGAGGACACAAACTGGCAAATGGAATTAGTAGAGAAATGGCAAATTTAGCAATGAATAGTGTAGGATGATGTAATGAAGTAGAAGTATGAGTGAAATCCTTACATAGTAAATGGTACAATTTTAAAGAGAAACGCAAGACTTCTGTACTTTTGCACAAACTTTGAAAATAGCAGAACATCATAACAAAGCAACTAATAAAGTATATCAGATTCTGGGCTTTTATAAACAGCAGTTGAGAATACCAAAGCCCGGAAGTTATAAATCACTCGTTCAAGCCCAGCTGGAGAACTGTATTTAGTTCTGGGCACCAGACTTTAGGAATGGCGTGAAGAATTTGTGAAGGGAACAGAAGAGATTACATGGATAAGAGACTTCAGATTTCTGGATGGGCGAGGCAAAACAGGAGTTGAGACTTAGTGTAAATAAAGAGAAAATATTGCAAGTGTTGGAGGGCTACTAAAAAAAGTGAAATGGTTTTAAAACAACTGGCAAAAGAATTAAAGGTAACATGAGGAAAAACATTTTTACACAATGTGTGGTTAGAATTTGAAATGCACTCCCTGTGAGGGTGGTGCTTACGGACTTAATAGTATCCCTCAGAGATGGATTAGACAGTTCTTTAATTCAGTCATCATCATGGGATCTGTGGCCACTAATAAGGCAACTAATTAATGGCCTTTCCAAATAACCCTTGAGAAGGTAGTGGTGAGCCTCCTACTTAAACCACTAAGGTCCCAATGGTGAAGGAACTGCCACAGTATAGTTGAGTGGGAAGTTCAAAGATTTTACACACCAGTGATAGAGGAACAATGATATATTTCCAAGTCAGAATGGCTTTCGACTTGGAGGAGGACTTGTATTTGGTGGCGTGCTCATGCACCTGTGACCTTTGTCCTCATAGTGTTGAGGGCTACAAGTTTGTGAGATGTTAAAGAAGTCTTGGTCCCTCTCCTTGTAAAAAAAACAACTCTGAAACAAATTGTAAAAGCATTGAACAAGTTTAAGGTCTAACAACATCTCTGTCTTTACCTACAGTGTTCCATCACCTGTGGAAAAGGAATGCAATCACGAGTAATCCAATGTATGCACAAAGTGACTGGAAGACATGGAAATGATTGTTTCCCATCAGAAAAGCCCGCAGCCTATAGACCCTGTCACTTAAAGCCATGCAATGAAAAAGTCAATGTGAATACTATAACCTCACCCAGACTAGGTATGTAGCAACATCCCAGCTATTCATTCATTCCAATTGTAAGTTTCATGGATCTCATTTATGAAGTAGAGTGAAGGACATACTATAGGCTTTACAGTTGAATTTTCATTTCCCATATTTGCCTGCCTCTGCATTTCAGAAATTATTTGTTGTACAAGCAGTGCTTTTGGCTATCTTAAGTAAATGCCGATGCTCCTTTCTGGCATGCAATACTATAGATTTTATAGGAAAAGGTAGTCTTGCATTTTAAATAGTTTGCCTCATAAGCCTCAGGAAATTGCAAAGTGCTTCAGAACAAATGAATTGCATTTGAACAATGGTTGTTGTTGTAAGTAGACAAACAAAACTTTGTTATGAAGTAAAGTATCATCGCATAAGGTTTCCAGGTTGTCACTGGTAAAATTCAGAGTACTTTTACCATACAGGAAGCATCCATGCCTCTTTTGACCAAAATGCATTTGCTCTATATTTTATGGCATACTGTATCACAATCTATCCCCGCCCAAACCAACTGTCACCTGCTCCATCACCCCACCAACCAGAAAAATCAAGGTGTGGCATATTGCTCAAGAGGGTTTGGAATCAGTAATGATTAGATCCCGTTAAACAAATCCTGCTAAATTACATCTACTGTCAGGTCAAAAGATAGCATCTTGGTGAAGTGCACATTACAGACAGTCTTTTTTTAAAAGCTTCATTAACTTGTACAGTGTTTCCTTTCTTTCAAAATTCTCTTGTTCCCCTGTGTTCTATTGTGGAAATTGACTCCATACTTTTTTGTTCTGTTGTGTGCAAGCCATACCTACTTTGATTGGACTTCAGTGCCTTAGGCAAATGTGTACTGGAAGTAAACAATGAGCTTAGATATTTTTATTTAGACTGTTAAGTGGAATAAAGGTTAGGATATGGCCCATCTAGAATGCATACTTTTTTGGCATGTGTGCTGGAAATAAAAACCAAGACAGAAACTAGCTCATGAATGATATCAAAAAGTTTTTTAAAAACTCCAGATACTGGAAATTCGAAATAAAAGCAGAAAATGTTGGTAATACTCAACAGGTTAGACAGCATCTGTGGAGAGAGAAACAGAGTTAACATTGTCAGAACTGAAGAAGTAAGAACACAGGACTGTTTTAAGTTGCAAAGAAAGGAGATGGGTGGAGAGAACAAAGGGAATGTCTCGTGGCTGGTGACATGGCACAAATGCCATTAGTCCATCTAAAGTAGGGTGGTGAAGGCAAGTTATTCATGGCTGATCTGCCAGTGTAAATAGAGGGAGGTGAATGAGGGCAGTAGAGAGAAACAAAAATAATGCTGGAACTGTGAAATGCAGCTGCTGGATATCGAAATAGAAGAGAATATTGGAAATATTCAGCACATCAGATAGCATCTGTAGAGAGAGAGTAACGTTACAGGAAGATAATCGTATCATAAATGATACAAACAGGAAATATTGATTGCCTGAAATTGTAGAGACGCTCAGTCCTGATGCAGGGTTTCGACCTGAAATGTCGACAATTCCTTTCCCCCTGCAGATGCTGCTCAATCCGCTGAGTTCCTCCAGCAGATTGTTTGTTGCTCCAGATTCCCGTAACTGCACTCTCTTGTGTCTCCAATTAATAACGGGAGATTGCTTGCAACTGCTCCCACTCTGCCGTATTACCTTTAGCAGCAAATAGTGAACGCAGAGCAACTCCAAGAAATTCTAATCCTCAGTCAGGTAATTTATGACTTAAGAAACCCTGATCTAGGACCCCCATTATCTTTCAACCAGGACTAGTCCCAGAAGGCCTATTGGCAGCATTCTACTTGCGGGCCATGGAATGATCTCCTGAGAGGCATCTAAAGCATTGATGGGCAGGCAGAAGGATGTCAGCATCCCAGATTATTTTTGTGGGGTTTGGAGGAGAACACCTGGTCCTCTTCAGCTGTACAATGAGACTTAACAGAGCAGAATATGTCCTGTGCACCACCTCGTAAATTGGCACTTGAGGTTCTTCAGACAAAGGAAGTGAATTTCAGCCAGACACACTAATGTTGGTAGCTGATCTACAGAACAATATTAGGAGCTAGAATAAGGTGGTGAATTTTCCCACATCATTTTTAAGGCACTGCTGCCAACTTTCTACCCAGTGGAGCCAGTGACAGTTTTCATCAACTCTTCATTTGTTATCTTTATCTGACCTGTGGTTTTGAAGTTAACCAGAATTATCTGTCTGCAAAAAATAGTTTTAGACTATATCATACCAGGTAGTTTCATACTAAAGGCTAACGGAAAACAGCCAGCACATTCAGCATGTATGTATAATTTGGCAAAAAGCAAATTTTACTGTACAATGGCATTTTGCAACAACTTGATAATTGGTTTCATAAGTTGGATTTATTTAAGCGATATCACATTTTTTTGTGTTTTCTGTTCTAAGTTCCACTTTTGAACTAAAGGGTACCAGATTGGCACTATAAGTATAAATAGATTACAACATGTTAGAAATTTGCATACATATCAGACTGCACAGTAGCCAAATAATTCAGAACTCTCAAAGGCTAGACAATAAAGCTCCAGTAAATTTTACATAAAATCCCCCTAGTTAAAATATTTCTTTCTCCTATCCAACCTTTTTGAAACACGAAATAAGAACAGACCATTTTGCCTCTTAAGTCTGTAATGCCACCCAAATAACAATGTGGCTGAACTTTATGTTAACTCCATGTAATCACTTTGGTTTCATGATCCTAAATACCCTTGCCTAACAAAACTTATCAGTCACATAAATGAAAATGTTCAATTGACCTTGCCTCGAGCTTGCAGAGGATAAAAAGTCTACATTTCTACTACACCTTATGCTTCCTGACATTGATAATAAAAACAAAAAAAATGCTTGAAACACTCAGCAGATCAGGAAGAGAACAAAGTTAACATTTCAGGTCAAAGACCCTGTATCAGATCTCCATGAACTCTCCCTGTATTCACCAATCTGTAAGAATAGTTGTCTCAAATAATGAAGTATGTATCTAGGGCCAGAGTCAGGTAGGGTTAAGTTGATGGAAACATGTGATATTTGAGCTGGCATGGATTTGGGGGTGAAAACTCAACTCAGGGTCAAATGTGAGTCCAATATCACCAGCAGTCTGATTCAGTTTCAGACAGACACCAAGAAGAGGGATGGAGTCACGGGTCAAGGACTGGAGTTTGCAACAGGGCCTGAAGATGATGGCCTCAGTTTTCCAATATTTAGACTGGGAGGAAACTTCTGCTGATCCAGTTCTAGTTATCAGGCATAAGGTCTGACAATTCATAGAAAGTGAAAGCTCAGGACAGGTGGTGGTGAGTTAGAACTGGGTGCCATCAGTGCATATGAACTACTTATGGGTAACTATTGGCAATCCTTTGTGATTGTTGTAATAGTAACCAAGCCCTTTTCATACTTTCTAACCTGTCTGCACACTTTGGGAATGTTGATTATACCATCCCTCTCCAGCCTCTCTGCCATCATCCAGTGGGACTGAATGGGACTGATCTCATCTTGCTCTATTCTTATCTATCCAGACATATCCAGGGTATCACCTACTGCGATACTATTCCCTGGGATCTGTCCTTGCTCCCCTCGTATTTCTCACCTACTTGCTGCCCCTTGGGAATGCCAACCAAAAGTCAGTCCCTCCTGTAAAGTTTCAGTTTTAATTCACTATTTGAGCCTTCAATCTCTCTCCATTGTCTGTTTCAAAAGTTTCAATCTACAGATTCTTGAATTTCACTCCTGACATTAAGTTTGAATGGTCAAAGTTTAAGATTTTGTGTGTTCTTCAGAGGAATTAATTTCTCTCTATTTAAAGTATCAATTCCTATGTTAAGTTTAACCAATTCACTGAGATCACCCCATAATACTACTTTTCTATATTCAAGGGAATTAAAGTGCAGTCTATGTAACCTTTCCTCATGATTTAGCCCTTTTAGTCCTGGTATCACTCTGGTGAGTTCATGTTGCACCCCATCCCAGGTCAATTTATCCTTCCTGTAGTCTGGTGCCACAAATTGGATGCAAGCGGCTTAATTGGTGCTTTTTGCAACTGCAGCATATCTCTCATCCTTCTGTAATTCAGCTATCTTGAAATATAGGCCAGCATTCCATAGACCTTAATACAAAACCAAAATACTACATTTCAGAGAAATCTAAAGTAAAAGCAGATATACTAAGAAATTGGTACAGCTATGATAATAGCAGCATGCTGCATTCATTACCATTTAAAATGTTTTGTGCTTCCAACCGGTAGAAATTCCGTAGGATGAAACACTAACTGTCAATTAATCTTCCCTGCCTTCTACCTTATCACAGACCTCCTTCCCTCTTTCTTGGCATCTTTAATTCTGTCCAATTCTAACTCATCAAAGGTCATCAACCTGAAAGTTTAACTCTGTTTCCCATCTGGAATTCCATATAAATAATATCTTACTTATCACATCTGTTACATCCTCAAAAAAGAAAATACAACTGTACATAACTTGTACTTTATAAATCCAAGCTGGCTGTTTCTGATCAAATGCGCAATCAGACTCCGGATAACAGATTCGTGGTAACTTTCCTACCACTGGCATTAGACTGCTAAACTTGGATAATTGAAGTTTACCTCTCCTACCATTCTTAAATAATGAAGTGACATTATTGCTGACAGCAGTTTTCCATTACAAGGGAACATTTACTAAATTAAGAGTGTTTTACAAGATCATTGCTAAATTTACTCACCTCATTCATTCTGTACCGTAAGATGGAAGACATCAAGTCCTATATATTTGTATGGCCTGGTAATTGATCCATGACATTTAGAGCATGCTAGGTGTTTGCTCATGAGCCTGCTCCTGCAAAATTCAGTGGCACTGGAAGCCCAAAGCCAGCAAGTCAAGCAACCCAGGGAAAGAATGGTTATTTTGGGAGTGACTAATGACAGAAACATCTCAGATCAGTGTTGGTAATCTCCTGGGCAATGCTGCATTGCACATGGAATTGCATCACCTAAAATTTCTAGAGGGCACAATTCAACCCATCAATTTTTTAATGCTCAGCTCTAGAAAAAACGCAATGCCATGCATCCAATTCTAAGCCATCTTTCTCAAGTCTCATTAGTTTCTCCATATGTTATTACTCATACTGAGTAACTAAATCTCATTATTTCCTCCCCGTGATTTTGTTTCAGCTTTCCCTGATACTTTATCTTCATCATCTGCAGTGAAGAAGAATACAAATTACTATTTAGGAAGTTTTCCATTTTCTGATTTCCTTTTGCAATATCACTTGTGTTTGTCATTAAAAGACTTGCTTGTATACTAAAAGGTTGTACAAAGTCATTATGGAACAGTCACTCTTTCCCATAATGAATTTGTACAACCTTTTGGTGTAGATATCCCTCATACGTTTTATTGTAATCACGTTTTGCAGCTCACACGTCTTCCTTTTCATTCATTTGTTCTCCTTTCCACCTTCCCCAGGCTGCACTTTCTGTGCTGTACTTCATTTTCATTTCAGTTCTTTTCTCTAATTCTATAATCTCTCTCGATTTTATTACTGACCAAGGTTGCTCAATTATATACATGGAGTTCTTGCTTATCAAGATCTCTGAATTATTATTAATAAACAGAAAATATGGAAGGATTTTGAAAATTGATTCAAGATTGGCAGAAAAGCAATGCTTATTGCTGGTTGTAGTTCACTCAAGACAAAGTGAAAGCTTTAGTGAAAGCCAGCCACAGAACCTGCACACATACAAATGAAACATCTACAGAGTATTTCCATTTTAAACACTGTAATTAAGCAGATGTATGCTTATTAAACAGGTCAGTAAAATATTGACTGGGCTCACATTCAATTTGGAGCATACAGCCTTATAAAATAAACTGTTTTCAATTCAGTAACAGACATAGGGCAATGTTTACGATAACTCCATAAATTTTCCCATCTTGTTGTGTAACGATAGGAAGCAAGAGAATCCCTCATTCAGTCTTTTGTTGAGTTAAAAATAAACACAGCTCATGTTCCTGCTTGTGATCACCAGCTGGTGACTCCTCCTGGAATGTAGACATCAAACAAGAAAAGGTGAGCCTTTGTTATCTTAATGACCAAAGACAAATCATCTCCCTACACTTACCCAAAGCTCATGAGTACTGACCACTGATGAGAAATTCTGGAGAATAGCCAGAGAGCAATCAAACTGCACGTCAGCGTAAGTTAACCCTTTCAGAAGGGAAGCAAAAGAAATCCATAACAGAAACCCTAATAAAAGTTAATGATTCAAAAGAAAGTATGAAATATTAACTGAATGTTTGTGATATAATTGATATTATTTTTTTCTTTTTGTTTAAATAGCTGCTTTGACATTCAAATGTTTGAAGGACCAGTGGCAAGTGTATTGCAAAATAATACGCGAGACAAACCTCTGTCAGGACATGAGGTGGTATCAGCGCTGCTGTGAGACCTGTAGAGACTTCTATGCACAAAAGCTACAGCATAAAAGTTGACATCTTCTTTTGTTCCAGCATTCACCACCAAACTTATTTTTTATAAGTACAATCTAATTTATAAAAATACAGAACTACAACTTGTTTAGACCAAGGTACTGATGTATTAGGTATAATTTATTCATTTTAATTTATTTTTTGTTTACCAATAATTTTTGGAGTGCTGTTCAATGGTTTTCAAAATCCATATATTTTAGCTTTTTATATGTTAGATGGGTCCATTCTTTGCAACTGATAATTTGACAACTGTCAGAATGTAGTTCACCCATAGTGGGCCATAACTTCATGGATCGCGTTAAACCAGCTGGCGTTAACGCTTACTGTAAACATTTCAGAGACTGTAGAAAAAGCATGTAGCAAAATATTGAAGTTCTCATAATGCAATCAGTAGTGACAATGACATTAATTGCTTGAAATAACAGTGACTTGAGAGTAAAACACTGTGGAGCACAACACTGAATTACTTTGCATCATTCAGGTACTGTCTAATGTTTTACAGACAAAAATAAACGTCAGCCATATTATTGTAAAAAAGAGTCACTATTTAGCAGTTTACATTTAGAATTTTGTAAAGCAGTGCTGAATGGAACATTGTGATGAATCACAAATGCCAGCTAAATTTTTCACATGCTAAATCCTGAGTATAAAATATGAATTTCAACTCTGGAAATTAAATTTCAGATGCACATGAAAAGTGTGCATAGTTACCCTTGTTTAATATTTTCTGCTTTACATCCCTTATTTATGCATTAAAATACAGGACTTAAAATCCAACTTCATCCAAATTCTCCCATAAATTTTGAAGAATTTTTCAAGATAGTAATAATAATAATAAAATGTTTTGTGGTATTCATTAACAACTGGATACAGTATTTATTGCATTAGTTTAATTGTGGGTAGTGTTAGGGTGAATATTTGATGAAATGATAGGATTATAAGAAGTGTATGCAGAGTGATACGATATGAATAGTCACAGAAGACGGATGTTTCTGACTTATGGAAAAACCGGCTTATGGACAGTTCTCAGGAATGGGACCCTTATGTAATCCGGGAACTGCCCGTACAAGAAGTTATATGATATAAAAGCAAAGAAAACACTGCATTGGCTGAAGTGTAAAATAGTGCTGGAAATACGCAGCAGGCTATTGCTGTGTCTCAACAGGGTGTAGAGAAATAACTCCATCCAAATCATTAGTCGTAATTTTTTAAAAAATTTTTGGATACTTTTGGACAAGCTATACATTCCAAACAACATTTTTTTAAATTAAGTAATATATTTTTAAAACATTTGGATAAAGAAAAAATCAAGCAAAATGAAACCCATGATGCCATTATGCAGAATATGCTTTGGATACAAAATAAATCAGAGCAAAAGATTCTTGCATCACCAGGAAGGCAGTAGGGTGAACCATGTCTGCCACCTTCATTTCACCCTGACTCTATTTCAAATTCCTGAGACTTAAATAATAGGGCTGGGTCCCCATATCTATGGCATTGTAATAGAGGTATGTGCCCCAGTGAGAAATCCCACAAGCTGAATTGGAATGAAATGAAGGGTAAACATTTTTTTAATTATCTTTTCTCTGGAGTGCATAGTGATTCCTATTCCAGCAGGAAGCAATCTTTCTGATTTGGGACCCACAATGGGATGATTGCCTGTTCTCAGCAGAAGCAAGTCCTTCTCAGCCTTTCAGGGCACCTCTCATTGAATCAGCCTGGGAGTGCACCCTACTGACATGCTGCAAAACTGCATGCGGAAGACCTGCCTGTTCAGGCTAACAAACCCTGGCCCATCACCCAGGAGTGTACTATGCTAGCAACTGGATAAGGGAAGAAGACCTGCCCAGCCTGGGTCAACTCCAACTTTTGACTCCTTTGCTAGAATCTCACTCTATTTGTGATATTTCCATTGATGAGCTTTTTATGTTAAATGAGTCATATGTGACTCTCAATAAAACAAATAAAAATAATTTGAGATACACAAATTTATATTAAAATTATCTTGGTCTGCTATTTTTATGGAAGTATTAGTTCATTTAAAGTAAAATGCCTCTATTAAATTAAGAGGAATTTCATAGCATAATTTCAAGGCTTTGCTACACAATGCTGGTTTTAACTGTAGTCATCATGTAGTATGTTCTTTACCTCCATTACATACCACTGAGGTTTACAGCAGTTGTTGGATGGATTGTCCAATAACCCACATTTCTTATAAAGTTTTTCTTAGTGACAAGGTTATGAATACATTATTTTCACCACACATACACTTTTAAGTTCCTATGTTTTGAGTCAGGAGGTTTGTAAAGAACTAGTAGCTGATTCTTATTCCTCTATTATTCACTGCATCAGAGCTCCTCACCTAGCTGTACTGTGTATAATACTAAAATATATATTTTTTTAAACTTTTTCATCTTATGAGTCATTATTTTAAACATAACTATCACTCTCTGAAAGACTAAAGATGGGCTGTTTGAGTTTCAGGCTTCAAAAATTAAGGGCTTGCTTTTTTGGAAAATTAATTATTTTAAATTTGAATTCAGATGACTTTAATCACAAGCATCAGAGCTATACATTCAGCTCCTGTTCTTGACATATTTGACTACCATAATTTCTTTACTGACTGTAAGCAAAGTTGAGCTTTTTATAAGAATGTTTAATTTCAGAAATGTTGACTGTCTCTTTTGGGACCATAGCTAGCTTAAATAGTGTTCTTCAGAAAATCAACAATATGTCAAATTGACAAGGTGGTCCATTTCAAAGAGGAACTATTATTGTTCATAAGTACACAATCTTGTTTGTGTCCATGCAAACTGTAGTAACTAGACAGTAGTGGAAACAAAAACCTGACCATATAAATTTAGTTTGAGGACATCTGCTCCCATGTGTCTACATACTGGCAAAGCTGAAACACTGTAACTCAAATGAGCAAGCTGTACTGAAGCTCTTTCTGTCTCTTTGTATGCTCAGATATGGTGCATTTTAACAGCCAGACTCATTCATATAACTATTAAAAAAATTAGCCAGGTCTCCTCTGTTGCCGATTTTTAAATTGTGGACAAAATGGTCATTGGCATATGAAAGAAAACAAGAAGCTTGCAATGATGGATAAGCAGGGAATTTCTTATCCATCAGTTGCCTCTTTTGGTTTTATATTTTGCTTTATTTGAAGAGTAAATAGCAAATCACTTTATTCTAGGAAGAAATTTCATATTAACTTGTCCAGAATCATATAAATAGTTAAAGATATTATTTGGCAGCTTTCTGAATTGATTTTTATTTTTACTTCAGGTGCTATTACTTGAAATTATCTTTATAGAATTGTAGGTCTTAGAAGTGTAACATTGAAATAATTCCCTTTGTTGTTGTCTTGCATTCCTTGCTTTTAATAAAATTTTGAAGAAATGCTGAGTGTAATGGGATTTGCAAACTTGTGAAATTGTATGTATTGATCAACTATCTTATACATGTAATGCCTCATAGCACCAGACATTTCTCCAAATTGCAAATTGTAAAATAAACAATATATTAAAATCAATTTTTTGCTAGTTTGTCTATTGATAACATTTTTGATCTGCAAATCCACTTGATTGCCTGTGTTGATTTCCCAAATATCATCAAATTAAGAGCAAATTCTGCATGTTTTACATCCTTCACTTTTATGAGCGCCAGAAGATCATCAAATCATCATTATGATTTTTACATAAATTATGAAGGAATCTAACCTAGTTGCATTTCATTCTATGGGATAGAAATTCTGTGTGCCTAAACTTCTAGACTTTAGCACTTCAGCTAAAAGTCCAAAGCCAGCGTGATCATGCACCTAATTAGCATACTATTTAAAAGCTGCTAACCATATTTCACCTCCACACACAGCTCGCACAGGTCATGAGGGTCACCGTGAACCAATTTCCATCTGTAGTTATTATTTGGACTGCATTCAGACAGTGTGCAGGACTACCTGATGAAAATATGGAATATAGGCTTGATTTTCTGGCAGATCACTAACTAGTATGCTCTAGTCACCAGGATTTTAACTGAAGTCCCCAGGCTGATACTGAGAGATGGCCTGGACTGATACTGGGATAGCACTGAGAGATCTCCTGGACTGACATTGGGACAGCCCTGAGAGATGGCCCAGACTGACACTGGGACAGTGCTGAGGGAGGGCTCAGACTGACACTGGGACAACACTGAGAGATGGCTCAGACTGACACTGGGACAAGGCAAAAATGGGACATTGCTCAGAAAGCACCTGTCATTGGCAGAACGCTCCATGAGCATCCAGACATATATCGGGACACGCTCAGGGCAGCCGGACTGATATTTGGATATTGCTAAGGGTGCATCTGAACTGATATTGGGATAGCACTGAGGGAGCTCACAGACTGATATTTGTCAGCACCGACGTACTGCCTATGTTGACACTGAGACACTGCTGAGGGAGTGCCCAGGCTGACATTGGCCCATCCGGTCACAATTACTTTTGCTGAACAACCTGTCCTTCCACACCCGAGAGATGTCGCTTGAGGTGAAGCAGGTGTCTGAGTGACAAATGGGCCTTGGACAGTGTAACACGAAGGCCCTGCCCCTGGATTACCATGACAACTCACCGCTGTTGGAGATGTATTGAAACTATTCAAATATATTTAAATAATTTTTAAAAGGTAACATTATTTAAACATGCTTTAAATTAATAACACTGTAAAATAATTCAAGATATGAAAACATACAGTTACCTGCACTTACCATTTTCCACAGGGGCATCGACCCTATTCAGGTGAATGGCACCATTGTCTACGTGCCACACAGCCCTACCATACAGCTGAGAAAGCAGATGCATTTCACATCTGGCCCATCTTTCCAGCACATCAGTGGCACAGTACCAGACTCAGTGGGTGAATCCAGCAGCAGGTTAGATGTGCTGGCATCCGACAGCCAGTTCACTTCAGGGTTGTTTGTTTTGCCAAGCCTGCACAGACATCCAGAATTAGCTGAGGATGACAGCTGGCAGTCCCGCACAGGACCACTGTCTGTTAGTCAGCTTGATTTAGCCCTTTAAGTGTGTTTTTATGTATTATTGTACGAGAATATATCTTGTGCCAAGGTTGCCGTCGAAAAGTGCTGGTGATGTGCTCCTCACTGGCCAGCTTGTATGACCAATGCCTCCTCAGTACCACTTGGAAGTCAGGCACAAGCTGAAAGTCAGATATCTGAGCATTCCTTTCCACCACTCGACCTGGCACTGAGTCCATTGGTGATATATAAATATCTTGTGAGGGTCTGAGTGCACTTCACATCCGAACCTTCACTTTTAGGCTGGGGATGTAATGTGAGCCCATTCATTTGAATGGTGTCCATGGTCTTGATCGAAAAAATAACTGCAAACAAATGGTTTGTTTATTTTACTTTCTTTATTTTTTATTATTAATTTCTAATATTTTAAAGCATTTTAAATAAATTTATTATTGTTCTATTTTACTTAATCCTTTTTGTTCTTTAAATTATTTACATATATTTGAACTGTTCTGAAATATCTCCTGACCCCAATGCAATGCAGCAAGGAAGTTCCAGTTTCCAAGATGTTTTGCTGGAAGATCCTTCTGCCAGGGTAAATCTACTGCAGCATCAACAGTTCTGTTCATTTCAATGAAGAGAAATAGCGCTGAGAGCAAAATTTCAGGTAATTCACTGTTTTTGAATTAATTAAATTTAAATGTATCCAGTTGTTGACTTTTATATGTCTAAATATGCTTACTGGTTTCACTGTTTTCAGTGTTTCAATTAATTTAAAATTTTTGAAGGTTAATTTATTTAATTATATGACTTCTTTATAGTCTTTAAATATGTGACATTCAAAGGCTTACAAAGTCTTTTGACAGTTTTGACAGCTGGTAAGTAGACACAGTAATGCAATGGTAAATTACTTGACTATTAATCCAGAGACATGAGCTCAAATAAATTTGTTTTTTTTTAAGGCTAGCCTCAGTAATATAACAGTGAAAATTTCAAATCATTGTAAAACTCATCTGGTTCATTAATATCCTTCCAGAAAGGAAACTGCTATTCTTGCCTTGTCTGGACTCTATGTGACTCCAGACTAAACAATATATGATGGATTAGCAATTGGGTATGGATTAAAAATTGCAAGCAATATACATATCCAATGAATTAATAAACTAACATGAAGCCTGGCGACGTGGCTATCAAATCACTTCTGATTCCAAGTTTCTAAACTCCCAAATTTGTGTTCATATGATGTTTAATCCTGCAATCTGATAATTTAGAGAAACTGAAGACTGGAAGGGTAGTGATGAATTCAAGCTGGACTGACTGTCAGCTGGCATTCCCAAGGGGCAGCAAGTAGGTAAGAAATACGAGGGGAGCAAGGACAGATCCCAGGTAATAGTAACACGGCAGAAAGCCAGTGGTGGTGATACTCTGGATATGTCTGGATAGATAAGAATGGAGCAAGATGAGATCAGTCGCATTCAGTCTCACTGGATGAAAGTAGAGAGGCTGGAGATGGATGGTTTAGTCAACATTTCCAAAGGGTGCAGACAGTTTGGGAAGGATGAAGAGGGCTAGGTTACTGTTACAGCCATCACAAAGGATTGTCAATAGTTACCCATAATTAGTTCATGTGCACCAATGGTGCCCAGTGCTAACCCACCACCACCTGTCCTGAGCTTTCACTTTCTGTGAATTGTCAGACCTTAAGCCCAATAACTAGGGCTGGATCAGCAGAAGCTTCCACCCGGTTTAAGGCCAAAGCCATTGTCTTCAGTACCTGTTGCCAACTCCAGTTCCTGACCAGTGACTCCATCCCTCTTCTCGGCAACTGCCTGAAACTGAATCAGACTGTTTGCAATCTTGGTCTCACATTTGATGCTGAGTCAAGTTTTGGCCCGTAAATCTGTGCCAGCTCAAAGATTACATGTTTCCATCTCCTTAACCTCTGTCTCTAGGTGCATACTTTATTACTCAAGACTATTGTTTCCATACAGTCTCATATTTTCTTACAATATCAAAGGAAGTCATTCAGCATATTGTGTATGTCAGTTCTCAGTACATTCCCATCAGTCCTGTTCCCCCACTTATTACTCTGAAATCTATTTCTCTCTCATATGCCCAACAACTCCTTCCAATTCTCCTGCCACCCACCAACATTTGGGTTAATTTACAGCACCAATTAACCTGCCAACTCGCACTCTTTGGGATGTGGGAGAAAACCAGAGCACCTGGGGAAAACCTATAGGATCACAGGGAGAACGTGCAAACTTCACACAGGTAGCACCAGGGGTCAGAGCTGAACCTGGGTTACAGGAGCAATGCAGCAGCGTTAACTGCTGCACCACTGTGCTGTTTTGTTTTTATTTCAGATTTCCTGCAGAATTTTGTATTTCAGCACGCTCCTCCCATTCTATTCTGCTCCTCACAATTCCAAGCTCGCAACAAGTGCCATTCCACCTTTGTGCTTACTGGGTGACTCTGGCTCCTAGTTAAATAAGGCCTCAATTTTAAAATAATCATCCTTGTTTTCAAACCCTTCCATGGTCTCAACCATTTCCTACCTCTATAATCACCTCCAACCTTTAATCCTCCAGAAATTTGCACTGTTCCAATTCTGACCTCATGAGTATTCCTGAATTTAAATACTCCACCATCAGCAGCCATGCCTTCAGCTGCTAAGGACCTTAGCTCTACAATTCACACCCAGCTCTCTACCTCTTTCCTCCTTAAAGGCTCCCTTTCCGTCTGAGCTTTTGGTCATCTGGCCAAACACCTCTTCCTGTGGCTTAGCTTCAAATTTTTGTTTGATGAAGCTCCTATGAAGTGGTGCAGGAGGCTTTTGCTATGGTACAAACACAATATAATAGAAGTTAATGTTTTTAGGATTCAAAAGTGCCTTATTGGCTGTACAATGTTCAGGGACAGCCTGAGGGGGTGCAAGGGGTTATATCAATAAATGGGGGGTTTCTCTTCATTGTGTGTGCTTTCCCACAGGGACTGCTGGAAAGTAATTATGAGTGACTAGTCTCACTAATTATTCAGTGTTAACCCAGCAACAGGGAGGCCCCTTGCAATTTCACAGAATTCAGGTTTATCCACGTCACCAGAGATCAGGAATTGAGCCCTGTAGGATTTAGAATGATATAACCAAATATTTCACTCACTAGCCATTGGGGAACACGTTGAAAAAATTTATATAATAAAAAAATCTACATCTGGCTCACACTTTATGAACTGGGACAAAGTTTCTTCTTCCTACTTCCTTTACCATCTTTATTGTGAACATACTTTTCTATCACGATATGTTTACTTATCTTGTGGTATTTTAATAAACAAAATAAGATCATTTGTTAGAATACAAATTATTGATTCAACTTTAAGATTAATAGAATAATAGAAGGTATTACTAGTAGTAGTATTTTCATTCCACAATTTTTGATTGGAGCTTAACTTGAGATTCATTTCTAATTGTTATTCAGCTGCTTTGAATTCAAATATCCCCTTGAAAATGATCAAAAAGGTTGAATGTTGGTTTGAAATCAGTAGCTCTAGGACCTTAAAGTGTTCCTAATCAGAATACTTAAAAGTAGATCCTCCAGTAACTTTGTTCTTAACAAGGTGCTGTGTTGAGTTCACTGCACCTATACATCATTTATCATCCTCTCAAAATACTTCAGTAAACTTTAACTGGCAGTGATTTATACAGATTTCCATACCCTAAGCAAAAAAAAAATGCAGCAGCTAGAAATCTGAAATAATAACTGAAAATGCTGGAGATATTCAGAAGGTCAAGGAGTATCTGTTGAGAGAGAAACAGCATTAATGTTTTGGGCTGATGGCCTTTCATCAGAACCACTACCTCGGGCAGATGATCTAGGCCTTATTCATCATAGAATTGCAGTACCATTGCATTCAGATAAAATACCTCAACCCATTATCAAAAATACATTTCAAATGATAAGACCTTGCCGAATGTGCTTTATTTGAAATTTTAATCAATCGGCAGAGCAGACAGAAGAACACACTTTCCAATAGCAAAATCTTGGAGCCATTTTGGGAGAGTGGTTGAATGTATGTGGCTTGCATGTGTGCGTGTGCACCAATGTGCATGTGTGAGTGAGAGCAGACACTTGTCACCAAACCTGCACAAAGCATGTGAACATAAAATGAACCCTTTCTCAATTTGAAGGTGGCCACGTTGTGCCAGGAAAACAGGTGTCACAGCGCCAATCCAGCATCACAATTTTATGGACTGTCTTAAAGGAGAGAGCTTTCCTACAAAAATAATTACAGGCTGCCTATTGACAACACTGTCAAATTTGGTTTGTGTCAATATCTGTACAGCAAACAAAGCCAATTTAGTCAATAAACAGTCTGTTTAAAGTGAGGAAGAAACAGAATTTATAAGGGAAACCATGGCAACTTATTCAAATAAATACAGGATATGCAGTGAATATAGTTCAGTACAAAATAATTTGCATTAAGTCAATTTCAGTCATTTATACCAATGCAACCAAAAATATTGATTCATAGGGGGATTACAAGGTATTTTGGTGACACCTCTTTGGCTTCATCCACCTGTGCAACCATTCAAAGAATTCATGGTATTCCAGCCATTTCAATCAAAAAAGCAGGGAATTGGATTTTTATGTACATCATAACACCTATCGTTTCATGTTTATAAGGACTATCCAGGCACTTTTGCCACCTGGTGATAAACCCCTTAAAATGGCAGAGGGTGAATTAACTAATAAATAAATTTACCAATTACATTTTAAGCCCATCAGAGCCTCCTTATTGATTGCTTTGGTAAACTAAAATAGTTCCCGATCTTTTAATATTAATAAGATGAATAAAGTGTCAAAAACACCACCACAAAATGAAGTGCCCCTGTGACAATCTCCAGCCCCAGTATCCCTTGGAATTTCTGAACTCTTACAACTCTAGACTTTTGCACACCCCTGGTTTTCAACACTAAATCAATGGCAGCCATATCTTCAACTCTAGAATTCCACATCTAATTCCCTGTGCTTAGCTACAGCTCTCTCCCTTTAAGACAGTCCATAAAATTGTGATACTGGATTGGCGCTGTGACACCTGTTTTCCTGGCACAAAGTGGCTACCTTCAAATTGAGAAAGGGTTCAATTTATGTTCACGTGCTTTGTGCAGGTTTGGTGACAAGTGTCTGCTCTCACTCACACATGCACATTGGTGCACGCGCACACACGCAAGCCACATACATTTAACCACTCTCCCAATGGCCATTGGGGCCACACAGAACAAGATTATGACGCCAAGTACTTTTCAGTCCCTCTAGCCAATACCTGTCTTCACTTCACACAGCTGTACGTGGCATTTAGTAACATAAAGGTAGAACTCAACCATTCCATTTCCTCAAACAGTGCAACTTAAAGAGACCATGAAGTGCTGAATGGTTATTTGTTGAATTATTTCTTCTTGATATTTCTGCATTTTTGGAACTTGCTTATATTTGGCTACAGTATGAAGGGTCTACAGGGAGTGATTTGTGCTGAAATGTTCTTCTGTTCATTGAAAAGCTTGTGCTAACTCGAGCTGTTTCCCGACGTGAGTGGCCTGGTGAGATTTCTTGGAACTGAGCAAATTTAAGAGAATGAAAAGAGGCCATGAAAACCAAGGTAAAAGAGTTGGCCAGCATGGAGAGAAAAAAAGACAAAATAGCAATTTCAGCGAGGAACAATACTTAGGATATTTGTTTCAGAAAAAAGGTTATTAATGAAATCACCCGAGTGCTGCAGCCATAACTGTGACCATAAAGCAAGGCACAGACAGCATTGCCAATGATAGTCAAGGTGAACCAATCAATTAACTGTTTTGCATTTGTCTCCTTCCAGGTCATTGCTGAAGGTATAAACTATACCTCATAACTTACTGTCCATTGTTGAATGAGTGGCAATGCTGAGGCTCTCTGGTCACAGAGATACAGTTTTTTCTCCATTCTTCTTGCCAGGGACAAGCAGGTAGAGTGATCTCCAGGGATTTCTCAGAGTACAGTCTTCCCCATGAGCACAGTGCTAATGACTGTACACATATTGCCTGGTGTGCATCTTTTCTGAACTCAGACATTTTCATCGAACTGAAAGAGTTTCCATTCCCACAATGTGCAGCTGTTTTATATCCAGAGGCAGCATTGATGAGCACCTATTAACCTGGCAGAAGTTGCAATTTCACCCTCCAGTGGAAGCTGTCCAAGTCAAAAGCTGGCTCTTGAGTGTTAGGGTTTATACCCTCATAGGTAAGCTCAAAACTCCAGTCGAGATTGTCCACACCTTCACAGCAATGAGAGTCATCTTTCCATGGGGATCAGTGTAGAGTATGCCACTGGCACCTTCAAATAACACTTTCACTGCCTGGCACACTCTGGAGAATGTTGCTCCAGTAATAATGAAGGAATGATAATATATTGCCACATTACATTGGTTGTGACTTGGATGAAAACTAGCAAGTGGTGGTAATCTTCCCGATGCCAATCCTTCACCTACCCTTGTTCCTGCAAGCCTCCCTCTAAATGAGCCTTCAACATTTCCAGTGTCAGTATGTGAGCTGCTGACTGTAAATATAAGTTTGAATATTGATGTCTTTCATCTTCACTGTCTTTTTCCTTGATAGAGATTGTTGGAAGGTCAGTGATAGGACAGTAATGAACTGTGGAGAGGACAAGCTTCATATTAAAGCAATTATTTTAATTAATATTTCAGATTGAGGCAATGTATTGCCCATCCCCAATAGGGATGGTGGGATTGGGAGATACTGTCAGAATAGCTTAAGCAAACAACTGCAGTGCATTTTGTAAATAGTGAACACTGAGGACACAATACACCAGTGATGGGGGAATGAGCGTATAGGCTGCTGGATGAGGTGCCATTCAAGTGGGTTGCTTTTTCCTGCTGGAATTGAGCTTCTTGAGACACGTCCTCATGTAGGCAAGTGGAGAATTTCCATCACACTTCTGACTTGTGCCTTGCAGATGGTGGGAGAGGCTTGGAAAATAGGAGGCGAGTCACTCCTGCAGGATACCCCACTCTTAGAGCCATAGTATTTTACGTGACTGGTCTAGTCACATTTCTGGTAAGTGTTGACCCTAAGGATATTGATGGTGGGGGTCTGAACCAATGGTAATGCCATTGAAAGTCAAAGGCAGGTAGTTAAACTCTCTCTTGTCAGAGAAAGTCATTGTCCAGCACTTTTGTGGTCCAAATGTTGCTTTTCACTTATCAGCTATGCCTAGATCTAGGTCTTGCTACGTTCAGGTGTGGAGTGTTTCTTTTGCTTTGGAGTTGCAAATGGAGGTTAATGATTCATCAGTGAATATCTCCACTTCTAACCCTGGAAGGAAGATCATTGAAGAAGCACTTGAAAAAAGTGCATTACATTTTAAGGAAACTAAGGAGCCTCATGACACTGTCCTGAGGAACTCTTATAACAATATACTGGGGCCAAGCTGAATGACCTCCAGCTCCCACAACCATCTTCCTTTTTTGCCAGATGTTATTCTACACATTGGAGTGTGTTCTCCTGCATGTCTATTGGCATAGCTTCACCCAATCTTCTTGATGGCGGACTCAGTCCAATGCCGCCTCGATGTCAAGGGCAATCACTTTCACCTCATCTCTGAAATCCAGCTCTCTGGTCCATTTTTGGACCAAGACTGTGATGAGGTCAAGAGATTGAGTGATCTACTCTGCTTCTAATTTGTATGTGCCTAAATTCAAATCAAATTAGCTGAAGACTGATTCTCTAATGGTGGGGATCCAGGAGGAAGCTGTGGTGGATCATCTACTCAACACTTCTGGTTGAATATGTTTGCAAGTACTTCAGCCGTGTCAATGACACTCACAGGCTTAGCCTCACCATTGTTAGGGTGAGGATATTCTTGCAGTCTCTTCCTCCTGTTAGCTGCTTAATTGCCCACTCCCCCACCTTTCCAATTAGACATAGCAGGACCTCAGTGCTTTGATCTGATCCATTGGCTGTGGAATGGTTTAGCTTGGTCTATTGCAGGGTATTTTCACTGTTTAGATGCATGTATTTCTGAGCTGCAGCTTCACCAAGTTGGCACCTCATCCTTAGGTACATCTGGTGCTCTTCCTGGCATGCCCTCATTGAACCAGGCTTTACCATTACGCAGAGCGAAGGTTATAGGTTATGATAGAGTACAGTTCTGCTCTTTCAGATTGTCTACAGTACCTCATAGAAGCCCAATCTTAAACTGCCAAAACAACACAACAGAGGATGCCTTTGGTAATATGCCAGGACTTTGTTTCCACCACATCTATGCTGTGGTCACTTCTACCGGTGCTGTCTTAGACTTGTACATCTGTCTCAGGTAGCTTGGTGAAGTCAAGTAGGTTTAATCCCTCATGTTGGTTTGCTATCTACCTGCTGCATACAGAGTGCAGGACCTTTGTCCTTAAGTACTCAACCAACTTAGTCAGTGCTGATGTTATCAAACCACATTGAGGTTTCCATCCAGAGTACATTCTTCTCCTTTTATTACTTTCAGTACTTCCTACAAATGTTGTTTAACATGGGGGAGCACTGATTCAACAGTTCAGGCAGGACAGTCAATGGGAATCAGGAGGAGTTTTCCTTGCCCCTGTTTGGCCTGAAACTCTGAGACTTCATGGGTTTGAGTGTCAATATAGAGGGTCCCAGGGGCAACTCCCTCCCACCTGTATACCACAGTTACCCTTCTCTGGTAGTCAGTCCTGCCAGTGGGACAGTATGTACCTAGCGACTGTAATGGGCAAATCTGGCATGTTATTTGTAACATCTATGTTATTATGTCAATTGGTTAGACTGTTGATCAGTTCTCCCAATTTGTGAGGAGGACTTTGTAAGGTTGACTGGGCTGGGAGTAACTTTGCAACATCTAAATTGGGTGCCTAGATTGCTGCCGGGTGGTCCATCCTGGTTTCTTCTTTCTCTGCTTTAACATAGTGATTATGGTACAACTGAGTAGTATAGTACAATTAGGTACCATCCGTAAACAGATCGTGATATGCACCTGTTCAACCCAGTGCAGGCAGCACACAAAATTTGTTGATGTTGTGTTGTCTCCTATTTTAGTTTTGTGATCAAGCTGTGAGAATCAGAAATGGTAAGACGAAAACCATTGCCAAAGGTACTCGAGGTTATGTTTATTAATAGCACAATCTGTTGGATGGTCTTTGGACATCTTGGTCAAAATTAGGCTGTCTTGCCTTCCTTCTCCCTTCCTTTTCTTTCCCTCCTCTTTCATATCCTCTTCTTCTCCTATCAATTAAATTCACCATGACTGTGGATGAATGGTTTATCTTACTGGGAATAAATAGGTGAAAAACAACTAAAGAGCTGTGGGGTTGTGTGTGGGTTTATCATGTAAAAGGGACAACAGGTTGACAAACAACATATTGTGGCAAGCGTCATTGAGGTATCCATCTGGCCTCCTTGAACTGTTGAGCAGGCTTACATTGGTGGCTTTGCTGAGGGCAGGCATCTACTCAAAAAGGTACTTGGGCAGGTACATAAATAGGAAAGGTTTAGAGAGATATGGGCCAAACACAGGCAAATGGGACTAGTTTAGATGGGAATCTTGGTTGGCATGGACCAGTTGGGCTGGAGGACCTGTTTCCAGGTGGTATGACTCCATGACTCTACTTTCACATCTACACAGATGACCCACTTCATCCCTACTTTATATGGTGGGACTTTGACTATCAGGAGTGCTGATGCCGTGCAATTCCACCGGCTGCCAGTGGACTCTTTCTTGCCTCCAATTTTCTCTTGCCACTTGTTGTTTTATGCCAGCCACATTCAGCAGCAGACAGTCCTTAATCCTCATTGCTATATATTGACTATCTACTGACTGGAACATTTTAGTCCAGTTTCTTTCCCTTATTTGACATCATATGCCCTGGATGAAACACTGATAAACATCATAATTTTTAACCCACAGTTTGTTCATGCTGGGTTAAAAAGTATGATCAACATACATTTTTCTAATGTTGACTGAAAGTTACGTATACTTTCAATTGTCTCCAACTCTCCATGGTAAATGTAGAATGATAATGTATGCTGTATACTGAAGCTAAAACTGTTTTGACATCCATAGAAACAAATCTGTTAAATGATTCCAACTTGCATTCACTATCACAATCCAGTCCCTCACACAAAAGCTGAGGAAATTAGGCCCCCTCCTGTTCAATTATTGTTAAATCTTTATCAACTCACTGAATAAGCTTCCATGAGAGAGAGAGAGCTGCAGCATAACCAATGCACAAAATATGCATTATTTTCATGTTTGCATGATTTATAGTTGTAGAAATTTTAGAAAGTTTCAGTTAGCCACGCAGAATAGTGGATAAAAGTTGTTGTTGAGGTGTGAGGCAGTAATTCAGGTGATGAGCCTAATTAGAAATCATGCCCATGAACTTCAAATTAATTCCTCTTCAATGGAACAGTGAATGTGCAGACATTATAATATACTGTATTTTGTGCTACCAACCAGAATGAATTTCAAGTCAAATAGTATATTTTCTCTTTAGGTAACCTGGGTGTTTGACAGGCAGGAAAACTCATCATCCTGCTTAACATGCTCTGAACAAAATTCCCCTACTGGCTGAGTCTTTAACTAATTCCAATGAAAGGGAAATCCTGCAAGACCTCTATACCTCAAATCTCTAAATGGAATCCATGTGTACAAGACTGAAAATCAAAAGTGAAGCTTCATAAAATGACTCCTACATTTTCAAAGTTATGACAATTCACCCACTGGGTAAAACTGTCAATAATTACATTGTGCTCAAAAGTAATTGGTAGTTTGTTGAAATTAATGACATAATCCTGTGCATCTTTTTTTATTCTATAATATATTGCCTTTATTTTGCTTCATATTTTTCAATTCAACTTTGCCCTTCAACAACCATAATTTCCATTGCCAACTAACTTTGTGAGAAAGTTTGCATAAACCACAAGAAAGTCCTTCAGTAGAATGCACTAATGGAATGCGTTCCTATGTTTAGGGACATTCTGAGGATTGCTGCAAAAACAGGTTCATGAAAGCCAAGGAAAAAGAGAGAAACATGTTGATATTTAATTTCTGCTTTGCTAAAATGCCATTGTGATGAGTGTGTGTATAATAATGCATATTGAATGATAATTACAGAGGAAAGGTTAATCTCTTACCACACCAGAACAGTAATGTGGCTGACTGGATCACCCACCTCATATAGAATGTATTCTTTCTTCATCCTCTGAAAGCACCAAGTACATGCACAAAATGTTTATTTACAAAACAGAAGGCAAGACTAAAATTGCTGTTAATCAGGGAATATTTTGCAAAGGCTGGCAGAAATCAGAAAATGGTGGATTCATGAGCAGTATTGGAAAAGTAATGCACTGTAGGTGTCCAGAAATAGTTCAGATTTAGAAGGAACTCAGCAGGTTGAGCAGCATCTGTGGGGGAAAGGAATTGTCTACGTATCGGGTACATGGCTAAGAAAATCAGAAGAGATTATAGACCATCTATAGATCTTTAGATACGATAGAGGCATTTAAAATGAATATGCAGAGAATGGAGGAGTATGGACCATGTGTAGGCAGAAGGGATTAGTGTAATTAGGCATCATTACCTTAATTAGTTTGGTACAACATCGTGGGCTGAAGGGCCTGTTCCTGTGCTGTACTGTTCTGTTCTATCTAGCTCCTCAAGCCTGCAAAATTAAATAAGATTGCATATGATTGTCTTTCCAATATTACCTTTTATAAATCTATTATTCTCAATTTAAAATTAACAATGCAGTTTGCTGATCAAATTTTCAAATCACTACCATCATTTTGCATGTGGAAGTGTGCCCTGTCTGTCATAGAGTAACATTTCCAGGGTCCTCCTCAACCACCTCTTCCAGTGATTGAAGAGCTTCTCCCTGAATCACAGTAGCCCTATTTCGGGCAACCTGACTCACCACCTCTCATGGTCTCTTTTCCAGAAGGATCTGATTTCCTCGCTCTATCTTGGAAAGGTATATCCATACAATTTCCTCAAAAGTACATCTGTACAGGTGGTAATCTCTTTTGCTGTGACTGGAAAATCATCATCAATGACCTGACGTTGAAAAATGGAAAACAAATGAAAATGCAGAAACTGCAATAAAACTGCAGTAAAACTTAGGAATGAACATTGAATTTTCCAAGCTTCAGACAGACTGCTCTCATAACATTTCTCATTATCATGCTTATGGCCCTTTCTCATTCTGTTTCTTTAAATGTCATTTAAATGATCAGTACTTATGCTTCTTATCACCTGATCTGTCTTATCTCCATAAGCTTTTGTTTTACATCTCAATCCTCCCCACAGCCCCCCCCCCCCCACCAGTTCTTTGAAAACTGTTAACCCCTTCACTCATCAAGTCATACAACAGGAAAACAGGCCCTTTGGCCCAACTGGTCCATGCTGACCAAGATGCCCATCTAAACTGGTCCCACTTTCCTATGTTTGCCCCTTATCCCTCTAAATCTTTCTTGTCCATGTACCTATCCAAGTGCCTTTTAAATGCCAGTTCTGAGGAAGGGCCACTGACCCAAAACATTGACTGGTTTCTCTTCCCACAGATGCTGCTGCACTTGCTGAGTTCTTCCAGCATTTCTGATTTAGTTTCTGTTGAACAACACTTTAGAACATAGAACATAGAAAAGTACAGCACAGGAACAGGCCCTTTGGCCCATGATGTTGTGCTGAACTAATTAGGCTAATGATGCCTAATTAAATTAATCCCTACTACCTGCAGATGGTCCTTATTGCTCCATTCTCTGCATATTCATGTGTCTATCTATGAGCCTCTTAAAAGCTTCTATCGTATCTGTCTCCACCACACCTCCTGGCAGCGCATTCCAGGCACCCACCACTACTCTCTGTGTAAAACAAAACCTCCCCTGCACTTCTCCTTTGAACTTGCCCCCCCTCACTTTAAATGCATGCCCTCTAGTGTTAGGCATTTTGAACCCAGGAAAAAGATACCTGCTGTCTACTCTATCTATGTGTATCATAATTTTATAAGCTTCTGTCAGGTCTCCCCTCAGTCGCTACCATTCCAGAGAAAACAACCCAAGGTTGTCCAACATCTCCTTATAGCACATGCCCTCTAATCCAGGCAGCATCCTGGTAAACCTCTTCTGTGCCCTCTCCAAAGCTTCCACATCCTTTCTATAATGGGACAACCAGAAATGAATGCAATACTCCAGATGCAGCCTAACAAGAGTTTGAGAAAGCTGCAACATAACTTCCTGACTTTTGAACTCAATGCCTTGACTAATAGAGGGAAGCATGCCATATGCCTTCTTTACGACGTACCTCCAGTCTCAGGGAGCTATGGACTTGGACCCCAAGATCCCTCTGTACACCAGTGTTGTTAAGGGTCCTGCCATTAACTGTTTATTTTACATTTTATCTTCCAAGGTGCAACACCTCACAATAACCACTACTGGATTAGGGTAATCACCATCATCACCAAATGACTACTGATTTTAACAGTGGTCTTTCAATCAAACATATAAAATTCTTACACAGCTTGGGAGAGTTGATGCAGGGATCAAATTTCCTCCAGCTGGGTTGTCAACAGTCAGGGGTCACAGACTCAAAATAAGGGGTCGGGTCATTCAGGTCTGAGATAAGTAGAAATGTCTTCACCCTGAAGGTAAATAATAGCGTCATAGAGTTGTATAAAATCTTTGGAATTCTCCACCCAGGAGTTGTAGAGGTTCAGTCACTGACTATATTCAACTCTTGAATGTCTCCAGGATTGAGATCAATATATTTTTTGGGTATTAAAGGAACCAAAAACCATGGGATTAGTAAAGGAAGGTGGTGCTGAGATAAAGTATCAGGCATGGTTTTATTGAATGGTGGAGAAGGCTTGAGGGCTGACTGGCCTACTCCTGCTTTCATTTCTTATGTCCATTACCTAACACTGTCCTGCTACTCCCTCAAGCAGCAACTTCCCAATCTCAGAGCTACATTGCATCCATAGATTCTTTTGTGTTGCTGCTCACTCAGACAAATAATAAGGTTAGAGTTGCCAACAAGCATCCTTAGTGACACTCAATTAACTGCAGTAATTGGTACAATAACGTATCAAAAGGCAAACCACATAGTATACACAGCTCTTAAAGGTGCATTCACATTCATATATACTGCATCTCACCATGACATTAATTTGAGAACCACTTCTTTAAAGAAAAAGGTAGCCACATCTAAACAACAAACAGTGATTCAATCATTAGAATTCTTGTCAACTCTCTCTATGGATTCAGTGCATATCTGCACCATTCCAATATGGTGCTAAGCCAAACGTACCTTGAGCAGCCCTCCAGTAATGCACATGCAAAGACATCAAGCAGTACCACCATTGGGTTTGGCTGCCTTGTCCACCACAGTTAGATAGCTTGTCAACACTCACTGCCCAGGTTCACACATGAAGAAAACTCTCAAGGATCCAATGAACTAAATCACAGCATACTGTGGGGGAAGTAATTTTCTAAGAAATAAAAGAATAAAAAAGAATTCTCCCTTACCCTTCCTTGATAACCTGACCATCTCCTCCCCTCCCCCATCCTTTATTCCATGGTCCACTGCCCTCTCCTACCAGATTCCTTCTTCTTCAGCCCTTAGCCTCTTCTACCTATCACCTCTCAGCTTATTACATCTTCTCCCCCTCCCCCACCCACCTACCATCCCCCCTCACCTGGACTCACCTATCACCTGAACTCACCTATCACCTGCCTGTGTGTATTCCTCCCCCTCCCCCCGCGTTCTTATTCTGGCTTCTGCCCTGTTCCTTTCCAGTCCTGATGAAGGGTCTCGGACCGAAACGTCGACTGTTTATTTCCCTCCATGGATGTTGCCTGACCTGCTGAGTTCCTCCAGCACTTTATGTGTATTGAAAAAGAATTCTCATGCACTCTCTCTCCCTTTGATTATTTTTGCTTAAATTTTTAAATGATTAAGTACTTTTATGTTTTGGCCAGATTAATAGAAAATCATTTAAAAATACATAAACCTTTCTTAAGTTTACTTGTATAAATTGGCTCTGGCTGCTGATTGACCATACAACTTCCATTCTGTTCCCTTCTTACACATCCATACAACTCTCCAGATGGTTTATTTTTATGAGCACAAAGACCCTTATGAAGATTATTGGTCGTCATACAGCCACGATTCTTATTTAACATGTGAACTTTTCGTTTTGTTCCCCTCATCCCTCAGAAAGGACAGTTTCTCAAGTCTTTTTGGCTTTCAACAGTTTCAAACTGAGTTATTTTATAAGACATCTGTTTTCATCATAGGCTGCAGAATTATGCTACTTGATCTGCAAATAAAGATCCTGAAATAATACTGTAATTTATACTTTAATTAGGCAACCATTGATTATAATGATGTCATCTAAATGGACTGATGGAGAATTCACATCTGGTTTCAGCCACTTTAGCTAAAAATGACCTAAAATAAAAACACTCAATTTATTTATTTTAGGTACTTTGTTTCTACAGCAAATGTCATCAGGAGTCCATGTAATTAACGATTTTGAGCAAACACAATTAATCATCCAGATTAAACAAACTGGAAGATTTCCTTGTGAATGGTTTGCTTTGCATTCAAAGGGGTTGACTTGTCCTTACACCAGAAGGTTATTAAACATTCTGGGAAAACTGCACAGTGTTGCCAAATAGTAACAAAAAGGAAAACTGGTTCTAACTGAGCCAAAGTACATTATCTTCCTTCATATCACATTGGACATTATCTTTGTAACTCTCCTCGGATTTTATCTGCAAAGTACAAAGATTTGGACCATTAGACAAATTTAAGGCAACAGTACACGTTGCTTGGGTACCTAAAGATAGCATTGAGCTAATTCCTAAAATAAAAACAATTGGTCAAGAAATTCATTCATGCCACACCTGGTTCTCATTCAAAAATGGTAAATAAAGATCCAGACTGTCAGGTAATGTGTACATTGATCCTAGAAGTGTGCTGCATCTTCTCCATAACCATGCACCAGTACTTTTAATGAAGTTTATTAACATTAAAATATGCCTGCTATGTGACCCTTTTGTGACATTATGAAATAAACTCAACCTGCAGCACTTGGCACAACTAGTCAGGAAGAAGATTGCATCATTTTCAGAGTTTCAAATTGTTTGCTAATTTGTCCTCTAAAATCCTTGGTTCACTTCTGGGCTGTCTTCTACATTCCACAAGTGAATTTTCACCACTGCTAACGCCTTTGTGCTGGTTCTAGGCTGCTTTTGTTGCTTTTGGAGAGAGTTCATTCCAGTCACTGTGGTCTGCCTTTGACACTGGAGGAGAAGAGGAAGCAGCAAAGAAGGTAGAGAAAACCAGGAACAACAGGGTGGGTGAAGAAGGAGAAGGAGGGCATTGTGCAGGAGACTAGACTCATAATGGGTCTTTGTGCAGCACCTCCCTTACCTCAATGTTCACTGTGGGGCAATTTTGAGGCTCCCAGGAGGTTGTTGGTCATTTATGTCATCTGCTGCTGCCACAGCTAGAATCCCAGGGCACAGGGTAATTCCAGGCTTTGGTGACCTTGACAGCCACAGGCAATGGAAGCATGTCAGTTTCAAATGCTGGGGTTTCACGATGCCATACCTTATGTTGGAATATAGAGGTCAATTTCTTCAGGCAGCCAAGTTACTCTGGATTTGGGCCCCACAACATACTTCCCAATTCATGCAAACTCCTTCAACCATGGAATCTGGGCCAAGGTCAAAATCTCAGCTAGAAGATGGATTAATATTTTGCTTCCCCCAGATTGACCACTGATAGTTTGATGAACTGCTGAGTGTCTGCTTACTGGGAACATATTTCTCTGGTCATAGGCAAAATGCTCTGCAGTTAGCGGTTAGCTAACACTATTACAGCGTAACACAATTACAGTGTAATGCTATTTACAGCGCCAGCGACCTGGGTTCAATTTCAGCCACTGTATGTAAGGAGTTAGTACATTTTCCCCGTGCGTGCATGGGTTTCCTCTGGGTGCTCTGGTTTCCTCCCACATTCCAAAGACGTACGGGTTAGGAAGTTGTGGGCATGCTATGTTGGCGCTGGAAGAGTGGCAACAGTTGTGGGCTGCCCCCAGGACACTCAATGCAAAAGATGCATTTCACTGTGTTTCGATGTACCGATGTACATGTGACTAATGAAGATATCTCTCTCTCTCTCTCTCCCTCTCCCTCTCTCCCTCCCTCCCTCCCTCTCTCGCTCTCTCTCTCTCTACCTCCCTCTCAACATATGGCACCTATCTATTACACCAGATCATTAAAACTAATACAGAAAAGGCCAGGACAGCAACACATCAGGAAACACAAAAGACTGCAGATGCTGGAATCTGGGATTAAAAACAAACTGTTGGAGGAATTTAGCAGATCGAGCAGCATCTGTTGGGGGGAAGGAATTGTCAACGTTTTGGGTTGAGACCCTGCATTAGGATTGAGAGAGGAGGCAAAGATAGCAGAGAGGGAGGGATAAAATGGGGCCGATAGGTGATAGGCGGACCAAAGGAGGGCGAAAGATGATGGGCAGAAGGAGCCAGGTTGGGGAGGGGGTGCGAAGTTGGCAGCCAGAAGCAGAAAGGTGATAAGCAGGGACACGATGGTTACAAGTGCTGGAATCTAATATGTAAGGAAGGTAACAATGGGAAACATTAAAGCAGAGGTGAAGGGGAGATAGAACCAGATGGGGGAGGGGATATGGAGGGTGAAGTATGTGGGTAGTAGGTAGATGGAACCAGAAGGGGGAGGGGGCCGAAAATGGGTGATGGGGGGTGGCGGGTGTACGGGAAAGAAGAACAAAAATGGGAGGACCAGAACTGGATCAGAAGGAGAGAGAGAGGGGAACACAGGAGCTAAAGGTAACCTGAAACTGGAAAACTCAATGATCATATTATTGGCCTGTCGACCACCCAGGGGGATCATGAGCTTTTTAGTTTCCTTGGGGCCTCACCCTGGCAATGGAGAGGGCTAAGGACAGAAAGGAATGGGACCGGGAGTTGAAATGGCATGTAACTGGGAGCTCAGGATGGCCATTACGGACAGACCACAGGTGCCCTGCACCAGTCACAGAGTCTGCACTTGGTCTCGCCAAGGTAGAGGAGGACACATTGGGAGCAATGAATGCAGTAGACAAAGTTGGAGGAGGTGCACATCAGGAGAACTATGTAGAAATATTTCCTCTTGGTGCCAAAAAGAAATGTAGAATAGGTTGGTATTGGTATTGGTTTATTATTGTCACTTGTACCGAGGTACAGTGAAAAGCTTGTCTTACAAACTGATCGTACAGGTCAACTCATTACACAGTGCAGTTACATTGAGTTAGTACCGAGTCCATTGATGTAGTACAGGTAAAAACAATAACAGTACAGAGTAAAGTGTCACAGCTACAGAGAAAGTGCAGTGCAATAAGGTGCAAGGTCACAACAAGGTAGATCGTGAGGTCATAGTCCATCTCATTGTGTAAGGGAACCATTCAATAGTCTTATCACAGTGGGGTAGAAGCTGTTTTTAAGTCTGGTGGTACATGCCCTCAGGCTCCTGTATCTTCTACCCGATGGAAGAGTGGGTGGGGTCTTTGATTATGCTGGCTGCTACACCAAGACAACGAGAGGTAAAGACAGAGTCCAAGGAGGGGAGGCTGGTGTCCATGATGCGCTGGGCTGTGTTCACAACTCTCTGCAGCTTCTTGCAATCTTGGGCAGAGCAGTTACCGTACCAAGCCATGATACATCCAGGTGGAATGCTTTCTATGGTGCATCGGTAAAAGTTGGTGAGAGTCAAAGGGGACAAACCAAATTTCTTTAGCTTCCTGAGGAAGTAGAGGCGCTGGTGAGCTTTCTTGGCTGTGGCATCTAGGTGATTTGACCAGGACAGGCTGTTGGTGATGTTCACTCCCAGGAACTTGAAGCTCTCAACCCTCTCGACCTCAGCACCATTGATGTAGACAGGTGCGTGTACACCGCCCCCCCTTCCTGAAGTCAATGACCAGCTCTTTAGTTTTGTTGACATAGAAGGAAAGGTTGTTGTCATGACGCCATTAGACTAAGCTCTCTATCTCCTTCCTGTACTCCGACTCATCGCTGTTTGAGATACGGCCTATTCCTGGATCACTCATGCCATGTTTGCAATGCTAATAGAAATGCCAATAATATTTCCTTGTTAAAAAAAATTGACTTAGTTATAAGATTTTGGAAAAAGGTGCAAAGCCTTTATTTTTTCCAAGATCAAATATGTAATTTGTAAATTAAATACTTTATTTTTGGTTACTTGTTACAAGGTTTTGTAGGTAATCATGCAGCAGTTTTTCCAGTCTACAGAATCAGTCTCTGCAGCATGGAAAAGGTATGCAGGAGTGGGAAATCAGGTAGGGACAATGCATTAACTGATGCAACATGATAAGCTTTTTAAGGTGATGTAAACTATATGAGAATTTGATTAAACATTCACTCTCTTATTAATGTAATGCTAGTGAATTTCAGTTGGATTTTCTTAATCATAGAAAACTACTTGTTTGGTCATCCCTACAGTTACTTAAAAGATTCCAGTCCTTGCGAATGAAAGGTGCTATTAAAATATGGCTGCAACACGCAGGTACCAGTCCAATCTCCCTATTAGTAAATTTAGGGAGGAGCTGATAACACTTAATCCTGTGTTTACGCACTTCATTCTTAGACCACTCAACCAGATGACGACTGGAAACTGCCCACTTCCAACTCCATCCAATCCTTACATAATACTAAACAATTCTGCAACATTACCACGTAATCTATGACATGTGAGCCATCAACAAAAGGTGTGCATTATTCATAAGGAGCTCTTCAGACAGATACTGTTTCAGCTATCTATCTAAACATTCAACAGTTATTGCATAATTTAGTAGTGAGTGTATTGCTCGTCAGAACCAATGTGTGACCAGAGTGCATACAAGAGTAAAATATGGACTTATCTGTCTTACCAAATAACAATCATCCTGACAAATTTCTGCAGTTAGATGTAAAAGCATTAAGTACAAGACCTGGTTTAGGCCCACTTGGTTTCATGGGTCTCTCTGGGGCAGCTCTGAGCGGTCAACAGTGGCACAACCGAGTCTATTCACAGGTAAGAGTGTTGAATGATTCCAATCCATGCTTTAACTCTTGTAATGAGAATTAAAATTAAGTCTTTCCAGAATGTTGTTCTAATATTCTTTAACAATGTAATTAAAACCATTTTAATGAAATAATAAGGACAAGAACTAATGCTATAAATGGCCCCATAAATACAATCATGACTTGATTGGACAAATAAATTGAATGCAATTTTGTAATTGATCCTTGCCTCTACTAACAATTAGCAAAATAAGTATGCTAAATTTGCAAAATCAACTAGATGCTTCCAACCATTACTGAAAGAGAAACATTAATTGCATCAGATCTATGATATAGTCAATGGGTATTAACTGATCACAAATTAATTCTGATAGTAATGCTGTTTGTGCACTGTCTTCCAGAGTAAAAACCAAAAGCTATCAGGGAAGTTCAGCATGCAGTGGAATGATGACTCCCCTGTTTTCGTCGATGAAGTACTCAGCCAACATATCACTCCAGTAACTTTGAAATCCACCATTAAGAAGAATCCACTGTACACAGACTGTAGGGCAGTCGAAGGCTGGGAACAGAACAAGGTTCAACCCTCCTGGACAATTCAGGACTACGACAGGCAGTCAATGCAAACAAACCTAGCTATTCATCTAAGCAAGGTGATATATTATAGAGTATCATGATGGATTGATACTAACATTTTAACTTGCATTGCACATATCAAATGGCATAATGTAATTTAGACAAAAAAGTTGAGGATTCTTAGAGCTGTAGAGGTTTGGAATCATTGCCTGATCAAAAAACCTTTCAAACAAAAGAGGAAGGATAACATGATGGTAAAAAGATTTAGGAAGGATATTTCAGTGTGTGAGCAAAATAGTTGAAGGCTAATAACAATACTGTTCAGGGGAATGCAAGAGACAGAGACAAAGACAAAAAAGTGAATACATGGTGAACCCCAGAACTGAGTGAGCATGATACCATGTGGAGGAGGAGAGTGAAAGATGGGCCTGTAGGTGAGTGGGGGTTGGCTGGAAGGTGGTAAGACAATGGTAAGGGAAGCAAAAAGCAGAAGCATAACAAAAGAGCGTAATGAAAGAGATAGAAGCAGGAGTTGGCCATTTGCACCCTGTCCTCCCACCTCTTCCTCCATGCCTGTTCCACCCTTAAGTGCAACAACAGTTGATCGGATGTTGGCTTCAGCTCTACTTTCCTGTCTGGTTCCTCATAATCATTGACTCCCCAGAAGACCAAAATCTCTCTGCCTTAACTTTGAACACTGTAACTTCACTTCCACGGCTCACTGGGGTGGAAAAATTCAAAGGTCAGCTACCCTTGAGCAGAAGACGTTCTTCCTCATCTCCATATTAACTGGGTGACTCCTTTATTCTGAAACCATACCCCTCACGAAGGGAAACATTTTCTCAACATCTACTCAATTAGCCCTGTCAGAACCTATGTTTCAATGAGATTGTTTCTCATTCTTCTAAACTCCAATGAATATAGGCCCAAACTGTTCAATCTGTCCCCAATATAATCTCTTCATCTCAGGAAGCAATTTTGTGAAATTACCATAAACTGTCTCCAATGCAAATATATCTCCCTTTAAAGAAGGGGTGCAGTTGGATTTTCCTGAGGATGGGTTTGAGTGCACTATCTCAGAAACAAGAACAGTACCACTGAGCAGAGCTACCACAGCAGAAACAGATTATATAGGATATGTGTAACAATCTTCCCCTTCCCATCCATTCTTAGTTCTCTATTCTTTATGCCTGCTAACTTTCCAAGAGGACTAAGAAACAGGTTGCTGCTGGGACACAACTGGATTTTCCCTCAGGAAAGAATGTTCCCCCCAACCACTCTTTCCTTTCTCACCCAAGGCCTCCTTTGTATGGGCATTTCTTTTAAATACCTTTTTAGCAATAATAGCACCTCATCTTCTGGTACCCAGCCCATTATCTCACTGTGTGTATCTGAAGTGAATAAAGACCACAAATTGAAAAAGAGAAAGTTCTGAACAAAGATAGCTTCATGTTTTATTTTAATCCTATAGGGACGTCAGAGCAATTAATGCTCTGTTCCTAAAGTATACAAAATTATGCAAGGCATAGATAGGGTAGATGGACAGATTCTTTTTCCCAAGGTGGAAACGTCAAAAAAGAGAGGTCATAGATTGAAGGTGAGGGGGGAAAGATTAAAGGAGATGTGCGAGGCAAGGTATTTACAGAAAAAGTGATAGGTTGCTGGAATGCACTGCCAGGGGAAGTGGTGGTAGCTTTTACAATAGCAACATTTAAAAGGCATCTTGACAGACACATGAACAAGCAGGGAATAGAGGGATAGAGACCATGCACAGGCAGATGGGATGAGTTAGATTCGCATCATGGTCAGCGCAGACATGGTGGGCTGATGGCTTGTTCCTGTGGTGTACTGTTCCATTTTCTATGTTCTGAAGGATAGCCTGGAATCCCCAGAGCAAGTGCTTGTCACAGCATGTCCATTTCTTGACCTGATTACATTTCACCTGGTATACTACAATGGAAGTACGCAGTAAGAACTTTCTGGAGCCATTGTTAAATCTTGTGTCAACTTTTTCATTTATATTTACTGAACCTGAGTACTTTATTAAGACATGCGCAGAAGCAGAGCAGCCTAGACAAATTTTAAGAAAAAATGGACCAACTTTTTTCACATCAACTTCCCTGATTTTTGTACAATGTGTAACTTTGGCAAATGGCATGTGTATACCCCAGAAAAGCGATTGAATTTACTTTGGGTGTTTGGGAGAAATGCTACATGTATTTAATCTCTATATGCACAAATTATCTTGGTGCCTTTATCCCTTATATTGTGGTGTGATGAGAAAGTTATTCCAGAAGGCCGTTAGCCTAACAACAAAACAGTTGTCCATTATTCACTGCCCAAGCAGCCAAGAGTTTTGCACTTCCTTGCCCAGATGCATTTTTTATGAACACCAGAAAAGATTCCATGGAAGATTCAAATGTGAATTAAGATCAGAGGTGTCAGGATAAAAACTAAGTTTCCATTCTGAGCAAATTTCATTCCAGCTACCAGGCTATACTAATGCCAGCTTTTGGTTAGGATCATAAGTAATGATTTCAACCATTTGATTTATTTTCATT
This sequence comes from Pristis pectinata, assembly GCF_009764475.1. Lineage (NCBI taxonomy): Eukaryota > Metazoa > Chordata > Chondrichthyes > Rhinopristiformes > Pristidae > Pristis > Pristis pectinata. The sequence continues at coordinate 67,984,873 of NC_067411.1, forward strand.
TAGGAAGATCCAAATGACCTGAAGTTTTGGTTGGATGACATTTATACACCTGGATATGATTCTTTACTGAGAAAAAAAGAGTCTGAATGGAAAAGAGCCAAATGCTGTAAATTAGTAACTGCAATAGTTTTGGTAGCTTGCATTTTAATCACTGTAATTACTGTACTAATAGTTGTTGTTAGCTACTAAATTAGTTAATGAAGATTTATATAAACAACTTTAGTAATCATAGAACCATAGAACCATAGAAAACTGCAGCACAGAAAACAGGCCATTCGGCCCTTCTAGTCTGTGCCGAAACGTTATTCCGCTAGTCCCATTTACCTGCCCCCAGCCCATACCCCTCCAGACCTCTCTCATCCATGTATTTATCCAATTTACTCTTAAAAGTTAAGAGCGAGCCCACACTTACCACATCAGATGGCAGCCCATTCCACACTTCCACCACTCTTTGAGTGAAGAAGTTCCCTCTAATGTTCCCCCTAAACCTTTCCCCCTTCATGTTCATGTTGTTCATAGATTCATAAAATAACACTGGTCATTTTTGACCAGGCTAGCTCTTCAAATGAGTATCCAATTCATCTCGCTCCCCTGTTCTTTCCTCATAGCCCTGTAAACTCCATCCTTTCTCCACCATCATTTCAGATGGTTTATTCAGATCACAATAACTGGAAGTTTGTAAGTAATTCTGGTTACCTTAAATTTGTGTCCTGTTGCCACCAATTATCCTCTTCCACTTCTGCCCCCTGCACCCTCCCCAACAATTAAAATGCTATCTCCTTGCTATATTCATATTATCCTTATCATATATTAAACTGAAACCAAACCTTAAGAGACTGACTTAAGAATAGTGCTGAAAGAATTGTAAACTGGTGATCTGATGTTCTTGAAAGCTTGCTCTAATTTATGTAAACATTTGACATATATGTTTGGCATATACACACATGCACAGTTTGATTAGAGAGTATGGAATAAACAAGATGGATGTTTTAGCAGTTCTCCATGCCTCTTAGTATTCATTATTTTCCTGGCACCATATACAGTTGGAACAAGAATGCTCTGTGCATTATAAATTGGAGATAAAGATGTAAAGAACGGATCTCATGTGAATTAAATTAAGCAGACTTGCAGTGAAGCTGAAGGACCACCTCAAGACTTGACAGATCTAGCAACTGCAGTTCCATGTTGAGGCACCAGCTGCTTTGCTCAGCATGGTGACTGTCAGCCCTGAGTGAGTACTAGCAAGTGTGAGCCCAGGAGAGAACATCGGCCAAACCCTGAACTAAAAGTGTAAAGAGCAGGGTTTGAGAGATGCCTTCGTTAGTACTATCAGCAAGGACAGGCACAATTTTTGCACTGAAGAACTTGGCTCTGTGGATATGGTGCGGGAATTGGACAAACCTCTGGGATGTGCATTCTGTGATAGTTGATCACCCAATGTGTCTAACAACATGGGAATCATTTTAAGAAAGGCATTGTGGTTAGTTTAATGAGTCAGAGGGTGTGGCCATTGAACTAACTCGATACTAAAATGGCAGGAATCTTTGCATTCTGGTCTGAATTCATCAGTTTTGGCATGAATGACGTCAGAAAAAGAACAAGGACAAAATGGCTACTCAGATTCAATCTGGTTACATAGGAAATCTTACGCGCCTTTTAGTTCATACAATGAATGTATGAAAACGTTGTTTAGAACAAATAACATAGATGAAAAACAAAAAAATCAATCTAAAAAATCTACCTAAGAAGGCACAAAGTAATGCTACAAGGAGTGCCATTCTCCCAGCTAAAAATGGTTCGAAAATGTACAGTATGTTAGTGTGTCTTTCAACACCATAGACAGCAAAAGATATTTTACATTGTAATACAAAAATAATAAGATATTTCAATCCAACCCTCAGAAATTGTGAAGAGCTACACATTTGTAACTTGCAATCAGATGTTAGGCAAGATATCATCAATACACCATATCATTGATAGACCTCTTTCAACACTGTAATTTTGGTGCTTATTTGGACTGTGTACAAGTTTGTGGTTTAATTGGTGAATGAATTTGGCCATTGAAGTTATTAACCACACAGAAGCTCATATTTGACCTTGAATGTAAAATTGTGATTTCTATGGATATGCCATTGAGGAAGACTAAAGAATTTCCTCCAATTCAAATTGCAAATGTGACAGCCGTGTATGGTCATGGAACAATTGCAAAGGCTAGAGTGCCAAAGTAAAATTCAAAGAACATGTGTCAGACTGGCATGAATAGTTCCTAACAGAGTCAATTTACCATATGTCTGTCAATTTGGTAAATTGGTAAATTGGTTTATTATTGCCACATGTACCAAGGTACAGTGAAAAACTTGTCTTGCATACCATCCATACAGATCAATTCAATACAACAGTGCATTGAGGTAAAACAAGGTAAAAACACTAACAGAGTGCAGAATAAAGCATTACAATACAGAGAAGGTACAGTGCAGGTAAGTGCAGTGGAGTGCAGTGTAGACAGTAAGATGCAAGGTCACAAAGAGGTAGATTGTGAGGTCAAGAATCCATCTTATCGTACAAGGGAACCATTCAATAGTCTTATAACAGCAGGATAGAAGCTGTCCTTGAACCTGGCAATGTAAAAGTGCATTTGTTTTAACTGTATAGATAAAAGAGAAATACTTCCTCAGCATGCAAAGCAAAAGCCAGGACATATTAACAAAGCAAATCCAGCTGCATTCTTTCTTCATAGGTGAAGTGAACGGTTCCCTTATTCAATGAGATGGACTATGACCTCACGATCTACCTTGTTGTGACCTTGCACCTTATTGCACTTCACTTTCTCTGCAACTGTGACACTTTACTCTGTACTGTTATTGTTTTTACCTGTACTACATCAATGCACTCTGTACTAACCCAATGTAACTGCACCGTGTAATGAATTGACCTGTACAATCGGTTTGTAAGACAAGCTTTTCACTGTACTTCGGTACAAGTGATAATAATAAACCAATACCAATACCAAGTGTTCATAGCAAAAAGCCACAGAAAGGAAGTCTACACTTGACTGCATCCAGTGAGAACAATAGAGAACTGGGCTCATATAAATTTTACAACTCCAGTGGCATTGTTGGAACCAAGGAATAACTTCAAATTAAATGTATATTAAATGGTCAGTATATTGCCATGAGCATCAATATGGCAGCATGTTACTCAGTCATGGGCAAGGATACATATCTAAATCAGCTAAGTACAACTGTTGAAAAGTACAAAGGAGTTGAAAATTTATTTGGGAAAAAGCAGTGAAGAATTTCAGGCAGGCGAAGTGTCACAACAGTCAGCAGACCAGTGGTTGTGGCTGGTTATATTCATTGACCAACTTTAGTGGGTAAAGATTGGCTCAGAAAATTGAAGCTGGACTGGATAGAAGCGTTCAGTATGGATGCTTCAAAGTCATGTTTAAGCACACTATTGGAAAAGTATGCAGAGATGTTCAAGGATGCCTTTGTAGGTATTAAAGGTTATGTTGACCAAATTCATATCAAACCAGGTGCAAAACCATTCTGCAGTCAGCTTTGACCTGTTCCTTATTGATGAATCAAGTGGTGGAAGAGTTAAATAAATTATGACAAAGTGGAGTTGTGACATCACCATTTATAGCAGTACCAAAACCAGACAAGATATTTGACTCTATGATGATTGCAAGGTAACATTAAACGAGGCAGTTGATGATGAACAACACCAATTGACTACTTCACGGGATCCGCTTGCAGGGTTGGCAGGAGCCAAAGTTTTCACCAGCTAGAACTTGTAGCATGCATATGCTCAGGGAATATGGATATGGAGAGTCAGCAATACTTGACAACTAATAAACATAAGGGCCCATATTCTTGCACAGAACTGAATTATGGTGTAAAAACATAACTAAAGAACATTCAAGCTACAATACAGCATTGTCTAGCTAACTTTCTGCCAGATTCCAAACAGGATTAGTTCAGGCAAATCTTGAGAGGAGAAAAGAAGAGAAGCATTTGAAACAGATTCAAGCCATGGACAGAAATATTTCAAACAACATGACAGAGTTTGTGCGTTCAGATTATCCAGCAAATCTGATGTGCATTATCAGGATTTTGTAGTGAAAGTAAAAACATGAAGTATCAAGACTTATATTGTGGAAATAGGAGACCAAATTTGAAGTGCATGGTAGATCACCTAATACCTGAAAAAGATACACAAGAGAATATTGAAGAGCTATGTGACTGTTCGTGTATTCCAGAGTTTCATCCAGGGTGGTCTGTGGAATAAACAGCACAAGACTTTACTGAATTTAGTTAAGAAGTATATCTTCCTCATTTCAAGAAGAGTATACAATGTCAACAACACAAGTTTCTCTGAGAAAATCAAAGAGACTCAGAAAACCTGAAAAGAGGTTGAATATGTACATAATGTGGATATCTGAATTACACTGATTTGTCAAAAAGGGAAAACCAGTATAATGTATATCAACATGTGACATGTCTGTATAATGTATGCACAGAGGAACGGTGTAATAAAAGTGAAATAAGCACGATGTATGTGTTTTAGCAGTTCTCCACGTTTCTACATGATTCATTGTAGTCCTGCACTCAGTAAAATTAGAATGTGATGTATAGATTATAGTTATGTTCTTTAGAAGATTTACATAATATAAACCTGTCAATTAAGATATGTTTCCATATAATGCTCATCATTATTCCTCAGTATATACTTTGATGTCATTTGTACAATGCCTTAAATTTGTGGTCAACATTGGTAGGATTTTGAAATAAAAGGTACATAGATACAAAAAGGCATATTTTGCATTTTTTGGATAGATCTTTCAATGACAAACCTTTATTGTTATCATTGACAGGTAGTACTAGGATGTATGTTTACAAACTTATTTCTGCACTAATTTTGCTATGGAGAGGTTTCGTTTCCTCCATGTATATTGTATTACAAGCCCACCAATTTTTGCTGTATTAGTGGATTTCAATTGGCATTTCCCACAGCAAGTTAAATCAACATTTCCTCAGAATGCATTGGTTCTGCTCTGGGGATCTGCTGCTACTAAAACTTACGATGCTCCATCTAATGGTAGAATTATGTAGCCACAGGATACATCGTGTGACAAGCAATTTCATTAAGGGAAGAATCCTACTGAGCTACAGGTATGTAATAATGGTGATGCCTAGAATAAGAAACAATGGGCTCACATGGAAAGAAAATTTAATGTACTAAATCAATTTTCCCTTGGCTTTTCATATTGGCAACCATGTCTACATAGAGTCTTCAAGTAAAAAAGATTAAATGCCAGGGGGATAATTGGACTAGAATGTTTCATTATAAATTCAGATGTCCATGTAAACTTTCCATGCTGTAATTTCCTTCAGCCAATGGTGATTCAATGCTCCTGCTGTGAGACAGAGTGATTGCAAAATGACAAATGTACATAGCAAAATTCTATTAAAAATATAAGCATAGGAATTCATAATGGGAATGATTTTCAGGGAGATTTCATAATTGAAACACATTTTGATATACAAAGACTCTGGGTAATAGCTTTATGCAGGCAAACTCTATCCACACAACATAGTTGGACTGAATTGTTGATGTACTTTGGTTAGACATTCTCTTGAATAGCACACCATTTTGTGGGCCTGTGCTTTTCCACAGGAGTAAATGGAAAAATAAATTTTATGGACATCAGTTTTGTGAGCTCAGTTCAATCATGTGTAATGCTTTGAGTGTCATGTCGTAAAGAATTTTTTAACAGGGACCCATACACAGAAAATGTGTGTCCCACCACAAATCATCTGTGTTACATATGTTTCACAGCTCAAAAAAATCCAGGTCAGAGTTCTTGATGAGTTGAATTTTAATTGTGTGAGAAAATAGAGAATGAAATAAAAGCAGCAGTTTTCAAGGTCTTTGGTGAATGAATAAGAATTGTAGGTGTTTTTTTTCTGGGATTTTGCTTTTTCTAATGGCATTATATATTTGAAAACCCAGAACCACCACCCTTGATATTTCATTGATTAAAGGATAGACAAAAAATAATGGGAGCACACCTAGAATTTTAAATTACCCACTGCTGAAAGGAAAAATTCCCTATCCATCTCAGCAAATCACAAATTATCCTGCAGAATACAAAGAAAGTGCCACATATTTGCAGTTTTTTGACTCACCTCTTGACACCCCAAAGCCTTTCTGCCATCTCCAAAGCACAAGCCAGGACTGTGATGGACTACTCTCCATTTGTCCGGATAAGAGTGGTTCCTACACTCAACATACGTGAATCCATGCAGCACAAAGCAGCCCACTTTATTACCACCCCATCCATCACCCTGAAATATTTCTTCCTTCCACCATTAAGGCTGCATCGACAAAATACAATTATATTCTTGGTGACATGGTGTCATGACAACAACCTTTCCATCAATGTCAGCAAAACAAAAGAGCTGGTCATTGACTTCAGGAAAGGGGCAGTGTAGGTGCACCTGTCTACATCAATGGTGCTGAGGTTGAGAGAGTTGAGAGCTTCAAGTTCCTAGGAGTGAACATCACCAATATCCTACGACCAAGAAAGCTCAGCAGTGCCTCTACTTCCTCAGGAGGCTAAAGAAATTTGGCATGTCCCCTTTGATACTTACCAACTTTTATTGATGCACCATAGAAAGCATCCTATCTGGATGCATCATGTCTTGGTATGGCAGCTGCTCTGCCCGGGACCACAAGAAACTACAGACAGTTGTAGACACAGCGCAGCACTTCACGGAAACCAGCCTCCCCTCCATGGACTCTGTCTATACCTCTTGCTGCCTTGGTGAAGCAGCCAGCATAATCAAAGACCCCACCCACCCGAGTCATTCTCTCTTCTCTCCTCTCCCATCAAGCAGAAGATACAGGAGCCTGAAAGCACATACCACCAGGCTCAAGGACAGCTTCTATCCCAGTGTTATAAGACTATTGAACGGTTCTCTTATACAATGAGATGAACTCTTGACTTCACAATCTACCTTGTTATGGCCTTGCACCTTATTGTCTACCTGCAATGCACTTCCCTGTAGCTGTGACACTTTACTCTGTATTCTGTTATTGTTTTTACCCTGTACTACCTCAATGCACCGTGTAATGAATTGATCTGTACGAGCGGTATGCAAGCGGTACAAGTTTTCCAAGTGACAATAATAAACCAATACCAATACCAATTCTGCAGCTGCTCAGTCAAGAAGGACTAATGTACCAGGTTTTGATAACCCGCTTACACTGGACTGTAATTAATTATTGGATCTCATGAATGTTACGTTTTTGGGAGATACAAATTTTAAAACATGGCCTTGTTACTAAGGATATTATCTGCTGACCAAAGATTTCAATTGGAATTGGACATAAACATCGCTTCTCTCAAGAAAGAAAAAGTGTGATATGTTCAAAGACAATAAATAGCTTCTACGAGATGTAGAAACAGAGAAAACCAAGGACAGAGACATGCCTTCAATTGTTTTGTATGTAAGGGAATTGAAAACTAAAATATGAATAATAAGGAAATAACTGTGCCATATTGGATTTCATATAAAGTACAAAGCATATTGCTTAAAATAAGGAAGGAAAACTTAAGAAACGGTCAGGACAGTTCAAAGGCAGGGCCAAAACTATGTGCAGTAAAGTTGATATTATGGTAGCATCAAAGCTCCTAATTGTATTATGAATACATCCATTGCCTTGTTCTATACTGCCTTCCTTGGTGGATTTATTCAAACATACAACATCAGCTTCTTTGAAGGAGTGTCAGAGATCAGCTTTGTTGATGTTTCATTTTCTCATTACTGAATACATTTTTTGTTCCTCCAAAAGATTTGAAACACGGTGCATGCATATGGCCATCAATGCACTCCAAGAGAGAATACATACATTGAAACATAAGAGATTCTGCAGATGCTGGAGTAACACACACAAAATGCTGGAGGAACTCAGCAGGTCAGGCAGCATCTCAGGACTCAGCTGATGAAGGATCTCAAGCTGAAACATCGACTGTTTATTTCCTTTCATAGATGCTGCCTGACCTGCTGAGTTCCTCCAGCATTTTGTGATAGAATACATACATTGTTATTCAGACAAATGAGCACTGGATACTTCATACTCTCTGCCAGAAATATAGGAGGTCATGTTCCCAACTGCCCATAGTCCAGATGATAAATGTGTTGGGGTTTCCTAAATTGGGCTTTCAGGGGCATTTTAAAATTAATTGTTGAAGCCAAGATTCAGAGGTTAGCAGATGATTAAAAAAACAATGTGGTTGAAAGAGACAAAACTTCATATTGATATTCATCTTGACTGATCAGGTGTGCAGAAAAGTGACGTACGTATTTCAATCTCACGAAGTGTGAAGTTGTGCATTTGGGAAGGGCAAGCAAGACAAGGGAATGCAGAATAAAGTGCAGGGAACTGAAGAACGTAGAGGAACATAAATTGTTATGAATGCCTTTCTACAGAAAAGAAGGTAGCAGGAATAAGTAAAATGGTTAAGAAGGAACACAGGATACTTATATGAAGAATAAAATCTTGTCCTAGAATTAAATTTAAAAAAAACACTAGTTAGGCCTATGATTGGTTGATAAGGATGGTTAGAGAGAGACAAAATAAACAAAGGAACATGTAAAAGCTGTGAAATGTAGGTCAGAGATGGTTAGTGGGGAGAGAAACTGAGCTAATATTACAGAAGGATAAACTACAGCAGAATTGATCAATTTTGATACGACGGAGAAAGAGCGTTACCTGAAATTGTTGAACTCAATGCTGAGTCCAGAAGGTTGTTGAGGTTATCCTACAGCAACACTAGTCTTATCCTGTCAGAGATATTCCCTTTGTCCTGTCCATTCCTCTACGATCCTTGCTCCAACTGAAATCTAATTTGTTATTCTTTCTTTTCCAGTTGTTTCAAAGGGTCTTTGACCTGAAACATTAACTCTGTTTCTCTTTCCACAGATGCTGCCTGACTTGATGTACGTTTCCAGCATTTTGTCTTCATTTCAATTTGCTGCATCTGCAGTTTTTTCAGGTTTTTTTTTGGTTGGCATGAATATGATGGGCCAAGTGGTCTCCTGTGCCACAAAGTTCAATGATACTATGAATTAACCATCCTTTGATTGGGGTATTGACATATTTTGGGGTTGGCATTAGTGAGCTGTGGCTAGACTTAATAAACCAGGCCACAAAATTGTGTATTAATGCCGATAAAACTCTCCCCACTCCACACTCAGCACTGTGATGTAGATAATCGAGCTGCTGCCTAAAGCTTGACCCTGACCACCGATGCTGTCAGTGTGGAGTTTGCACATTTTCCCTGTGATTGCATGGGTTTCCTCTGGATGCTCGGTTTCCTCCAACATGCCAGTGATGAGTGGAGTTTTTGTTTGGTTCTAATTGTGCTTTTTCTTGTATAATTTTGTATAATTTATGGTTTTTTTTTCTTGTGGATGTCTCTAATGCTATGTGCCTGTGGTGCTGCTGCAAGTAAGTTTTACATTGCACCTGTGCATACATGTACTTGTGCATATGACAATAACCTTGATTTTAACTTAGACTTTGGACTGGTAGGTTAATTAGTCACTGTAAATTGCCCTTAGTGTAGGTGGGTGGGAGAATCTGGGGATAGTTAATGGAAAAATGGGGAGAATAAAATGAGATTAGTTTGGATTGAAGTAGATGTTTACATGAAGTGTATTGGTGCACTGAGTGCCTGTTTCTGTGCTGTGTGACTCTAAGAGTCCAAGAGTCCATGACATGACCACCTCCTTCCCTTGGACTGCCACAGTTTCTGAAGACTGATTTGGAATTCAAGCCAAGGAAAAGATCTTTTCACCTGATGAAAAGAGTATTCCAAGAAACTGTGGAACGAGGCACATCCAATCATGAATAACTCAACTTGGCAAAAGCCTGGTAATCAATGTGTGGAGTTATTGACAGTGGAGAGCTTCATATCTCTGGTCCCCTTTGCAAAATCAAAGGACATGGGGAATTCCAAATGGGAATGAATCAGAACTTCATTGGCTGGAGAGTTTTGGGTAATTTAAGATGTCTAATTAACTTTAATGGTTCTTGTTTCTGAACATCAAAAGCAATCAAAAAACTTCAGAGTTTTGAAAGCCGACATAACCTGTGGGTGTGATGTAACTAGCTGTCAAAATGTTATCAGTCATTTTGTGGGTGGGGCTTATCCTGCTCCTTCCTCCTCAATGCATGCTGGTATTAAATTCTGCATGCTCTCGTTACTGCATGGGCCCTTGCTATTTTGGATTCAGAGTTTGACTTTCCATCCAGTGAATGATGGAGGATTTGCAAAAGGTAATTTCAAAGATTTTACTTTTTCAAGTTCAAGTCTTTGCTTACTTTCAGTACTTGTGAGAGCAAAAGGTAGAAAAATAGATTGTTAGGTACTGTTAACCCCATCCACCAAAGATATCTGAAAAATAAGCTTTCTGTCAATGCTTACAAAGTGCATCTTTGGTCAGGCTTGTTGAGTGTTCCCAACATTTTCTGTTGTTATACCATTCCAATAGAAAGAGTAATGATGAAAAATAGAATCTATGATGTAAAGTGGTCATCAACATCTCAATTATATTTGGTCTTCCTGTTAGAATGGCAGCTTTTGCATACTCTGGAAATGACCGCAAAGCTTGGGCCGTATCCACTGTGACAGGTACACATCCCATATCCTGCATTAACCATTTGAATGATACAAATGCAGATTATGACCTATTATCTATATATAGGGAGATATGTCAAATCTGTATAAAATACTGATTAGGACACAACTGGCAAGTTGCTTCCATTTCTGATCATCAGACCTCAGGAAGGATGCGAGAGCCAAACAAAAAGTGCTGAAAAGATTTATAAAAATGATTACAGGATGAGAAATGTCAGCTCCAACCTCTTGTGAATGCTGCTTATATGAAGCTATGTGCCTGTGATGCTGCTGCAAGTAAGTTTTTTGTTGCACCTGTGCACACATGTACGTGCAAATGACAATAAACTTGACTTTGACTTTCTCCTTGTAATAAGGAAGGTTGAGAGGAGATTTGTTGGGGGTGCACAAGTTCATGATAGATTTAGGCAGAGTAAAGCCTCTGCTTTTTTTTGGGGATGGTTCAAGGATCACTGTTGGAATGTCTAAGTGATAGGCATAAGATACAGAAGGGAAATAAGGGATTTTTTTTAATATAGTGAATGATAATTATCTGGAATTCATTGCCTTTTAAGGAAGGTAGAATCAGATATTTCAAACGGTAATTGGATAGGCATTGAAGAAAAATAATTTGCCAAGCCACAGGGGACTGAATGGATTGTTCCACAAAGTACAAACACAGATGCAATGGACAGAATGGCCCTCTTTCTGTGTCATTATGATTCCACATTCAAGCAGTCTCCAATGGCTGAAGCATCATGATATGTAGCTCTTTTCTCTCACTTTTATTTTATATATCTGAGGCAAAAGGATGGCTGATCACAAAGGCCACAGCCCAAAGTTTAGAATAATTATTCTCACTATTATTTTATTCCTGTTAACTTCTACAAATCAGGAAAATAGTTTGCTCAAACACATCAAAACAAAGATTGGGCTGAATAAAAAGAGGGCTGCTCCGACATCCTGCTTGAGAGGTCTACTTCATTCTTTGTAGTAAGTGGTGTGTTAGTATTCTGAAATATTCACATAAAAATATCTCATTGACCTTTCTGATCTGGGACTCAGTGCAAGCAGATGGCAGCTGTGACCCTAGATGTTCATGTCTCTGCAGGAGTTCAGCATGTCTGTGCCAAGATTAGACAATTGATTTATGAATGGTTTTACCATTCCCTTAACTTTTGTCTGTCTAGCTTACTCAGTCATTATAAGTGATGTGCCAAAATTTTAGCTTGTTGTGATAGGAAAAGACTCCCAACAATTCCATACGTCCTTGAGTTTGTCCTATATCTTTTCCTGAATGGCTGGTGCATGTTGTACATTTGTTTCTTTCAGCTCATTGTTTTCATCCTTCTGACATAGAACATCTGTTCAAAGAACATTATGAACTGAGAAATTTAATTCCTGGTAGATTTATGTTGGAAGCAGCTCATTAGAGGAAGGATTTCCTTCCCAGGAAGCTCACAACAGACTGTATAAAGTATGACTGTATAAAATATAAAATAAGAAATACAATCATGTCATTTTTTTCACTCCTTTGAATATAATTAATAGAGTGATTCTCTACATTTAGGTTTGAGTTTTGCAAAATGCTGTATGTGTTGGTGAGTAGCTGGGAGATGGATTGTGCTGATTTTTTTTTTGAAAAAGGGATTCCCTCCCATGAATATAAACATGCTGCTAGACAATGAAAAGCATGACCAGTCAGCAACAATTGGCTGGAATACAAAGTCTAGTAAGGCAGGGCCTTTAATGAACTGGAGTTTGGTAGTTGCACAATTGTCTTTGGCACAGCTGATATTGGATGATGTTTGTTGCCGAAGAGTGGGAGGACATGGGTGCAATAAGAGAGGGTTGACCTGGTTTGAGCAGAAGGCCATACCCCAGTGAAAACATGCATTCTAGGTTCATGGAGGAACATCAGCAACTAGAGCAATGCAGATTATTAGAAGATCAAAGTCACTGGTATCAATAGAATTCTCAGTGGCTTTTGTTCACTTGGGGCATCCTTTTACTGGATAATACCAGGTGAGTATGCAAATCTCAAGAAGAACTGTATCCAGCTGCCTCATATTGGTACCTAACAAGGCAAGTTTACTGTTGCTGGCATTATTCTTCAAATCCTTTGTTTCTCACCACCTTCCACCAACCACCCATCTCCCAACTGCCTCTCCATTGACAGCAACCTTGAGGAATTTCTCATGAATGCATTCCACATTAGCTGCCTTGCTTGTTAGCTAGAGGTGTCTAAGATTGCAAAGCTTTCAGGCAGAGGAAATAATGAGGAAGTGTTTCCAATAAAAAAAAAGGTCAGTATCTAAAGGATTCAGATGTTAGATGATTGCCAGTAGAGCCAGTGCAGGGAAGAAGAATAACATTTTTTTCACATAACTACATGGATAGGAATGGTTTAGAGGGATATGGGCCAAACATGGGCAAATGGGACTATCTAAGATGGGAACATTGGTCGGCATGGACCAATTGGGCTGAAGGGCCTGTTTCCATGCTCTATGACTCGATGTCTCTTGGTTAGGTTTGAGGATGTGATTATAAAGCAGCCTTCAAAAGATGATTAGATCAGTAAATGAAGAGAAAAAATTATCAAGATATCTGAATAATAAGAGATCAAGACTGACTGAATTGCACTTTGAATGAGCTAGTATAGACACAATGGACTGAATGGTCTCTGTGCTATATTATTCTGATTCTGTGGCATTTTGTGGAACTCACTTTCTTTCATCAAATTAGTTCAGAGTCCAATCTGCACCAGCCACACAAATACTGTGGTTGTAAGAGTATGTCAGAGGCCAGCATCCTCCAGTGAACGACTGACCTCCTGACGTCCAGAGCCTTTCCATTATCTGCAAACCATAATCCAGGAGAGTGATGGAATACTCTCCACTTGCCTGGATGAGTGCAGCTCCAACAACATCCAAGAATCTTGACAATATCTAGCAGAAAGCAGCCCATTTAATTAGCATCTCATCAGTCACCCTAAGTATTTCTTCTCTCCACCATCAATACACAGTGACTGTGGTGTGTACCATCTACAAAATTAACTGCAGTTACTCACCTGGGGAATTCCAATTGCATCTCCCAAAACCATAAACTCTGTGTTCAAAAAGGTCAAAAATGGCTTTTATTTTTCACTGCTAATGGCAGCCTCACAAGGAGGTGAAAGAATGAAACATGTTACAAAGGCACAGTTCTGAATTTTCTAATTAGAAGAGCAAACACAAAATAAATTACAAAGGCGATCCTTTGAAAGCTCAGTGTTGCTCTGAAGCTGCATTTCCCGGTTTACCTTTCAAATATTCATCCTAAAGGAAGAGAGACAAATTAAAATAGGAAACGTTTCACTAAAAGCAGAAAATGCTGGAAAATTTCAGTATGCTTTTTCTTAAGAAAGCACAAGAGCTTGATGTTTTAGAAATTGACCCTTTGATGAGGAAAGGTTATAGATTCACAGAGGTAACTCTTAAATTTATGTATGATGAAATGATCTCTTCAAGAGAAACATTACTCATTTTGGAATGAATCTCCACCTTTTCCTATTGGCTCCTGAAATAATGCATTGTGGAACAAACCATATTAGTCTTCCAATTTATAACAGTTGTGACATTCAATTAGACCTTTGAAATATTGATAACATAGTTCAGACTGACACTTGAATGTGAATATTATGTAAATGAAATGCCTTCGGGACAAAGTAAAAAATAATACATCCAAATATGATGGGGGAAGTTGTTCCGAAACACACTATTAGTCTATATTTTTAAAATTATTGAATTTTTATTTTTTGAATTTTCATATAAAATTCTTTAACGAATTATAAAGGATAACAAGCTAGAGGAAATCTATCTGATGATATCTGAAGCATTCCCATTGTGTTAATGCAAAAGAAAGGAGCAGGTGGGGGAAAGTGAGAAGGAGGCAGTGGACAAGGGTATCTGTACCCCAGCCCACCCCATGTGAGAGTGTTTGTGCTGATAGCTTTTTGAGGTACTTGAGAACTTTGGCCTTCTTGCAGCATTGTTTCTGTTGATGCTGATGCTTTGAGGCCAGGTTTGAGGAGATAAGAGTGGATGAGGTGGAGATTAGTTCAGTACTCATTGGTGACACAAGAAGCTGAAGGTGCTGGAATCTGGAGCAACATACAGAGAGCTGGAGGAACTCATGGGTCAGGCAGCATCTACGGAGGGAAATGGACAGTCCTCATTTCGGATTGAGAAATCATCTGGACTGAAAGAAAGAGGGGAGAAAGACAGTTTAAAAAGGTGGAGGGAAGCAGTGAAGCAAGAGCTGGCAGGTGATAGATGGATCCAACTGAGAGGGGTGATAGGCAGATGGGGAGGAAGGAGAGTGGGAATAATGTTGAGTTTCTCCGGCTCTTTGTGTGTTGCTCCAGTACTCATTAGTGTTTGTCCAAAGGATGTGCTCATGGCCAAAGCTTGTAGTATCTGCGTTAGAATGAGTCAAAAGACCACAATTATGGGCAGCCCTGAAGTTCTTCATAATGGCACCTGTGAAAAGACTTGGAAAAACAGGACCGATTTGATGAAAATGACCAAAAGATCAAGGGGCTAACTGCAAATGAATGGATTGAAAGCTTCACCTTTCCTTAAGGGGGGGGGGGGGGGGGGGGGGTGGTGGAAGAAACCTTCACAGGCATCTGAAGATAGAAGTCCAGCCAAAAACCCAGGACCTAAAAACTCAGCATGAAGAGACTGCAGGAGGCTCAGCAACTCACTGACAGCCATGACATGCATGGTTTCTTCAGCACTGTAAACACTCAAGGCCCCACCCCACTGAGAGCCAAGGTTTGGGGTGAACTCATCAGGGACAGAGAGGCAGTTAACACCCATTGAAAGGAAAATTTTGAAATCTCCTCAGCCATGGTTCTGTTCTTTGCTGCATCCCACAGAAGGCTATTTGTACCAGCCTTATTAATACTCCTAACTAACGAGAATTCAAGGAGAACAGATCCTAACTGTCAAATAACAAGTCCTCAGGAGTGGACAGCACCCTGGCTGAAATCCTAAAGAGTTTCAGTCATACTCCACAGCCTCATCACCCACATTGGAAGAGGGAGATATTCCAGGAGATGCCATACTCATGGCCAACTTCAAGAGAGGAGATGTCCAGCTTTGGTAACTACTGAACGATCTCCCTACTGCCTGCCATAGAGAAAGTCATTACCAGGGTCGTATTCCACAAACACTTCCCAGTGGCTGTAAAGCTGCTGTCTGAATCATAGGACATGATCTTCACCCCACAACAACTCCAAGAAAAATGCAAGGAGCAGCACCAGCAATATACGTGCTTTCTTTGACCTCACAAAAGCCTATGATTCCATCAATTGTAAGGGACTGGAGAAAATTTTCCTCAAATTAACTGCTTACAGAATTAGCAGAATTGGTCAACACCAGAATCATTTCAGTGAAGACTGATGTCAAACAAGGATGCCAGAACACTTTTTCTCAATCTTTCTTGCTGCAATGTTCCAACAAACTTTTTCTGTGGGAGAAGAGCTTATGTTCAGAAATAATGGGAAGCTGTTGAACCTACAGTATACCAACTACACTCCAGAATCAAGGTCACCCAAACTTCAGCAGTTGAATAATTGCATTTGTGGCTGAGCTCCAAGCCTTTTCCAATGCATTCACAGAGACAGATGGAAGGATGTGCCTTGCACTCAACATTCACAAGACAAATGCACTCTACCAACCTGTGCCTGCTGCACCACACTGCCCTCCAACAATAAAGGTTCACATCGAGACCCTGGATAACATGGGCCTCTTTTCAAATCTCAGTAGCTACCTCTTAGCAAATGCAAACATCAATGCTGAAATTCATCTCCACCTCAGCACACCAGAATGGCCTTTGGCCAATTGAGGAAAACAGTATTTGAAAATTAAGAGGGCTATTAGGATATGGTGCAGAGGAGTTGAGCTCTGGGGTAGATCAGCCATAGAACATAGAACATTACAGCACAGTACAGGCCCTTCAGCCCACGATGTTGTGCCGACATTTTATCCTACTCTAAGATCTACTTAACCCTTCCCTCCCACATATCCCTCCATTTTTCTATCATTCATGTGTTTACCTCAGAGTCTTTTAAGTGCCCCTAATGTATCTGCTGGCAGTGCATTCCATGCACCTACCACTCTGTAACAAAAAAACTTACCCCTGACATCCCCCTTATACCTTCCTCCAATCACCTTAAAATTATGTCCCCTCATGTTAGCCATGTTCTCCCTAGGGAAAAGTCTCTGACTGTCCACTCGATCTATGCCTCTTATCATCTTGTACACCTCTATCAAATCACCTCTCATCCTTCTTCTCCCTAAAGAGAAAAGCCCTAGCTCACTCAACCTATCCTCATTAGACATGCTCTCCAATCTAGGCAGCATCCTGGTAAATCTCCTCAGCACCCTCTCTGAAGCTTCCACATCCTTCCTTTAATGAGGTGATCAGACCAGTGAGTCTTACTTCAGTGGTGGGCAAATTACTGGAGAAGATTCTTAGAGACAGGATTTATGGGCATTTGGAGAAGCATAGGCTGATTAGGGACAGTCATCATGGCTTTGTGAGGGGCAGGTTGTGCCTCACGAACCTGACTGAATTCTTTGAGGATGTGACAAAACACATTGATGAAGGTAGAGCAGTGGATGTGGTGTACATGGATTTGAGTCAGGTGTTTGATAAGGTTCCTCATTGAAGGCTCATTCAGAAAGTCAGGAGGCATGGGGTCCACATCCATAGATCCCTCAAGGTTGCTGCGCAGGTTGATAGGGTTGTTAAGAAGGCATATGGTGTGCTGGCCTTCATTAGTCAGGGTATTGAGTTCAAGAGCCGCGAGGTGATGTTGCAGCTCTATAGAACTCTGGTTAGACCACACTTGGATTAGGGACAGTCATCATGGTATGGTCATCCAAGTATGGTCTAACCAGAGTTCTGTAGAGGTACAACATCACCTCACGGCTCTTGAACTCAATACCCTGACTAATGAAGGCCAGCACACCATATGCCTTCTTAACAACCCTATCAACCTGCGCAGCAACCTTGAGGGATCTATGGATGTGGACCCCAAGATGCCTCTGTTCCTCCACACTGCTAAGAGTCCTGCCATTAACCTTGTATTCTGCCTTCAAATTCAATCTCCCAAAGTGTATCACTTCACACTTTTTTCCGGGTTGAACTCCATCTGCCGCTTCTCAGTCCAGCTCTGCATTCTATCCATGTCCTGTTGTAACCTACAGCAACCTTCTACACTATCCACAATGCCACCAACCTTTGAGTCATCTGCAAAATTACCAGCCCACCCTTCCACACCCTCATCTAAGTCATTTATAAAAAAATAACAAAGAGCAGGAGTCCCAGAACAGGCCCCTGAGGAAGACCACCGGTCACTGACCTCCAGGCAGAATAAGCTCCATCTACCACCACCCTCTGTCTTCTATGGGCGAACCAATTCTGAATCTACACAGCTGAGTTTCTCTGGATCCATGCCTCCTGACTTTCTGAATGAGCCTTCAATGAGGAACCTTATCAAACACCTGACTCAAATCCATGTACACCACATCCACTGCTCTACCTTCATCAATGTGTTTTGTCACATCCTCAAAGAATTCAGTCAGGCTCATGAGGCACAACCTGCCCCTCACAAAGCCATGATGACTGTCCCTAATCAGCCTATGCTTCTCCAAATGCCCATAAATCCTGTCTCTAAGAATCTTCTCCAGTAATTTGCCCACCACTGAAGTAAGACTCACTGGTCTGTAATTCCCAGGGTTATCCCTACTCTCTTTCTTGAACAAAGGAACAACATTTGCCACCCTCCAATCATCTGGCACTACTCCTGTGGCCAGTGAGGATGCAAAGATCATTGCCAAAGGCACAGCAATCTTTTCCCTCGCTTCCTGTAATGACCCTGGATATATCCTTGGATGATATTGAATGGCGGGGCAAGCTTCAGGATGCAGTGGTCTACTCCTGCTCCTGTTGTGTTCCTGTGTTGTGTGAGCAGTGCCTGGTGAATGGTAGAAGGAGTGGAGTGCACCATCTCCCAAACTTGCCCCCATCTCTTTTGATGCAACTTCTGCCCCAATTGTGGCAGAGTCTGCAGGTCCCACATTGACCCCACCAGCTGCCTTAAAACCTACTACTTAAAAAAAAAGAGATAAAAGGTGACTGGAATAAGTTAATATTTGGTATCGAGTTGTTGTCATTGTAGTTTAGAAAGCAGACATGGGTCACATTGTGCATGTTTAGCGCCCTTTTGACGAGTTAAGAACAACTCGAGATTGAATTTTTATATTGGATATTAATTGATCATTGCATAGTGCATCTGTCAGCCTCTATGTGGTGCTGTTGAGTCTACCCTTGTGCAGCTGAACTGCTGTATTTGACCTTGATCTACAGTATAAACTGAGGTCTGAAATAATTTCCTAACTGGCCTTCAGGAAATATCTCGGATACCAGAAAGTCTTGCATTTGAAGGTATGCCCGAAAGCCATAAATGAAAGAGGTGGGGTTAATCACAACTGAATGACACACTCAATTAAATGCACACAAGCATAGATGTTTATGTTGAAATTATTTTACTTTGTCCAGATTTCTCTTAGTTTGATGAAGGAAGGCTCCTCCAGTTGTCTTCGATTTTTTTTCTAAAATGTTTGTCAGCAAAATTAAGAAATTTTCTTTTAAATCATGATGTGTTCTAGCAAAGTTTGACTTGGCAGATTGGGAAGATGCTTTCATGTTTTCCATTGTGTCACTGTGCTCTTCTGTTTGGTAGTAATTAATCATGATTGTCAAATAGAAGCATTAATGTATTTACGAATCAAATTTATGGTGTGTTCAATTCAGTTTCCTGACCTTGATTATAATTTCTAGAAGTTGCATTCTTTGCCCTGTGTAACAACTTTGTTTTAATTGTAAGATTCCCTGTGTCAATAATTCTGACCTTGCCATTATGCAACTCCTGAGTTTGTTTTCAATTTATAATGGTTTACTTTTCTTTCTTCTAACTTTTGTTATGACTGCAATACAAATATTTGTCTTGAATCATGACAATATTGACTTCTATGGCACTGGAACATATCCATGTGTGTTAATAGTCATACTTATGATTAGTTCTTTAATCTCTCTAACAACCCCAGTCAATGTTTGAATCAAAGATATAATAGATATATGAAAATACCAAGGTTGCAGCCTTTAACCATAGAAAGACTGTTCTTATTGATAAATAAAATAATAATTAATTATTCTGCCATTTATACCTTCCAGTAATCACAAAATTTCGTCTGGAAACCACAAGTGTTTATTCAGGATTGTTGTTAAACTGTACAATCAAACTCAAGTGCACCGACTATTGCATTGATTATGGACTAGTGATGTATCAAATTACAGCAGCAGGATATGGAGTAACTCCTTGAAATGAACAAGAATTATATAAGTATTTTGACCAAGAGCTAATAAGTGGAAGGAAAGCAATTCTTTACATATTAGGATGGAAAGTTGACATTAAATCAGCTTACATTGAATTTGTGCATCTTCCTGAAATACCTTGGAGGTACAGAAGTTGCCAATTTAACTCTAAAATATGCATGTCCTTCAATCAGATCTCCACCTTAACTCCATCTCCTCACTTCCATCTGTACTAGTTAATACCACTGCCTGACAATAATCTTTCAAGTTCAGTTTTAAAATTTTGAATTACCCTAGGATCAATAGCTTTTGGAGGAAAGGGTAAGATTTTCTTTACCCTTTGTATAATGAAGCACTTCCTGACATGATCTCTGAACTGCCTAACTTTAAAGCTATGTTCCACAGTTCTATATTCTCTCTACCTGCCCTACAAGATCCATTAATCATCTTAAACAACTGTTAGTTCAATTCTTGAGCTGCTATACTGAAGTGAATGCAAACCAGCCTGTTCCATTCGTCCTCTTGCTCAAGACTACGTGCTGTGTTGAAGTCGAAGAACACTGGAGACTGGGAGGATAATTGAACAAAATAGAGAGCAGGGTAAAGGGGAAGTTGGAATTCCCATGTGATAATCCATTAAAGTATCATGAGAGGGGATGATACTTTCTAAAATAGGTGAGGGTGTTCAGGCTACATGTTAAAAAAAATTTAATTGGTCCCAATTAACCTGCATTGATCTGTGATTTTTTTTCCATTTGAAGAAGCCAGAATTATTCATGAGTTTCTTTTGGAGGTTCAAAGATGTGTCTACTGGGCACAATCTTTCCAAATTTGAATACATGTCTATGGCATAGAAGTCTCTTGTTTAGTGTAACCTTTTGCTCCCACTCCATGTCCTCCATGCACGTAATGCACATGCACGTGAAGATGGCCAGCTACACACAGTGGCCTAAGAACAGCATAGTCCATGTGTATCAAAGCAGGCTTTAACTGGAATTAAGGCTTGCTTCAGTGTTAGTTAACTGGTCCCCTGCTGGGGAGTCTGAGACATTTTTTATCCCGCAGGAAGGTTCTCCTCTGAGGACTTTTATTAGATTTCCCTCTCATTCTTGTCCTTCCCTTGGTTGCCACCTCTTCATCCATCAGGCTGACCTTCTTCATTCTTGAACCCTAATTGCATGTTGCAACATCATGGGCCGAAGGCCCTGTACTGTGCTGTTATGTTCTATATCTGCTCCAACCAATTTCCTAAGCTCCCCTCCTCTGTGTTTTTCAAGTAGACAACAATGGTGTAATAAATTTTCGAAGCTGTAGCACTAGTCTATCTGCAAATTCAAAGGGTTTTGCAGACATAAGTCACTTGAGATGGAATAAAAATGAAGGTTGGCTTTATTGACAATGGATTTTGAAACAGGATGTGGGATATAGAAATAAACAGTCCATTCTCTCAGCAAAAACATCTATAATCCAAAAATAATACAGGTATTAATAATAGCAAGCTTTCTTATCATTCTGAACAAATCAGCATGATTTTCATATGCTTCTGAAGAGAATGGATTCAATATTTTCAGCTGCTGAGTTGTATAGTATTTGTTAAAGCACTAGGTGGTGCAATTGTTTCTCTAGAAAATTTCCACCTCAAAAAAACGATGTGAAACTACAAACAACTATTGCCATGTTCAATATCACTTTAAATATTGTTGGATTTTTCAATACCTCACACCAAAGTGTACAAGAAGGATGCATAATGAACCTCAGTGAGGTACTTCATAGTGCGTTTTACCTTCCAGCTTGGCACCTTTATTTCGTTGGTCTGGGGTCATAGGACTGCCTCAGCGCACACACCATTGAGTGCTTGGTCTTATTTTAAAAAAAAATCTTCTATAATCAGTCTAATTCTACAGTACTCATGAACATATATGGGACCATTTTAATTGATAAAGGCTGAAGCAAGCAACAGAAAGGCAATAAAGATTTTACATCAGTGATAAAAATCCGATGGCCATTTTTTCCAGTATGGAATAATGACAGAAAGTAGATTAATAACACACTTGATCACAAGCATAAAGATGTGACTTGACATTTTATGTGACAGTTTATATAACCTTCTCAGGTTCCAGCATATGCATTTGTGTCACTTTTCCTCTTAGTGCAGGAAAATTAAGGAAATAATTTCTTCACTTGTAGAATGGTCACAGATTGTGTGAATTAACACTATGCTCGTGTCAGTAAGGATATAACTGGATCTGAGCTTGTATCTTCCTGAAGATAAGTTGTACACATTGCACTAAATTAGTAAAATCTGTACGACCAAGAAAAGTTTAATAAACAAATCAGTGAAATAGATTTCCCCATTATACCTCTATAAAAAGGCATAAAAAGAATGTTTTACTGATCATTGAAATAGAAATTAGAATTGTTTATCTATTCACTGTAGGATTAGGCTTGCAGTGTGAATCATGGAATAGGTGCAACTGATGATTTTTATTTGAGAACCAGAATTCTACCCACAAGCTTTAATCAGCCACAAGCCCAATATTTTACATGTCATTCTCAGCGCCTCCTCCATTAGCAGTGACATGTGTTTATGTCATGTCACAGGGGGAGGCGAAGATGTGAAGTGGGTATTTTGTGGAAATTAACTGATGTACCAGTGAGGTGCATTTCGCCACTTTAAAGCCACTTGTAGTGACAGTTTTCCTTAAATTGTTGCTTAATTTAAATAAATTTACACTTACAAACCCTTAGGCCTAGCCTACAGCCCCAATATTTTACAGGAAGGCAGGGTGGGCAGTTTGGATGTGGGGGATGCGGGATGTTCAAGTACTGGCGAATTCAACACCATGACCTGATTAACATTTCTGAAGTGTGTGTTCTCGGCTGCCAGCAACCAGGTTGAGAAGCCAGCTGACTGTTGAGTGGGCAGACCTGAAGCATGAGGCCACAGTAAGGGAATGCAGAGAGGGAGAGATTGGAGGTGGTCATGGGGAAGGCACTGGAAGATCAGGTTTGGTGGGGACCCAGAGAGACATAAGTACCGGAGTGAGGGAAGAAGCATTGCAGCAATCCAGAGATATCAGGGGAGAAAGGGATAGTTTCATAAAGAACACGGAGAACACTGAATTGTGGGTGAAGTGACTGGATGGTGGGGATCACCGAGGAGGTTCCTTTGAGGAGTGGCTGGACTCACTCCTGCATCTCCTGGCTTAAGAATAGTGTTCTGGAAAATAATTTATGCATTCCATGTGGCAGACCTCCTCTCTCTTTCATAGCTGAGTTTCCCAAGTC
Organism: Pristis pectinata; assembly: GCF_009764475.1. NCBI lineage: Eukaryota > Metazoa > Chordata > Chondrichthyes > Rhinopristiformes > Pristidae > Pristis > Pristis pectinata. Next base: position 68,008,280 of record NC_067411.1, read on the forward strand.
CTAGTCAACTCGATAGTTATTGTTTAAACTGGAACAGAGAAAGAAACCTGAGGTAAAGAGCAGCACAAAAACAATTAACTGGGTGGCTGATCTCCTGAGAACATGTAACACAACGCAGGCATGTTTGAGGTAGGTCGGGCTCAGGTTTGAGATATTTTACATTTTCATTGCCCTCTAGATTCAAACTCTCTTCCTTTTGGGTGTTAAAATGCTCCCCTTTGTGTTAGACATTCATAACTGCGTTGATATTATTTTCATTCATGCATTTTCCAATTCTTGTGTTTCTTTCACTTCAGCATACATTTAAAAGCAATTAAAAAATGATAAACAATATTAACTAATACATTGCTACATAAATGGTAATTTAGCTAAATATAACATGGCTATTTGGCATATGCTGATTAAATTAATGGAAAGGGAGTTAAAGCTGATCACATGACTATCAGAAAGTTGTTTATTGCCATGTATTGAAAGGAAATGGATAGTTCTGTAGGCATGTAATATTAATCTAAGATTCAGTTGTTTGGTTAAAAAAAAATCATCAAATGCTTGCCTGTGTAGAACAAGGCCAAGCCTTTGTTTCTCTTCACTTCTGAATAAGATCTCCAAGATTGAGGTTTGTATTATACATGGATGGATTTTAAAAAGTTAACTCCACAATAATTACATCTTTTTCACTGGAGGTAGGGTGTTACATTCCAAATGAATGCTCATTAATGAGGTCACATAGGTTTTATAATAAAATGTACAACAATATAACAGAACTATGCATTTCATACAGATCTGTTTTATCACTAACTGAGTCAGACAGTATTCTAATATAAAAAAAACTCATCTGTGACAACACTTCATAACCAAAGTATAAGTTTAATAGATGATGATTTCAGATCAATTTTCTGAGATATACTACTACAACCAAACAGGAGATCACATTAAATATGGGGGGAAAATCACTGACTAGACATTGATCATATATAATTGTCATCAAGTACCATCCATTACTTGTAACTTTTTTTTAATATTTAGCCATGGTGGATACATTGAGTATTTTTACACATTTTCAGTTGTTTGGGTTTGGAAGAATGTGTGTGAGCAAATATCCCAGAATCCAAAAATACAGATGGTTCACAATAATTAGTTTTAGGAAATATCCACCCCTAATGTTGTCTAGCAATTATCTGTAGGTAGTCTTTTAAGAGACATCATTATTTATTATTACAGGATAATCAACTTTGCATCTGAGTTTCCTTAAACAGAGCCTGCTGTATATTATAGTCAATGTCTTCCTTTACAGATTCAGATTATTCATTCTTTACATTTGTTTGGTTAAAAACCTAGTCCATGCTGTCACAAATTCTATTATTGTTGGATTCCCACACTTTTCATTCTGCATTTCATTAGTCTGAGCACACTATCGCTTGGCAATTCTGCATATGTTTGCATTGCAATGAACATTTGTTATTAAATGACTCATTTTATTACTGCAAGTGTATTAAGTTTACTCCTATTAATCTTTTTTCCCCCGAATAAATATTGGCTACATAAGTGTATGCTAATGATTATTTTATATCACAAAATATAAAATGCACATTAGCATTATAATCAACCACAAATTTCCTATCCCATTCCCATATCCGTTGATTTGCCTGGTATAACAAAATCTGTATATCTGTTTGGAATATACTCACCACCTGAGCATTCTGAGTCCTCAGGAGATGGAGAATTTTAAAAAAATCAGAACTCTAGAACTCTTTCAAATGAAGAAATTTCTCCTAAATGGCTTCCTTGTTCTTCAGTTATGGGAAACACGTCTTCAACAACTGACAAAGTCTCTCAGAATGCTGAATATTTTAATAAGATCACCTCTCTTATTTTAGGTCCAGACAATTTAATCTCCCTTTAAAAAAATTTCTAATCCAGGGAAATTTTCTCTACTACATCCAAAGCAAATATATCCTCAAGCATATCCTTCCTTGGATAGGGAGGCCAAAACTCCACACATGGATTCACCAAAGCTCTGTATTATTACAGCAGGAAATCCAGTCTTCTACTCAGTCTCCTCCCAGCAATTAATTTGCTTTCCCAACTGCTTACTATACCTGTGTGTTAACTTTCTACTTTTCATGAATGGCACACTCAGTCTCCCCTGTATACCAACATTTACCAGTGTTTACAAATATTCTGCTCTACCAAGATGAATGATCTCTCACTTCTTCCCCACATATGCTTTCTTCTTTATCACTCACTTCACCTGCCTTTATCTCTTTGCAAGTTGTTTGCAGCTCACTTTTGCATCTAGCTTTGTATTGCCAACAACTTGAAAACATTGATCTCTATCCTTTAGGTTGTTATTGATAATAGATTGTTATTGATAATAGATTGTAAGTAATCTAAGGCCCAATACTGATCCCTGTGGCACCCTGCTAGTATGAAGCTCTGTTTACTTCTTCTGTTATCTGTCACTTAAAGTCCTCTATTCATTCCTTAACCTCACTAACTTTTTGTAATAATCTTCAGTATGGCACCTTGTTAAATACCTTTTGAGAATCTAGAAATACCACTGGTGGCCTTTTATCTACATTGCCAGCTACATCCCAAAATAACTCTCGGATTTGACAGACTTTACATAAAACAGTATTGATCCTGTCTCATTACAAAATTTTCTAAGTGCCTTTATTCCAGCATTTTCCCGACAATGATTCCAATCTAACAATCCTCTTTTTTTCATGTCCTTCTTTCTTGAAAAGCTTTATGGCTACATTTCAGTCCACTGAGATTGCTCCAGAATCGATGCATGTTGGAAGATCACATCTACACATCCACAAACCAAAGAAACAATCCCTTCAGCCCATCACATCCATACCGACCATCAAACACCTACCTATATTAATTTCATTATCAGTCCTTGGTCCATAGCTGACTTGATTCAATACCTGTGAAGCTATTCCTTTTAAAACTCTTCTGTGCAAGGGAATTTGTTGGTGTTCATTCCTCTTGGAGTGCCACATGTTTTCATTTCAGGGAATGATGTGAAGTCTGTTAGAATAGTGGAAAAGAAATATGTGTCTTTGATCCTAGACTCTTTCAGCTTTGATGAAGCTGCTATAATGGGATTAAAGGGCAAGGAAATTTGAACCTGTAGCAATTACATTGTGCTTGTATTTGCAAATCTGTGAACCTGGTGAGTCAGGATAGGCCATTTCTCTGTTCAATTGTGTCACTTCAGAGAAGAGTTTCACTTTATCCTGCTGCAATAAATCCACAAACAACAAGGGCAAGCTTGCCTCACAAACTTATCTGGAAAATGAGATTCCTGTAGAATTTACACTTTACTGAAGCTTAACTTTAGAGCTGAACGCCCATGCACATACATTCATTGAAATGCAGTCAGTCAAATGTTTACCTTAGAAACATAAATGTCAATGAGTATAAAACTTAAACGTTCATTTGGATAAGAAAGTAAAACTGTATTCGAACTGTTATTTCCAATATCTCTAACCCAACTACTGTCTTTCGTGAGAGCTTGGTGTCACTTTTATCGATGTTTTTTGTTTAAACTTACTCACTTCATTCTGCATCCTTAATCCTAGGCTAGTCATTATTGCGTTCTTGGCTGCCTTTTAGAAAAATAAATAGGCTTTAAATGTAAAATATTTTAATACATCGCAAGGGGGGGAATCCCCATTCTTTGCTGTGTTAAGGGGATTATTGATATTTAATTTTTAAAAAATCACATCTATACTTCGCAGCACTCAGTCTGTTTATGGCAGGAGTCTCTCGGCAAGCTTTCTTCTGCCTCGCCTAGCAGCAGCCACAAGCCATCAGTGTCAAACAAAGTCTGCCCTCAGCTCCTCCTCCAGCACTTCACACCACCGAAGCTAAGACGCAGCTCAAAGGGGCGGATGTCCCGTCCCTCCTCCTCCATTGATTGGACTGGTCAAACTCCGAAGCCGACGAAACACTTTCCAGCCTGTGCTCCAGCCGTGTTGTGACTGGTCAGCGGGGCTGTCAATCCGAAGGGAAGCCCTCGGTTCCTTCCTCTCAGCTGCTGCGCTCGCTGCGCTTTGTGAGGGCGGTATTAATGTTAATGAAGGAAAGCCGGAGCTGAAGCAGAAAGACTGGGAAATAGAGAGAGAGAGAGAGAAGAGAAAAAGAAGAAAAAGTTATTTGCCCTGACGTCAAATGTAAACAAGATGGCGAACCGGAGAGAGTGGAGGAGAGGAGGAGGAGAGAGAGGGGAGAGAGTGGGAGTGCCACACACACTTGAAATGTGCTCTTGCACTCCAGGAGTTGGAGGCTTGCTGAGAAGCCAGCCCTGACAACGTTTTCATTTCTTACCGTCAACTTTGCCCCCCCCCCCCTCTTGTGTGTGTGTTTTTTTAAATACATTGTTTAAAGAGGAAAAAAATGCACAAAAAGAAAAGTCAAACAAAATGCGTGAATCTCTCCAAGAAACGGAAAAGGAACCGCCTGCAATGAAACGCAAGAACTTCCTTCAGGTTGTGACAACTTGGAAGAAAAGGAGCCAGACTTGAGTTGAGTTGGTGGCCCTGGGCAGAGGAAAGAACCTTTTTTTTTCCCCACAAAGAAATATGAATTTTGCTCTCTTTATTTAAACAGTTTTAAAATGGACATTTAAACAAAGACGCTGCACTTTGCTATGGTGGGGTAGATTACTGGCCATCCGGTGTGTGTGAGGACAGGTGGGAGACCCCTCTCCTGCAGGGATATGGCTGTAAGGTCTCGCAGACCATGGATGAGCGTGGTTCTGGGACTGGTGCTGGGTTTCACCGCCGCTTCGTGGCTCATCGTGCCCAGGGTGGTGGAGATCAACGGCAAGAACAAAAGGATCTCCAACATCTGCCATTCGTTGCTGAGCAGAGCCGGGATCGGGAGGGAGGCAGCGGCGGGAGCCAGCAACAGCAATAGCAGGAGCCTGGGCTGGCACAAGGACACGGTGCTGCTCAGCAAACTGCGGCAGCGGGAGGAGGCAGAGGAGGAGGGGGAGGACGAGGAAGAGGAGGCGGAGGGAGGGCGAGGGGCGAACGACAAGCGGTTCCTCTACGTCGGGGTGATGACAGCTAAAAAGTACCTGGACTCGCGGGCGGTGGCCGCCTACCGCACCTGGGTGCCGTCCATCCCGGGCAAGGTGGAGTTCTTCTCCAGCGAGGGCTCCGACCAGTTGCCCCTGCCCGTGCCCATCCCGCTGGTGTCGCTGGCCGGGGTGGACGACTCGTACCCGCCGCAGAAGAAGTCCTTCATGATGCTCAAGTACATGCACGACCTTTACCTGGAGCGTTACGAGTGGTTCATGCGCGCCGACGACGACGTTTACATCAAGGGTGGCCGGCTGGAGGAGCTGCTGCGCTCGCTGAACAGCAGCCAGCCGCTCTACCTGGGGCAGACCGGCCTGGGCACCAGCCAGGAGCTAGGCAAGCTGGCCCTCGAGCCCGGCGAGAACTTCTGCATGGGCGGTCCCGGCATGATCTTCAGCCGGGAGGTGCTGCGCCGTATGGTGCCCCACCTGGGCGAGTGCCTGCGCCAGATGTATACCAGCCATGAGGATGTGGAGCTCGGCAGGTGCGTGCGGAGGTTCGGCGGCACCCAGTGCGTCTGGTCGTATGAGGTGAGAGCAGCGCGGGGGTGCCTGCTGACCCACACCTTCCTCCCACCCCGTCTGGCTTTTACCCACCCACCATCCTCATCCATATTGATGCATCCTTACCTATTCCAAATACCTGCTCTCACCCACCCCATCTCATCCCTCTTCATCCATGCAAACCAGCTACCATTCAATCTCTCCCTCTTCATTCACCGCACCCATCGTATCCTGCACCACCCATCCAAACCAGCTGGCACCCACCCAAACTTTTCTATTCACACAGATCCAATCTCATCCATTCCAGTCATTCTTGCACATCCAAATATCAGCTCTCACTCACCCTTGTCCACCCCATTCTTATCCACCCATAGGTCCATCCTCCTCGATACCAACCAGCTCTCAGCCATTGCATCCATCATCACTCACCCACACTCTGCCCGCTGCACTCTACCCATCCTTGTTTATCCACACATTTTCATCTATGCATTCAGACTATCTATGCTTATCCATCTGCAACCACGCTCCTCTCACCCGCATAGTCATCCATTCTCATTACAAGCTCGTCCAGCCTCTACATTCTCACCCCCCTAATCCCACCCCTTCTTAAAATCCCTTTAGCTGCTCAGTCCTTCGTACTGCAGAGCTGTTCACTACTGCAGAGCTCTCCCTCTTGGCACACTCGGACTAACTTCTCAACTGTCTTTCTCATTGCCAGGCTCACCTTGCCCTCACTTACAACTAACATTCTCATCCGACCAATCCCCTATCACCCTGTCAAACCTTGCACGTTCCATTCACTATACTGCATGTTACCCTTCCTCTTTTCTCCCATACCCATCTGCCCTTCCCACTTCTTGCCAACAGCATCTTTTTCCATGTACCTGAGCTCCTTGATCCCATTGCCTTCTTCGCCCACATGCTATCTTCCACTTAAACCACCTTTGCTCCATGGCATTACACGTTCTGTTCAATAACTTAATGCCACCCTTCCTGTAGCAATTCCATTCAATTCCCCCAACCACACTCCCCCCCCCACTCTATTCTCCCACTTACAACTGTTAAAACAACCCCCTCCCATTCTCTTTACTACCTCACTGACTCTCCCCTCCCAATTTTCCAATCCATTTCCAGCAACTCTCACCTGTCCCACAACTGTACCACTCCCCTCAATCCCTCTGCACTTTCTTCCCATCTCCCTCTTCCCTTACCAGATCATTCCAGCATCTGCCTTGCCCACAAATTTACAAATTTCCTCTTCCATTTCCTCCATCTTTTCCTAACTGTTTTCCCTCCCTCACTCTCCCTGATTCTGCTTACAGACTCTCAAGCTCCTCTTCATCCGCGCCCCCCCCCCCCCCCTTCAGACTTCCGGCTCATCCTCTCATCCAAAACTACTCCCCTTCTCTTGGTTACATCATCACACCTTTATCACTCCCAACACACCCACTCCACTCTCCCTTCTTGCCCACCCACATCCCTCCCTGCACGCCCTCACTCATTTCCAAAACCCACTCTCCACGGTCACTCCTTTGCCTCCACACGCAACACCCACAACCCTCCCTCTCGACACCAAACCACTCCTCCATCCCTCTTTCCACCTCCTGGCCATCATGTTGTCCACTTCTCTTCCCCACACCCTCGTTCCTCTGGTCATCCCTAATCCCCCTTCGTCTCCTTGAACTCCCCATGACCCCTGCACCCACACCCTGTGATTTCCCCAATCTTTCTTTCCCCACCCCACTTTCCTCACTCCCTCCCTCCCTCTTGCCCCTTCCTGCTCGCCTTCCTCCAATCCCATCCTACCCTCTCTCCCTTTTTCTCCCTCTCCCCATTCACTTCCTGAACCCCATCCTCCCTCTCTTCCTCCTCCCCTTCCCCATGACACCTCCTCTTCACTTCTTCACCACCCTCTCCTCTCTCTATTCTTTCCCCATCCTTTCCTTGCTCAACACCTCAGGGTCGGGCCCTTGAGTGGGGGGCACTGTCCTGGTGGTGTGTGTAACTGTTCCTGTCCATTACTCATTAGAAATTTGCTACCCTTAGTAAGTTGCAATGCACTGTTAACAATTTACAGCTTGTGCCAAAATTACAATATTATGCAATTCTGTTATCTTTAGACTAAGAACGTTAGCATGTTGTTAAATGGAATATTTCGACCATATTGTGTTCCACAATAGTGAAGTTGGGAGTTTATTGCCTGGGTGTGATTGCAGATAAGAGGGCATTATTATATCCATTTCTTCTGGATTAGTGGTACAAGTTTGGAATAGTTTCAATGTGCTGTTTTCTCTGTTTCTTTAAATTAATATTTCACTTGACTAAAAAGCTGCAAAAGTGTCTATAAAATCAAAAGACAGATCTAGCATATAGTAAAACAAAGAGCCAGCATTTTAATCCCCAGGTAACTACTTTGGGTTTTAACTCGGTGATATAGAATAGTTCTGAAGATTGCAAGAGGTCAAAACAATAATGTCATGGTTGCTGTGTTGCTCTGCTGAGAATGAGCAAAGTTCTGTGTCTGTTTATGTTTCCGTCTTTCTATTGTTGTTAAAAATTTCCTTTTACGATTGGTTTTGTGATCACTTTCAGACCATCCTACGGTAAGATCTCTTTGGTATTAAATGAATTGAACTATAAGCTTTGTGACTGTGCCATGAAATGTCCAGCATCCTAGTGTGTCTGACTTGTCTCAGAATAAGTCAAAGTTTTTCATAATTGATCGCCAGACTTCCATTTATTGAAAGTGAAGTAAGTTGTACGGTGGTAGTAAATTTGCGTATAGTATTTCAGGAGAAAATGATGATGGGAGGTGCTAAAGTAGGAGTTACAAACTAAAACTTGCAGTTAAAATTCCTTTGAAATGTCTTTCTCATATAATGCAAAATCACCCACAAAATAAAGGCTGGAGGGGGATGGGGGTGGTCGGGGAATAAACATTTGAATATCAGAGCTATAAATAGTTCACTAGAGAATCGTGAACTCCCTATTCTCTGCATTCAATGTGAGTTAGCAATGAATTTAACATGCAACTCTAATAAATCATTATTCAATGGGGAACTTCAGCTTGGAGATTACTGGCAGAATTCAGTGATCTGGGAGTTAATACACAAGAGTTTCAGAAATGAGAAGACCTTTTAAGGCCAATTTGGTTGACCCACCAACAGTATTCCCCAGGGGCATGCCTAATAATCCCATGCATTATTTGTTCAGTTCCTCCTTCAAACTATTTGTGGTTACTTATTTAACTACTGTGCTATTCTACATAGTTAATACCCTTTTAGTTTAAAAAATACTCCTTCAAACGTTACTTAGTTTTTTTTTACTATTGTTTTAAATAGAATTCTTCATGCTAATATTTTGTGGATGGTAGAAAATCATACGCTTATTGAATTTGTTCTAATTGTTCATAATTTTAAAGAAGGTCCTGGACCTCCAATTAAAAATTCAATTCAATTAAAACTTGACAAGCAATGCCTTGGAATGGATAAGCTTATTGCTCTACTTTAGAACCTGTAGTGGAATAGTAACGCCCATGTAAGGAGGGAAAATTAGTTATTTGAGGAATCAGTATTGATGATCAGTAAAAAAAAGTCAACCTTGTGTCTTAATGATGACTATATTTCTGTATTAATTTTATGCCACATTCTTGTAAAATTTTGATTACGGTAATCCAAGAAGTTTGTTTTATGCACATTCTTGATGAAATTTTAACTTTACTGGTGTACTTTTGAGATATTCACAACCAAGCAGCTTGACTGCAGCTGATTCTACAAACATACACCTAAGTGATTTGGCATGTTTAAAATTCCTCCATCTTTTGCACTTGTTCAGTTGGCTTTAGTTGGATCATATTATTACTAGTGGAAGTGGGAAGGAAGACTTGCCTTCCTCAAAATATACAGCAGAACTGTTTTATCATCACAGTCATTTTCTCTTTAGAGATATCTTAGCGCAATCCAATCTGTGTTACATTTGTGCAGAGTTGATAAAATGGATGTCAACTCTTATAGGGAGGTTTTGTTTCTTTTGACAGGTGATGCATATTGATTCTTAAACTTGAAAGTTTGAATTTGAATTGTAGTATTATTGATTTGTATGGCAAATTTAATCAGTTTCAATTAATTGGATTCTACAAAGGAGAAGAAAACATATATGTGGTCAATGAAACTATTGGCCCAGAATTTCTTTCTATCATTAGAAGTGTTGTTGGTGTTAAACCCACGCTGCATATTTTTATCTAAGAGCCATGGATGATGCACATTGTTTTAATGTCAGTACTTCATGGAGTGCAAATCTTTGTGAGACCTTGTAGTCCTTCTGAGTAGAAACTTCGCTTTGCTCATTGTCATGTTTCCTCCTGTCATTCAAGAAACCAGAGATTGCAAGTTTCCTCCTTTTACACTGACATGAAGCTGCTGTTAAACTTGTAAATGCAGGATCATGTATCACTCTTTGGTAATTTTCTTACTTGCATTCTACTTATTTTGAAAAAGTGACATCAGAATCTGTGAACAATGAAAGCTTTTAATGTACTTAGAGGTGTTGTCTCAATGAGGCTAAGTAATGGTTGGATAGTGTCAGACTACGATAAATTAACAGTGAATAGTATGTTCTTTTTTGGAGTCTCCATTTTGCTGATATTTGCTTGTTTAATGCTGTTTCTTACACTATATTAATGTGATTTCTTTTCAAGAAATGTTGGTGTGTTTGTAACAGGTTCAGTGAGCCAGATCAATTCTGTCCCATTACTGTTTAAATATCTTACAATTGTGTCAGAATTATATGATATATAAAAACAATATTGTGCCAAAATTGGGGCAAAATTTTCCCATCTATAAATTATACAAATGTCGATGATAAGCTGAGTCATTCTTTTCTTTGCAACCATTGCAACAAAATTAATGAGTTCCAAGAATGAGAGATGCTAATGCTGAATTGAGATGGTGAATATTATGTAACAGGGATGTAAGGAGGCTGAAAAGAAAGTTTTAAAAAAAGGTTTAGATTAGTAATAGGGAAGGGGGCAATCTAGATCAGAACTTAATTGTAGGAAAACCAAGTTTAGTGGTCTGAACAGGTATCTGGTCTAGGGAAATGGGAATTAAAGATGCCAAAGCAAAACCTGAAGGGAATAAAGTGTAGGCTTTAAAGAGGAAATGGTTCATTTCCATTGAAGTACAAAAAGAGGAACCAAAAAGTTGATTAATGTATGGAGTCAGAGGGCAAAGTTGAAATATTTAATGAGGCAAATTGTGTGTGTGATTAACTTGACTTGTTTTATGATGAAGTACCCAGAAAGCTTAATGGGATTAATTTGGTAGATATGAAATGCACGTATTTTGCAAGGTGTTTGATAAGCACCCACATAAAAGGCTAGTTAGCAAAATTGAAGTCCATCGAATAAGAGGAATATAACATTGATTTAGGAACAGAAAGCAGAGAATCAAAGTTGGCATTTAATTAAACTGGAGTGAGGTAAACAGTGGTGTTCCCCTGGGCCTTTTGCTGGGACACTGTTTTGAGTTGACTATGAGTAAAGTTTCAAAGTTTCCAGATGGCTCTAAGGTTGGAATAGTGGTAAACTGTGAGCAGCAGTGGCCTTGAGAGGACACCTGGTGGTGCAATGGGCACCCTGTGTTAGATGAAATTAATGCAGAGAAGTGTGAACTAATAAATTTAGACAGAAAGAATGTGGAGAGAAAAAGCATAGAGTAAGTGGTCATTCTTGGTGCATGTGTTCATAAATCTTTGAAGGTGGTGGTATAGGTTGAGAACACAGTTAAACATTTGAGAATGCAAAGCAAGGAGGTTACATTGAACCCTTAAGACAACCATTTGGCCACAACTGATTGCATCCAATTTTGGTCACTTCGCATTATGAAGGAGGTGATGGGCTGAGAGAGAATTTACAGGAATGGTACCAGGAAGAGGGATTCTAGATGAAGGAGAGACGAGAGAATCTTGGGCTGTTCTCCTTGGAGTGGAGGAGATTAAGAGGAGATTTGTTAGAGGTGTACAAAATCATAACTGGGTGAAATAAAAAGAATGTCTTTCCAATAGCAGAGGAGTCAAGGATCAGAGGTGACAGAATTAAAGTGATTATCAAATGATAAGTGGCAAATAGCTGTGATTTGGAGTGGACTACCTGAAAGTGGATGCAGATTTGATGGCGGCTTTCAAAAGGGAATTGGATAAATAGTTGAAAGTTTAAAAATGTTGGTTTATGGTGGAAAAAACATGGGAATAGAACTGACTGTATTGCATTACAAAGAGCTGGTGTAGATTGAAAGCAATGACGTAGCTGAATGACCATCTCCTTCACTGTACTGATTCTGCAATCCTATGATTCTAAGGAAGCACACAAGAAACATCTTTTTTTTAAATAAAGACATCAACATGAACAATAATTGCCAATTGGCTTTCCCATATTTAGGAGAATGGGCTATGTAATTACATTTGCCACCTCCCCCACACCCCCATCCCAAATTTAAGCTTTGACTTTATTGATCGAGGAATCCTTCCAAAATGGTAATGGTGCATAACGCATAAATTTATAAAATTAATTTAAAGTGATGTACACAGCAGCAGTAACTGGAAGGGAAAAGTTCTTGCTTTGAGTAGTTCTTTCAACAAAATCAGTAACTAACTAAATGTTAATTGGGGTAACTTATTCAGCTGTAACCAAACAATACCTTAACTAAATTTGCTTTTCTAAATTTGTTTACATGGTATAAATCAGATAACACATTCATAACTATTCACACAAGTATAATGATTGTCATGAGGAAGCAATAACGTGATTGACAAATACCTTTAGCATTGATGCTGGAGAGGGGTCAAATGTCAGAAAGAAAGAATAGTTACCATGTAAGTTGCATCAAATTCCTTAGAGCAGAAGGTTATGCTTGAATCTCTTCTTGGAGTAGGAATGTATCAAAGCAATGAATTCCTTGCCCTGTTTTGATGATTTGCTTAAGATAAATTATCTGAAACATCTTCTATACACCTTGTAAGTTAACTAACAGAATTGTTACAAATACATACATCAAGAGCAACAGGATAACTAGGGAGTGGGTAGGACCACTCAAGGAGAAAGGGGGGAACGTGCTTGGAAGCAGAGGATGTGGGTGAAGTCCTTAATGAGTACTTTGCATCAATATTTACCAAGGAGAAGGATGTGGAGGATAGGGAAATCGGTGCCGAGCATACTAATATGCTAGGGCATTTTGAGGTAGTGTTGGGTCTCTTAAAGAGCATTAAGGTAGATAAGTCTCCAGGGCCTGATGGGATATACCCCAGGTTATTGAGAGAGGCAAGAGATGAGGTTGCTGGGGCTTTGACCAATATCTTCGTGTCCTCTCTAGCCACAGGTGAGGTCCTGGAGGACTGGCGAGTCTTGTTCCATTATTCAAGAAGGGAAATGGGGATAATCCTGGAAACTATAGACCGGTGACCAGTGAGTCTCGCGTCAGTGATAGGGAAGTTACTGGAGAGGATCCTTAGGGATAGGATTTATGAGCATTTGGAAAACCATAGTCTAATTGGCGACAGTCAGCGTGGCTTTATGTGGCGCAAGTCATGCCTTACCAGCTTGATTGAGTTTTTTCACGAGGTGAAGAGGGTGATTGATGAAAGTAGAGCTGTGGATGTTGTCTACATGGATTTTAGTAAGGCTTTTGACAAGGTTCCTCATGGGATGCTCATCCAGAAGATGAAGATGCATGGGATCCATGGTGAACTGGCCGTTTGGATTCGGAACTGGCTTGCCTGTAGAAGACAGGGTAATGGTTGATGGGACTTATTCTAGCTGGAGCTCTGTGGCTAGTGGTGTTCCTCAGGGATCCGTACTGGGACCTCTGCTGTTTATGATGTATATAAATGTCCTGGATGAAAATCTCCCTGGTGGATTAGTAAATTTGCAGATGATATGAAGATTGGTGATGTTGTGGATAGCATAGGAGACTGGCAAAGGATACAGTGGGATATAGATTAGTTGCAGATATGGGTGGAGAAATGGCAGATGGAGTTCAACCTGGCCAAATGTGAAGTGTTGCACCTTTGGAGATCAAACATAAGGAGACAATAGACTGTTAATGACAAGACCCTTAACAGTGTTGAGGAGCAGAGGGATCTTGGGGTCCAAGTCCATAGCATTGTGAAAGTGGTTGCACAGATGATAGGGTGGTATAGAAGGCATATGGCATGATTGCCTTCATTAGTTGAGGCATTGAGTTCAAGAATCAGGATGTTGTGCTGCAGCTTTATAAAACTTTAGTTAGGCCACAACTGGAGTATTACATTTAGTTCTCGTCGCCCCATTATAGGAAGGATGTTGAGGCTTTGGAGAGGGTGCAGAAGAGGTTTACTAGGATGCTGCCTGGATTAGAGGGCATGTGCTATGAGGAGAGGTTGGACAAACTTGGGTTGTTCTCTGTGGAGCAGCGGAGGCTGAAGGGAGATCTGGTAGAGGTTTATAAGAGTATGAGAGGCATAGATAGAGTAGACAGCCAGTATCTTTTTCCCAGGGTTGAAATGTCTAATAGTAGAGGGCATGCATTTAAGGTGAGAGGGGGTAATTTCAAAGGAGATATGCGGGGCAAGTATTTTACACAGAGTGGTGGGTGCTTGGAATGTGCTGCCTGGAGGTGGGGGCATTCAAGAAACTCTTAGATAGGCACATGAATGTGAGGGAAATGGAGGCATATGGACATTGTGTAGGTGGAAGGCATTAGTTTAGTTGGGCATTTGATTACTAATGTAATTCGCTCGACACAACATTGTGGGCCAAAGGGCCTGTTCCTATGCTGTACTGTTCTATGTAGTCAACCATTGGGGGTAATGATGCATATTTCAATTTTGGACATCTCTTGACCAGAACATGTATTCCCAGGATGTGTAGGACCTGGCTGAAAGCTCTTTTCTAACTTTCTGCAATGTGTTGAAAGAGTCAGATTTGTGATGACCTAATTTCCCCTGGAATGGGCTGTTCAAGTGACTCTTGTGTGCTGTGAAATTTTGTACATCATTGGTGAATTTCTCAGAGATACTGATCAGTATCAGGAAGCCCTGATTTATAATTTGATGCTTGAGATGTACTTGAATCATTGAGCCTCAACTCCATTGTATAAAGATACCAGCACTCTTTTCCATGAGAGTTATTTCTTTCTTCTGACACGATTGTTCAGTATAAACCCCGAGTTAGTTTGTGGTCACACTTGTAGTTGTCTCTCCTACTGATCAGATCACCAAGTAAAGTCTTAAGATGGCATGAAAATACAGTTTTAGTAATCCTGGGGAAATTTGATATTTTTATTTTTCTCTATTGTTTTATTTATGATGGAGGTTGAAAGATGGAGATGAAGGAGAGACTTAAAAGCTATTCAGTAGACTGAGCTCTTCCCAGGGAAACCTGTTAAATATGCAGTCTTGTGGACTAATTTATTCTGCTTTTGTGATGGAGATGCATCTCCTCTGGTAACAATTTTATGAAATCTTTTGTGTCTGTAAATAGAGTTAGATGAAAATTGCATGATGCCAACCTAAGTTTGCCATTTATCCAATTTTCCTCATTTTCACACCCTTTCAGGCTTCGCCCGCTATATGTTTCCGATAGAAAAGCGCAAGATGTGAATTGGGTTAAATGAGAGAGAACACAAATCTGTAGAATATAGATTCCAATGTCTGTACTGTTTCATGGATTACTTTGGTAAATGTGATTTATTTTTGAACTGCCTGAAGTGAAGCTGGATTGTAGAACAGTATGCCTTTGCAAATGACTGTATGGCTTTGGTTTGCTGTCCTCCGCTCCTTTGCTAAGCAATTTCAGTTTGATTGCCACATAAACTGGAACTTTCAGAAGTGTTGAACAAGATTCTCTTTGTTTCCAGCAGCTGTTTGTTCTTATGAGAGCACTTTGAAAATTGTCTCTACCAATCCAGAAATTGTCAGCCAAAAAACAGGAAACAGGCAGTAGATAAGGTCATTGTCCATAAGAGCTTTTAATGTACATTATCCAATGGCTTTTTTAGTAAATTACAACATAACAAATCAGGCCTACCCTGGTGTGCCACTTACTGGCACTGTACTTCCGGGAAGGAGCATTTCCTCTTTTGTTCCATGGATTCTCAAAACTGGCATCTTAACAAGAGGTGTTTAAAGCTAAAGATGATTATATAACTAGTAGAGGGAGACTGAAGTCCTTTCGGATCCTATCTTCTGTTGTTCCTGAATGCTTCCACTTTATTGACCAGAGTATTCCAAACCACAGGACACTCTAAGAACAAAGATAACAGTTCTTTACAAGCAACATCCAGGGACACTCCATTCTTTAGATTTTTAGGTAAAATGTACTGCGCAACTCTCATTTAAGAAGAGTATGTACAAAGTACTTGAACAAGCACAACTTGGACCTCAGTATTGTAAGAACGTACTATTCGCATTTACTACAAGAGCATTATGGAACATTTGACTGATTGTGCATGTTTTCTTCATTATAAAAAGGCTAGTCACTGAAATATGAATTGCCTTTGTTTTGTAATTGGTTCTGAAGATTTATTAAGGAGGTGTTTTCATCTACTTTTTCTGTTGCTAATTGAGGTACTTACTTGTCTCCGTCAACCTCTTAAGCACTCCTGCTGTGCATTGCTATACAGTGGATTCGTCTGCTTAATGTTCCATTTATTATATTAACAAAAGAACACAGCACACGTCAAGGCTGAAAGAGAGATTTTCAACTAAGTGACATTGATTGGACTGCTACCAATTTTAGTCATCCATCTATATTTTAAACCTGTTAGTAGTTTAGTATTTGCTGATATATCATTGCAAACATTTAACACCTTTTGAGTAAAACTCTGGCTTATAACTTGTTTGAAGTTTTCTCTATTTTCCATTTCCTGGTTGCTGTTTCCAAAGTTGTTGCTTTTATTTTCAAAGCATACAAATGTTATCTGGTAAAAGTAATTGTGTTGCTGTGATACAATAAGCCAAAAAGGAGTGGGATACTTGAACCAAGGACTCTGGAACTAGGGGTCACCACCTCAAAATAAGAGATGGCCTTTTGGGATTGAAATGAGGTGAAATTCTTTCACTCTCCAGGATGTGAACGTTTGGAATTGTGTGTTGTGGAGGGCTGTGGAGTCTCAGCCATTGATTGCATTTAGAACAGAGATTTACCTATTGCTTGATATTAAAGGAATCAAGAGATATGGGGGTAGTGTAGGAAAATTAGCTAAGTTGAATGGCGGAGCAGGTGCAATGGACTGAATGGGCTTTGGTTTCTTTTGTTTTCAAAACCAAGAATGTTTACTTATTTTTGGCTTCCGCTTTCTCCATTCCCTGAAGGAGTTGTTAAAAAAAAAACTGTTTTGAGTCCAATTATGTAAAAAAAACTGGTTATGTAGAACAAGTTGCTGCAAAGTACCTCACAGCCATTGAAGTACTTTGAAAGGGCAGTCACTGGTATGACATAGGAAACGTGACAGTCAATTTGTGTGCATAAGCTTCCACAAACTGCAATGATGTTGACCAGATTATCTGTTTTGGTGGTGTTCATCAGTTTTCCTCCTTCTATTGGCATTGTTACTTGATCCTGCAGACACTTTTTTACTGCAGATATATGTGGATTTACTTAATTTGCCTTCTAACAATATTTGACTGCATTATGAACATTACTAACAATGAAGTATTGAATAAACATCAAAAAGTAGAAAAGGAAAAGCAGTGAGACAAACCTAGGGACAATGTATTTGGAAATATCAGCACTGGATGAATGTTGTTTGGGACTTTTTGAAATAATCCCATGTGATATTTTAAATCCACCTTAGAGAGCGGATGGGGCCTTGTTTTAAGGTCTGATCCAAAAAACTGCATCTCTGACGGTGCTGCACTCCCTCAGTACAACACTAGGTTATCAGCCTAGGTTTTAGAATATAGACCACGAAGCAGTTCAGCACAGCAGAGGAACAGGCCCTTCAGCCCACAATGTCTGTATCTACCATGATACCAATTTAAACTATTCCCATGTGTCTGCAGGTGGTCTATATCCCTTCATTCCCTGCCTATTCATGTGTCTGTCTAAGTGCCTTTTAAATGTTGTTAGCATTGTTATTTTCTGAATCAAACTGCTGGATGACACCCCCCTGAGTCTTCGGACCTGCCAGGAATTGATGCCTGGTCTACGTGTTTCTCGGTGTGCAGGTTAACAAAGTTAATTAATAATTTCAATGCATTTCAAACCACAAAGGAAGTGTGTGGTATTCTATAATCTCTGAATTGTGTTTTCATTTATTTCAGATGTGATGATCTAGCTGGGCGTGTATCATTTAGCAACCTATGTGTATGAAAGGAAGTGGAAAAGTCAGGGAAGAGCACTTTGTTCAAAGATGCTCTTGCAATAGATGTATAATAATTATTACAATATTCATAGTAGTGTGAAAGAAATTGACTTCCTGCTGATGGCACCCTGTAAGCTAGTCTGCCTCTCTTCAGTGCACTTGGTTACTTCACTAACAGGAAGGAACCACTTATGTCGCAGTGTAGTGTCATCCTCTCTTGCTTTGTTTTTGTTAATTAAGCTCATTGATGTTGGATTAGGGAAAGGGCACATAGTTGGTCTGGGCACTCAAGTTTGTGGTCTTAATCAAATGTCTCTGCAGCTAGGGATAAAGTAAAGATCAGTTCACCTCCTCTTCGGAGCAGCATTTTCAATGCATCAGTGGAACATTTCTTACACCAGTCATGGTGTAGTTTCTCTGAGACTGCCAATTTAATTAAGAAATGTACTGCTTCAAAGGAGGCCATTCTGCCAAATGCATCAGTGCCTACCCTTTACGAGAGCACATTAAAACTAGTCCCATTACTATGCTTTCACATAGCATTATGTGCTTCAAACCCTTTTAATTTTTTCCACTGTTATACGGAAAAACAACCCAATTAAGAAATTGGTTGGCGTTAAACAGTCAGTTTGTGGCAGGCTCACAAAGATCTTGCTCATGGTTTCACGATTGGGAAACTCAGCACAGGCGACCCAATGTCTGTACTGAACAGGTATGGTGAACAGGCTCTGTACACAAAGAACCAGCTCTGCCATCAGAGAGAGAAGCTCAGGATGGAGGAGTGTGGAGAATACAAAGTAGTGGGTCAGGGCCAATTGTTGGGTAGAAGAGGCAGAGTGACTGTTGCTGCTTAGTGATTGGTTGTCGAATGAAGTTTGGCGATCTGGGGTTGAGGGGTGATCTGTGGTTGGAGATCTTGGGTCAGTGACTTCAGGTTGTGTTAGCAGATCTTTGTTTGGTGGTGGGGGGGTGCATTTGATAGGCAGGAGTTAGTAGGGTGGATGAGGTCACTTCTGATGCATAGTGGGGCCCAAGGACAACTGGATTAATACATTGCTTATACCAACCGGACTAACCTGAGTTGGGTTACCAGCACTGGACTCCTTGTTGCATGTCCCCTTTAAGTTACATTGAAACTAGCCTTTCAGCCATTGTGAAGTCCTGCAACTGCATGAGTGGCCCATGGGAATGAATATTGCAGAAGCAATGTTCAGAAGTGCATGCCATTGGATGCTACAATGCATGTATGGGCATCTGTATGTATGAGTGCATCAGGTGCAGTGAGGAACCAGAAGGGAAGTTTTTGATTTTGTGCAGTAATTTCCTCTTCTATTTCCTCCTCTTTCTACACCCCTCCCCATCCCAGCCCTACAATTGCTTTTTCATCAATTTTAAATGATTATTAGCAACTGTCCCTCTCAATCAGAGGTCATCTCCTTTTGCATTAAACTATTTTATAACCTATTAAAACTAAGTTAATACCTTTTTAGAAAGAAATTATCTGCAGGAGAACAAAAACAATATTTTATGTTTTGTGTCCTTCTTGTTTTGGACAAATGCTAAGTAGGATCTGTAGCAATCTCTCGCCAAAACTAATTTCATGCATGTGTCAACAAATGGACCAAATGTTCAATGTGTTACTTTTGAGGTGGATTTGAAGCAAATGTGAAAAGGCTTCCTTACAAAATCTGCCCCCTGGCCACATGCATCTTGATGTAGGCTGGAACTTCAGCTCTATCTGGCAGCTCATCTGCAGCCGCAATAACCTGGGAAAACACTCAGCGGCCAAAATCCACAGCATGTACAAGAGGATTCTTGGGATTGAGCAGCTTCAGATCGGTTACCTTGTTCTGTGAAATATCAGCTTCCTACTGAGGTCAGTGGGCCTTTTGGGGGCTGTTCTTCTCATCAGCAGAGATGGCAGATATTTTCTACTCCTAGGCTTTGCTTCCCCTTTAACACAGACTAGAATTTTTTGGAATTTACTTTCATGGGATCGTGACTTTTCTTGAACTGCATCTGTTTTTAGTTGCAAAACACTTAATCCTATTTAATCTAATGCTGCTGGGCATTTGAACAGAAAGGAGAAAGCAGCTGATGGTACGTGCAAATACGTGAGGTGCGAGTCTCAAAAATTGATTCATTAGGAACTCCTTTACCCATGTGATTCCAAGGTTCAGCCAGATAGTTGGATGACCACCAGGAGGGGCAGGCAGGTAGCGTAGGAGTCCCCTGTGGCTTTTTCCTTACCGAACGGGTAGAGGCGACCCCTGTGTTATGGCCTTTTAGGGTAATGGAAATTCGCAAATCACTGCCCAAAAATTTGAGATGAGGAATAAAAGTTGCTCTCATGGAATTCATGTGAGGAAAAAAAGTGATTTCTTCACCATCTTCAGCAAGGGTGGCATTGTACTCTGATGTTTCTGGAGGTGAGCTGCCCTTCAGCGGCACCGTCAACATGATCGCCCACAGTGTCATCCTCCAGGTGAGGGGTGGCCGGGACCTAGCTTTGAATTCGCTCCTTCCGGTCTTGGGGGAGTGGAGCCGCAGGTGGCTGGGGCACAGCAGCTGGGAGGGTCTCCAGCTGCCTGCTATCCAGGGAGTCCCCAGCCTGACATGGCCTAGGGCTCTCTTATATGAGGGGTGTGCTGGTCACCACGGTCCCAGCGCTGAGGGACTGTGGGTTGCAGCGTGATCTGGAGTAGGGAGCAGGTCTGTGGTCACTGGGGTTCGTGCTGCTCCGAGCAGTCACAGTCCAATGGTGGGCTTGATTCATCTGGGAATAGTGGAGCAGGCAGCTGCACTCTGACCAGAAGCCCAAGGATGCTGTGATAATCACAGCGTTGATGTGGATCTTGTGACGTTATGGATCCTCCAACGTGAGCCATGAAAGTTTGTAGCCATGTAGCTGCTACATCTATAACTTGATGACCAAGTCTTGGTCTGATGGCAGGTCTGGCACTATCTCATTGAAACTAAAGCCCCCCCATCTCCTCTTACCCCCCCCCCCAACTCCATATGTCCTTATGAAATAGAGACTGTATCTATGAGGGGCAAGTTTTTCACACAGAGGGTGGTGGGCGTGTATGGAGAGCAAGCTATTAGAGGAAATGGTAGATGCAGGTACAACTACAACATTTAAAAAGCATTTGGATGGGTAATTGGCTAGGAAAGGAGTAAAAGGATACGGGCCTATTGCAGGCAAATGGGAGTAGTATAAATGGGTGTCACGGTCAGCATGGATGGAACCTTGCATCAGTGTCTAGTCCTGATGCAGGGTTTCGACCTGAAGCATCAATGATTCATTTTCCCCCACAGATATTGCTCAACCCACTGAGTTGCTCCACGTTCCAGCATCTGCAGTCTCTTGCATCTCCAATTTTCCATGTAACTTATTCTTCCCAGGTTGCCATCAATGTCCCCCAGATTCTCCCCCTCACATCCACGCCAGCGGTACTTACAGTGGCCAATTAACTTAGCAAGCTGTGCGTCTTTGGAACGTTGAAAGAAATGGATGGTTGATAGTCCAAGTGGAATCATTTGGCTGCTGTATTATCTCTGACTAAATCAACACACATTTTTTTAAACTCCCGTTTCTTGACACATACACAGATGACGCGGCTTCAACTTATGGAAAAGTGCGATATTCTGTTTTCTAGGAAAGCCATCACGGGGACTTGAGTCGCCTATATACCACTTTGGATGCTGTTTGGGAGTGGGGTGGGGGAGGTGTGGAATTGCTTTTCAGGGCAAAGCAACAGTAGCAAGTGGATCAGTGGCACCATGACTAGCTCTGTTGTACAGCAGAGAGGTTCAAAGTGTAAATGAGTGGTAGTGATGGTGATAGGAGACTCTAAGGTCATGGGCATAGATAGGCATTTCTGTGGCTGTGTGAGACTCCAGAATGGTGTGTTGTCAAGGATATCTCTGAGTGGGTACAGGACATTCTGAAAGTGTAGGGTGAATACCCAGAGGTTGTGGTCCATATTTATACTAATGATGTTGGCAGGAAGAGGGACGAGGTCCTGCAAAAGAACTTTAGAGAATTAGGTAGAAAATTACAAAGCAGGACTTCTAGGCTTGTAATCTCAGGACTAAATCCTGTGCCATGTGCTAGCAAGGCAAGAAATACGAAGATAGTATAGTTGAATGCGTGGCTAAAGAACTGGTGTAGGAGGGAGGGCTTCAGATGCCTGGATCATTGGGCTCTCTGCCAAGGCAGGTGGGACTTGCATAAGAAGGGCGAGTTGTACCTAAACTGGAGGGGCACCAATATCCTTGCAGGGAGGTTTGCTAGTGCTACTCGGGAGGGTTTAAGTTAGTATGGGGGAGGGAGGTGGGAAGAGTGGGAATGAGAGCAGTAGGTTAGCAGGTGGAGAGATTGAGGAGCAGGTAGGCATTAAGTCAAATAAGTCTAAAAGTAAGAACAGGTAGGGCCAGGTTAATGAACAAGGCAGGACTGATGGTCTGAAGTGTTTTTATTTTAATGCAAGGAATGTAATGGGTAAAGCAGATGAGTTTGGAGCCTGGATTAGTACATGGAACTACATTACAGAAACTTGGTTGAGAGAAGGGCAATACTGGCAGCTCGGCATTCTTGGGTTTGGATGTTTCACACATGATAGAGAGGGATGTAAAAGAGGTGGAGGAGTTGCACTACTGATTGTGGACAATATCACAGCTGCAATTCAAGAGGACATGTGGGAGGGTTCATCCAGTGAGGCAATATGGATAGAGCTCAAGAATAAGAAAGGTGCAGTCACTCTAATGTGGTTATATTATAGGCCTCTTAATAGTCAGCTGAATCTAGAGGAACAGATATGTTGGCAGATCATGGAAAGATGTAAAAACAACAGGGTCATTTAGTGGGTTATTTTAACTTTCTCAATATTGACTGAAATTCCTTCAGTGCCAAGGGCTTAGATGGGGCAGAATTTGTTAGATGCATCCAGGAGGGTTTCTTGAAACACTATGTGGATAATCCACTTAGGAAAGGGATTGTATTAAACCTTGTACTGGGAAATGAGCCTGGCCAGGTGATCAAAGTCTCTGTAGGGAAGCATTTTGAGAATGGTGATAATAATTCAATAAGTTTTAAGATAGTTATGGATAAGGATAAGTCTAGTCCTCGGTGAAAGTGCAAAACTGGGGGAAGGCTAATTACAATAGTATTAGGCTGGAACTGGGGAAAGCTAAAGATTGGGAGCAGCTATTTGGGGGCAAATTTACGTCTGATGTGGGAAACACCAGAGACTGCAGATGGTGGTATCTGGAGCAATAAACAATTTGCTGGAGCAACTCAGCGGGTCAAGCAGCGTATGTGAGGGGGAAAGGAATTGTCAACACCTTGGGTCAAAACCCTGCATCGGGACTAAGAGTGGAGAGGGGAGCTGACCAGTATAAAGCAGAAGAGGGGGACTGGTGAGATAGGGGCCAGAGGTGAGAGGTGGACCAAGAAGGGGTGAAGGATGATGGGCAGATTGAGGCAGGTATGGTGAGGAGCAAAGATGGAGTTGGGAGATGGGTGGGTGACGGATGGAGGCAGACAAAAGAAAGAGGCATAAGGAGCCGGGTGGGGGGAGGGGAAAGTGAAGGTCGTGACAGCCAGGAGGATGATAAGCAGGAGCACAAAGGCTACCAATGCTGGAATATGATAAGTAAGGAAGGTGGTCATGGGAATATTGCAGATAGAGCACTGGTGCTCTGCAAATCAGTCGTATTGTCTGTGCTTGATCTTGCTGATGTAGATGATGCCACATTGGGAGTATTGATTGCAGTGGATGAGGTTGGAGGAGGGGCATGTAACTCTGTGCCTTACCTGGAAAGGCCGTTTAGGTCCCTGGATAGTGTTGAGGGAGGAGGTGTTAAACACAAGTGTTGCACCTCCTGTGTTTGCAAGGGAAAGTGCTAGGGGTTAGGGAGGGGTGGGTGGGGAGGGTTGAGCAGACAAAGGTGTCATGGAGAGAGTGGTCCCAGCGTAAAGGGGTGGGGAGGAGAAGATGTGGGTAGTAGTGGGATCTTGTTGTAGCTAGTGGAAATGACGAAGGTTGTGCTAGATGTGGAGGCAGGTAGGGTGAAAGGTGAGGGCTAGGGGAAATCTATCTCTGTTCTGTCTGGAGGGAGGAGGGGTGAGAGCAGAGGTCCAAGAAACAGAGCAGATGCAAGTGAAGGCTCCATCATTCCCAATAGAAGAGAAGCCACGTTTCCTGAAAAAGGAGGACATTTTAGATGCCCTGGAATGGAAGGCCTCATCTTGAGAGCAAATGCAGTGGTGGTGGTGAATCTGCAAGAAAGTGATGGCATCCTCACATGAGACAGGGTGGGAAGAGGTGTAGGGAAAGATTCATGTGCCCCTTCTCCAAACTTAGGGACACTACTTGCATTTGGAAAAGCATGGACTTTTAGGGATAGCCAGCATGGCTTTATATGGGTGAGGTCCTGTCACACAAATTTGATTGAGTTTTTCTTGGTGATGATGAAGATGATTGAAGAGGGTGGGGCATTAGATGTTGTCTATAGGGACTTTAGTTAAGCATTTGGCATGGTCCTTCATGGTAGACTGTTACAGAAGATAAGTAACGTGATCCATGGCGAATTGGTAAGTTGGATGCAAAATTGGTTTGGTTATAGAAGACGAGGTTAATGGTGAAGGGGTGTTTTTCTGACTGGAGGTCTGTGACCAGTGGTTTTCTGCATTCGTCATTCTGGGACCTCTTAAATGCTTTGGAAGAAAATGTAGGCGGCCTGATTACTAAGTTTGCTGATGACATGAAAATTGGTGATTTCTGGATAGTGAGGATAGAGAAGGATATAAATCAGTTGGAAATTTGTGCAGAGAAATAGAAGATGGAATTTTATCTAGAAAAGTGAGGTGATGCATTTTGGGAGGTCAAATGTCAAAGGAAAGTATACAGGTAATGGCAGCACCCTTAAGAGCATTGATGTACAGGGGCACCTTGGGATGCAAGTTCCCAGCTCCCTGAAAGTGGCAACACAAGTGGATAGAGTGGTAAAGAAGGCTCATGGCATGCTTGCCTTCAATGGTCGAGGCATTTAGTATAAAAGGTGACAAGTTATATTGCAGCTGCATATAACTTTGGTTAGGCCATATTTGGAGTATTGTGTGCAGTTCTGGTTGCCACACTGTACTAAGGATATGGAGGCTTCGGAGAGGGTACAAAAGGGGTTCACCAGAATGTTGCTTGAACTGGAGTATATGACTACAAGGAGAGGTTGGACAAACTTGATGGAGGCAGAGAGGCATATGCCCTCTGCCCTAAACCTGATAGAAGTATATAAACTTATGAGAGGCATAGGGTAGATAGTCTTTTTCCCAGGGTGGACATGTCAAATACCAGAGGGCATGGGTTTAAGGTGAGAAGGGGAAAGTTTAAAGGGGATTTATGAGGCAAATTTTTTTTTACACAAGAGTCATGGGTGTCTGGAATGTGCTGTAAGGCAAGGTGGTAGATGTGGATACAAAGCACTGTTTAAGAGGCATTTAAACACACAGGCAGGGAATAGAGGCATATGGGCCATGTACAGGCAGATGAAATTCGTTAGCTTGTCATCATGGTCAGCACAGGCACAGAGGAGCTGAAGGGACTGTTTCTGTGTATTGTTCTGTGCTTTATTTTCTATTTATTATTTCCTGATTCAATCCAAGTACAAAACCATCGAAATAAGAAATTTTATTCCACCTCTGTGTTGGGATTGAAGACACTGCTGGAATCTATGCAAAGGAATATGTAGTCTAGA
This sequence comes from Pristis pectinata, assembly GCF_009764475.1. Classification (NCBI taxonomy): domain Eukaryota; kingdom Metazoa; phylum Chordata; class Chondrichthyes; order Rhinopristiformes; family Pristidae; genus Pristis; species Pristis pectinata. Next base: position 68,033,975 of record NC_067411.1, read on the forward strand.
TTCTGGATGGATAAACTTTGATAAAATGGGGATATTAGAAAGGTAAGTGGCCCCCAGTCAACTGGGATTTGTTCTTGGTAGCTGAGTGAAGTAAGGGAGAAAATTGCAGAGAATCTGGCTTTATTCTTCCAAACATCTACACATTCAAGGGTGCTGCCTTAGGGCTGGAAATGCACAAAGATTGCATCTTTTGTTTTAAAAAGGGCATTGGAATGAATTATAGACCAATTACTTTAACTTGGATGCAGGGGAAAGTCCTAGAAACAACAATCAGGTTCAGACAGCTGTCACCAGGACAAAGGTGGATTCATTTGAAATCTAGTATGGATTTGCTTAATAGAAATTGTCTAACTTGATAGATTTTTCATGATGTAACAGAGATGGTCAATGAGGGAAATGCAATTGATGAGTTATTTATGGACTCTCTAAAGGTGATTGTTAAAATGCCACTTAATAAGTTTGTCATCAAGATTGATGCTCAGCAATAAAAGGGGCTGTAGCAATATGGATCGCAAACTGACAGGTAACAGGAAATGATAGTAAAAGGCTGTTTTGTGGAATAGTGGGAACTGTACAATAGAGTTCCACAGAGCCCTACTACAATCGTGCTTTTCTTAATGTTATTAATGACTCGCACTTGGGTATGTATACACGACGAGGGTCAAAACTTGAAGATGTAGTTAACTGTGATGAGGACAGTAATGGACTTGAAGGAAAGATACATTTGGTGGAATGGGTGGATAGGTGGCAGATGAGATTTAATATTGAGGAAGGAGAAGTGCCATGTTTTGGTAGCAAAAATAAAAAAGGTAAAAAATAAAGACCATCAGAGAGGAGGTACAGGAGCCTGAAGACCTACACTCAATGTTTCAGGAACAGTTTCTTCCCCTCTGCCATCAGATTTCTGAACGGTCCGTGAACTCTACCTTGTTATTCCTCTTTTGCACTTATTTATTTATTGGTAACTTCGATAATAATTTTTATGTCTTGCACTGTACTGCTGCCGCAAAACAACAAATTTCACAACGTATGTCGGTGATAATAAATCTGATTTTGATTGTGAAATTGGAGGACGCATTTCTAAAAAGGATACAAAACAGAGATCTGGAGCTGTATGTGCCCAGTTCATTGAGATTGGAAAAGTGGTTAAAAAGCAGATGGGATCCTTTAATTTATGAACAGAGGCATAAAAAAAGTTCTTTTTGGAGCAATTGATTAGTGTTTAGAATGCACTGCTAGGAAGTAGTAGAAGCAGATTTAATGGCAACATTCGAAATGGAGCTGGATTAGTACAGTATCTGAAAGAAAGGAGTTTGCAGGGCATTGGATTGCAATAAGTCAGCTTCCTCTTACATTGAGCTGTATGGACTAGACAGACTTAATGGCCCCCTTCCATGCTGTAACTATTCTATGATCTTGTTAAATTGGGTAATAAAAATATTCATGCATTATGAATTATTTTAGCAGTAAATGACTTGCAATTGTGGAAGGACAAATCTGAGTCGTGGTATCTTCCAGGATTTATTTTTGTGAACTTTTGAAGTAATAAATAATAGGGAGGGATGAAGGGCTGGAATATTATTAGAATTTGGTGGTGCTGTTAAAATGTGCACAGTTTTCTGCATATGTCCTCTAAATGCATTACATGTGATTAATAGGGAGTTTTATTTGTTACTGCACAGCTGTGCACCCACTGTAGTTTAAAGTGTAAGAAAAATAAGACATTTATTTTGAAACACTGTTGAAACTGAGTGTAAGTTTAGAATTTTTTGTTAGCACGGTTGGAACCTGAGAAATGATCATTAGATTCTGGTTTCCTAAACTTTCTTCCTGTTGTGTAATGCAGCGTTATTGAGAATTTAACATTAGTTATGCCCGTTATTCTCAACAGAATTTTGGGTAAATTGTCTGTGAGATTATACAGTATGATGCAAGTGCAGTGAACCCAGATGCCATAATAGTAAAGCAACTAATTGTGATTATTTATGTTCTTTAACATTAAAATGGTTGATTAGAAATAAAACACAAGTGGCTGCACTACAAAATGCCAGCAAGAAATGCACTGCAGACAAATATAGCAAATTGTGCTAAGATTAGGAATAATCTCATTAATTTACAGCAGAGATGGAGAGCGGAGATGAAAGGTATTTACTCTGCTCTCTAATCCTGCAGTGGGCCTGTATATTGAAACATCATGGGCTTTTTGGTGTGAATTCTTTCTGGTCTTTGTGTGGCTTTCATTTAACCCTTGCAAGATTGGTAAAATTAAAAATGTAAATTGCTGTCTGGTTTTTAAATAAACTTGTTTACACAGGCCTGTAGAATTTTTTTTATTCTGTTTATTCTTGTATCATGGTTTTATTCTCTTTTTTTGTCCTACCCCACTACATCCACAAGCTTCAATGCAAAACTGAGCTACAGACCTCACTACAAACCACTGAACTGTACATTTGGCAGGGAGGAACCACATGAAAGGTCTTGGGGTTAATTGGGAAGCAGTGAGAAGAATCATAATGTTGCAATGCAGAACCTAGTTTTGGTACTCCATTTTTTTAGCAGGTTGTTCTCTGATTCCCCAAAATATGGTAGAGGCAAACTTATTCAAAATAAAACTTTGTGATCTCGAACTTCCAGGGCTCCCAAATGTTACAGTGGGTTGCTGGTGAGCAGTTTGATCAGAGGCCCACAACTGCAAAGCTGGGCCTCTTGAGCCACAGAAAAGAAGTTGCAAATTTTCTGTGATGGAGAAGGTGCCATCTGAAACAGGCCAGGTCCAGTAGGGGCTAAGTATCAGGGTTTGTGGTTGGTTCAGGAAGTTAAGTGGCTAGAAGGGGAGGGGGTATTACATGAGGATTGAGGGTGGTCTTCAGTGCTAATTGGGGCCTGAGAACAAGGACAAGGGCAGTAATCAGGTAAGTGACCTTGTTGGGGGAGGTATGAGGCTGAATCTTTGGAGGCCTCTAGGGACCACTGAGGTAGGGATTTATTCTGATTGGATGAACAGGGATAGAGGGAAGCGGTGACCTAGGGATTCAAGGGATGGGGCTTCAGCTTGGTGAAAGTGGGGGAGGTATCAAGATTATTGGATGAAATGGAACTGGGTCATAATCAGAGGATCAGAATGCAGGGAGAATCTTGAACGTAGATGGCTAGGAGGAAGAGTGGCAGAATTGGTTTGAGGAAAGGATTTGTGACCTTGAAGGTCCCTCTCCATTAGAATAGTCTCACCTGCTGTGCCTATCCCATAGCTTGCTGTTTGGCAATACATTACGCAGACAAAGAAGCATAGTGGGCCTCTTTCCTTGTTGTGATGAAGGGTCTTGGGCTTGTTTCTCTTTCCACAGATGTGGCCTGACCTACTGAGTGTTTCCAGCATTTTCTGTTTTTATCCTAACATTTGTAGTTTTTTAAAATTTTCATTAGCCATTGTCTTTTATTTTCTGTAAACTTTGCTGTTTTAATTATTACATTTTTAAACATGTATTCACCGGTGTACCTATTTCAGAGCCATGTCTGATGTTCAAAAAAAAATAGCCTTTGCCATCAGACCAGTTGATTCATCTGTCTGCCTATAAAATAAATCGCTTTCATTTAGAAAGTGAGTTTGAATTATCAGTCATCCCTTAGAGCCTGACAAAGAGTTAATACGTTTTGAAGTGCAGTTGCTTAATTATTCATAAGTACGTCAGCCAATTTGTGCAGATAAAGGACCTGTATTGGCAAGGAGAAAGTGGCCAGTTTTCTTCCTCAAATTGTTGCTTACAGGGTAAATTTTGACGGGGCATTCAGGGAGCTCCTGGTCTGTGGCTCAAGTATCGTCATTGGACCTTTTTACACCAACCTCCACATATGGAACCTTGATTTGACATCTTGCCAGAAAAATGATATTTATGACCCTTAGTATTAGACTGCTCAAGCATCTAGACTTGGGGCTTTCTCAGAGGTAGTGGTGGTGTATCCAAGCCAAGCTAAGAATTTTTTTTATTCAGCTTTTCCTATTCAAAGTGCTAGCAGCTTTGATTTTTAATGAGTGGGTAATTTATTCCTTGTTACCTTTCAAAAATAATATTCTGCAGCCATTTAACACGTACCTCTGTCATTGCAACCATCTAGCTATAAAATGCTTTTTTGCTTCATTTTGACATTCCTTAACATATACAACAGTTGCATTTACTCTATGCTTAAGACTAAAGGATAGAGAAAATATACTCTGGTTGGTATTTAAAATCTGCTGTGCATGGAGAATATTAAAATTATTTGGTTCTGATCTCTGATTTCACTAAAGATATGAGCACAGAAGTCTTGACTGAATAACAATCTTGCACATTTCTATTTCTGCTCCCAGTATTCTGTCATCTTCTGGAGGAGATTCTATAGGATCCCAAAAATGCTTCCAACTGGAGCAATAAGGTTCTTTCACCTACGTTAGAAATTTAAGACTTTCCCCAATTTTGATCTTCTTAGTACCACTCTCCACTTAAACTTTCCCTTGCTTTATGAGATTCTTTGGGAGGACTGGGAAGTGCAATGAAATCTGAACTCTGTGGCTGCCGGAAGTACTCCATGTCATCATAGTTGCAAGCCATCCTCTTTTATTCAATTTTTACACTATGATTTCAGCATTGTCCCTACTCTGTTCATAACTATCATATCCATTTGTTGGTTGATAACCAAGGATGGCAATGGAGCTGTGGCAATGAGAAGCAGCGATGCAGTGCTAAACAAAGAGTCATAAAGTTGTACAGCATGAAAACTCACCCTTTGGCCCATCGAGGCTATGCTGACCATCGTGCACCCATTTACACCAATCCTACATTGATCCTATTTTATTCTCCCCATATTCCCATGAACTTCTGCCACTCTTCTTGCACACTAGGGGCAATTTACTGTGGCCAATTAACCTACCAATCCACATGCCTTTGGATTAGTAGGAGGAGACTGGAGCACGCAGAGGAAACCCACACAGTCACATTAGAGGCGATGCCAGAGGTCAGGATTGGACTTGGGTTGCTGGAGCTGTGAGGCAGCATATGCACTAGATGTGCCAAAGAAACTTTTTCATGCTCCATCCTTACCATTTTAATTAAATGTAGGCACCCATGTGCTTTTCCTACTCGACTGTTGTAGCTTTAGTGGCGAGTTCGTATCGCACAACATTACAGATGAATTAAAGCCGATTAATCACAGCAATGTTTTTTGGGTGGCTTGGTACTGTTAAGAATTTTTAGATGTATAGTACAGTGTGTATCTTCCCAATGATAGCTGACCTAGTATCACTGTGAAGTTTGGAAAGGACTGACTCGAGGCAACCTTCGAGGGACTGAGTGAAATTTTGATTCTGGTTTCCTCAGTAGCTCAGTGAGTTTGTTGAGAGAGTGACTGATGGTCCAGAACTTCAGGCAATCCTCTGCCACTCTTATTGAGGTGAAGATGGGAGGGAAGTACAGCATGGGTAAAGAGCAGAATGAGGAAAAAAAAGTCCAAATTATTTAGTATCACTGTTGTTTTTATTTTGTTCCTTTTTTTGAGCGGTAGTTTTATGTAATTCATATTGGATGCATTTGCAGTCAAATTTGCTTTATCCAAATTCACTTGAAATGTCATGGGGGTTATTTTGGCAAATAGGTAAAAGCAGGCGCTAAGTGGGTGCTATGCTGATAAAACAGGTCTGTTTGGAAATCTGGTTTTGGCCCACACTTTTGGGGCTAATTGTGATGATTACCATGAGCTGAACTTGCCTGGAGGCACTAAAACAGACTCCTGCAGGTTTAACATGCAAGTGATGATTAGAAACAGTTTTCTTGGACTGGTACAAGCAGCCTCCATGCAGCTTCTTCCACTGAATAGTGCAAGCTCTAGATATGTTCTAAACCCACATTTGAAGACAACTGTGGGGCCAAGGGAGAGAGCACACAGGTTCTCAGACGTGGCAATGGAGTCTCCCTGATCATCTTTTGCCCACCTCTAATTTATTTTTCAGCTCACAAAGTCTCCTTTAAAGATGATCAAAACAAATGCTCCCTTTCCCTTCCTATAAGATGGAGCATCAGCAGACAATTTCATCCAACTATACTCCTGCCAACCTCTCATGGCACATTCTTAACTAAAGCTGACATTTTAGAACAAGGGTTGAAATGGCCAACTTGGTGATCTTAGAGGCTCTTCAACACCCAAAGATTTGAGAAAATCATGGCCCCATTGTTGTGTGGCCTGCAGATTACTGAATCAGTTGGGTAAAGCTTCAGAATGCATTTGAAGAAATGGATCAGGACTTAATTTTAGTGTGTTTGTTGAAAACCAGAGACAGCTTTATTACAAATAAGGGCATTCATGCAACATGAATTTAGAAATGAAGCAGCAAGAAAAACTAGCAGGGGAGAAGGAATGATCCTGGAATTTATAGATGCACAACTTTTAGATTCAAAGCGTGTCAAAAGGCTCAAGTTGTTCGGACTGATCTGAGCTACTCATCAGCCAACTAACTGGAAATTTTTATGCATCACCTTTAATGCAGTTTTGTAAGACTGTAGCTTCAGTTAATTTCAAGATTTGAATTGGATTCAATCCCATGGCTTTATTATAGTTATAAGATACTTGGGATTATCTTGTAAACTTTAATGTTTAATTTACTGAAAGAATCTGTTCAAAGTGCACAGAACTAAAGTACAGTAAAACTCCGATAATCTGCTCTCTGATCATTTGCAAATCCTAATGTTTGCTGCGCTCTCTGTTCACTCACTGGGCTCCTGTTTCCATGCTCCCTTTAGATCTACCTGGTTCTGTTAGCTATGCTCTCCTGAAACTGATCTATTTCAGTGAAATGTTACTATGTAACATCTTAAAAAAATGAATTAAAATTATGTTGGAGTATTAATAAAGTAACATTCAATAGTCTGGAAAATCTCCTACTCCAGCACATCAAAGTTCCTTGCTTGCTAGACTACTAGAGTTTTACTATAGATGAAAATGTGACCTGTGAGGAGGATGCAGAGTGGCTTCATGGGGAATATAGTGAATGGCCAAGAAGATGACAAACAGAATATAATGTAGAAAATGTGACATCATCCACTTTGGTAGAAGAAATAGAAAGATGGAGTATTTTTTAAATGGTGAGAGATTGAAAGAAGTTGGTGTCCAAAGGGACTGGAAGTCCTCGTACAAGAGTCAATGAAAATGAGCATGCAGGTTCACCAAGCAATTGTTGGCACTCATTACAAGAATTGGACCTCTTGCACCAATTATATAGAGTTCTGGTGAAACTACATCTGAAATATTGTACATAGATCTGGTCTCCCTACCTGAGCAAGGATGTACTTGCAATAAAAGGAGAGCAAGGAAGGATTACTGGGTTGATGGTTTTGTTGTATCAGGGAAAAATTTAGCTGACTTAAATTTTACCCTCAAAGAATGAGAGGTGATCTCATTGTAGCATACAAAATTTTTACAGGGCCTGATAGGGTAGATGCAATGCAGATGTTTTCCCCTGGCTGACTTGTTTAGCACCAGGTGTCAGGCTCAGAATAAGGGTTCTGCCATTCAGGATGGAAATGAGAAAATACTACTTCATTTTTTTGGCGTTTTCCCTATTTTTGGATTTTTGGAATCTCAACCAAAGAGGGCTGTGGATATTCAATTACAGTATGTTCAAGACAGAGGTTGATAGATTTTTGGATGATAGGGGAATTGAAAGATATGGGGATGGTGCAGGAAAATAACAGAGCAGGTACAAACATCCAAATGGCTAACTCCTCCTATTTCTTCTTTTGTAGGACTAATACATAACGTAACCAACAATTTTAACTCTGTGAAAGTGCAACTTGATAACTTAAAACTGTGCAATATTTTCAGTATCAAGTATGAGCTTATAAAACACTAGAAGAGCTTTTCTTTTATTGTTGTAACCCAGATGTTTTGGATAGACTACATCAAAACAGGAAGAAATGAAGCTGAAGTCCAAAACACCAAATTTTTATTAAAATGAAATAACTTCCAGTCATTTAGGGTCTTGAAGAATGAATGAAAGATTTGGGAGCAAGTAATCAATAATTCTATTAACTGTTTAAGTATAGCAGTTAAAAGCTGCAAATTATAGAAAGTTAATCCTACACCATGATGCTTCCCTATGGAGTTTTATGGTGATCCCTCGAGGTCCTTTGTTGGAATTGTACTAGTTCTTGGAGAGCTACAGAAAAAATGCCCTCTGGCTTGAATTAAATGCTTTATAATGCTTATTTTTCTATTGTTAATTTTGGCTGAAGTGATTGACTTCAGCATGCAATTTGAGGATGCCTTATGGCTATTCTTCTATCCATCTGTTCCTAATTGTGTTCGTCCTGCATCGCCAATCATTTCCTGTAAAGAACAGGTCTTCTTTGTTGTTTAGTTTAATTATGTTAGCATCTCGGTACAGATGTTGTAACTGCTTGTTCTAACTTGTGCATGGATTGGGTTACTGAAAACCTGCTATTTCTGTTTGGATATTCCTGTCACTGTTGATTTTGGTTTGTGTATTTTTCTTAAGGGTATAGTTTATATGAATCAGTTTGAATGCATTTCTTTCAGCATAAGACTTTATATGATTTCAGATCAGATTAATGCACAGTATTTTAAATTTGCACTGAAAAACTGATGGCATATGTTCCTATTCCAATTTTATCTTTGTCAATTGTTTCTGATTTGACGTAGGGTAGTTTTCACAATGAGTCATGTGTTATCGATCCTCCCCTAATTTTCTTTTATATTTAGATGATGGTAGAGATACTGGCTATGAACCAGGTTCTATAGCCTACAGTTCATTCAAAATTAATCAATATTTCTGTAACCCATGCTGTGAGTTGGATTTTCCCTGTACCATTTGGGGAAGGAAATCTGCCATCCATACCCACTGTGGCCCATATGGGATTCCAGGCTCACCAGTTTGGTTCTCTCTCATTTGCCTCCTCAGTTCAGGGGCAATTGCGAATGAACGATAAATGCTGGCATTGCTAGCAACAAAATCTTTTCACCTCAGAAATATTTTGCTATTAAGTTGCTGCTAGCAACAAAATCTTTTCACCTCAGAAATATTTTGCTATTAAGTTGCTGAAATCAGCACAGACAGAGAAATGGGACGCTTTGTATCCCTCAGTGGGGAAATCAGCAAATGTGTCTCCTTCACCAATGAGAAATAAGAATTAGGAAATTAAATAAAAGGGGGTTACATTAACTGTGGGGAATTCAGTTTCAAATCAAGTACAGAAAGGGAAATGGGAGAAAAAATATAAAAATTGGGTTAAGAGAGAGAAAGAGCAAGAATAAAAATGTAAGTTAGTATTTTTTAAATCTCTGCAGAAAAATTGAAACCGGAAAGAATGAGACTTCATACATAATGGTTACATTGAGCATTGATAGACAACAATTAACAATTATTACATAATTAAAAGGGTACTAATGCTTACATCAAGAGTTATTGATTAAACTTGCTGTAGAAACATCACATTCCTTCAAGTGAGATGCTGTTTTTAAGAAGCTAACTGAGTGATGTAATTCTGACAGCACTTTTGTTATATTCACATTCAATGTGCATCTTATTCTCAAAAGAAGTTGTTGTACTATTATAACTGATAAATAAATAACAGTGAGCACTATGTTCACATTTTATTTCATCAGCAAGTTCTGATCTTATAAGTGTGTGTTCACATATTTGAAAAGAGCCATTTTTGACAATATGTTATCTGAGCTATAGTGATGCCATTTATAACGATGCATGATGTTATTAATATGGGAATTGGACAGCAGATTCAGGAAATTGAGAGGAATTTGATTTGTGAATCCCTGGGTTGATTTTCATCACATAAAAGCCACCTTATTTTTAATAACTTGCTGAATTTACATATTAATTGTATATTAAATGTGTGAAGGCAGGTGATTAACAGCATAAGTGCTTTTTAATGACACAATTGTCAATGCAATGCTAATCAAATCTTTGAACTAGCAAATTAATTAATTTAAACTAGAGCTTCATTCTCAGAGATTGTAAATAGCCATTGAAATGTTAAATGTTAGATTTATTTCTTTTTGAGAGTTTTTCTCTTTTTTTGAATTTGAGTTTTTCGTGCCCTCTTTTATTGCTCTTCCTAAACCTAATTTGACATTGGATTCACCTGCTCTAATTCACTGGCCTTCCCAATCCAACCTCTTTCTCTATTGCTTTCAAAATCTTTAGATCTCATTGGCTAAGCCTGGTCCTACTGTTCATTGATACCCCCACTGTCCATGTTGTTCACAGGTTGTACTTCCAGCAAATTATAGTGCAAAAAGAAGTTTGAGCTAAGGGATACAAAAAAATAGTTTTCACTAGTGGGTCATCACATTCCAATGAAGTCCTGCCATTTTATTTTTATTAAATCTCTGGAAAATTATTCTTCCTAGTAAATAGATGGTTTGCATGTTTAGGATCCTGAAACTACCACACCTTATTTACTTGTGTTATCTTTGATTGTGCACTCCACATGAGTTGTACATCTGTTATCATTCATTTGTGACATTGATAAGGTTTGTAACAAACCTAACAGCCTAATAGAATTCTCTACTATTTCTGAAAGGCAACAGAATAGATCATATTTTACTCAGAAATGATATTTTCTTTCATCTTGTCCTGGTTACAAGTTGTTACCAGTAGATTTTTAGGATTGAAACTATACTGAAGGCCAAGCTAGCCAGATGTGTTAACTGTGAGTAGTACATGCCTTCTTGACATTTTTTTAAAAAAGCAGTATAAACATTTCCTTGCTTTTCTTTGAATTAGAAAATCAATGTTGCTTTGCAGTCTCATAGATCTTCCAGCAGTGTACATCATTTCTGCATTGGTAAATAACAATGAATTAATGTTATGAGATACTGTAAAACTAGCGTTTTGGTATCTCATAGAACAGTAGAGCACAATACAGGCCCTTCAGCCCACAATGTTGTGCCGACCTTTAAACCTTGCCTAAAACTATCTAACCCCTTCCTCCCACATATCCCTCTATTTTAAATTCCTCCGTATGCTTATCTAGTAATCTCTCGAATTTGACCAATGTACCTGCCTTCACCACCGCCCTAGGCAGCGCATTCCATGCCCCAACCACTCTCTGGGTAAAAAAAACCTTCCTCTGATATCTCCCTTGAACTTCCCACCCATTACTTTAAAACCATGCCCTCTTGTATTCAGCATTGGCGCCCTGGGAGAGAGGGTGCTGGCTGTCCACTCTATCTATTCCTCTTAATATTTTGTACACCTCTATCATGTCTCCTCTCATCCCCCTTCTCTCCAAAGAGTAAAGCCCTCACTCCCTTAGTCTCTCCTCTTAATGCAAACTTTCTAAACCAGGCAGCATCCTGGTAAATCTCCTCTGCACCCTTTCCAATGCTTCCACATCCTTCCTATAACGAGGCAACCAGAACTGGACACAGTACTCTAAGTGTGGTCTAACCAAAGTTTTATAGAACTGCATCATTACCTTGCGGCTCTTAAACTTGAGCCCTCGACTTATGAAAGCTAACACCCCATAAGCTTTCTTAACTACCCTATCCACCTGTGAGGCAACTTTCAGGGATCTGTGGATATGGACCCCCAGATCCCTCTGCTCCTCCACACTACCCAGAATCCTGCCATTAACTTTGTACTCTGCCTTGGAGTTTGTCCTTCCTAAGTGTACCACCTCACACTTCTCTGGATTGAACTCCATCTGCCACTTGTCAGCCCAGCTCTGCATCCTATCAATGTCCCTCTGCAATCTTCGACTATCCACAACACCACCAACCTTTGTGTTGTCTGCAAACTTGCCAGCACACCTTTCTATCCCCTCATCCAAGTCATTAATAGAAAGTCATGAAAAGCAGAGGTCCCAGAACCGATCCTTGTGGGATACCACTAGTCACAGTCCTCCAATCTGAATGCACTCCCTCCACCACAACCCTCTGCTTTCTATAGGCAAGCCAATTCTGAATCCACGTGGCCAAGCTTCCCTGGATCCCATGCCCTCTGACCTTCTGCAGAAGCCTACCATGTGGAACCTTGTCAAATGCCTTACTAAAATCCATGTAGACCACATATACTGCACTACCATCATCAATCTGTCTGGTCACCTCCTCAAAGACCCCTATCAGGCTTGTGAGACCTGATCTGCCCTTCACAAAGCCATGCTGGCTGTCCCTGATCAGACCATGATTCTCTAAATGCCCATAGATCCTATTTCTAAGAATCCTTTCCAACAGCTTACCCACCACAGATGTAAGGATCACTGGTCTATAATTCCCTGGACTATCCCTACTACCTTTTTTGAACGAGGGGACAACATTTGCCACACTCCATTCCTCCGGTACCATTCCTGTGGACAGCGAGGACTCAAAGATCCTAGCCAAAGGCTCAGCAATCTCCTCCCTTGCCTCGTGGAGCAGCCTGGGGAATATTCCGTCAGGCCCCGGGGACTTAACTGTCCTAATATTTTCTAACAGCTCCAACGCATCTTCTCTCTTGATATCAACATGCTCTAGAACATTAACCTTACCAACACTGTCCTCAGCATCATCAAAGCCCCTCTCCTTCGTGAATACTGAAGGGAAGTATTAATTGAGGACCTCACCCACTTCCACAGCTTCCAGGCACATCTTCCCACCTTTATCCCTAATCGGTCCTACCTTTACTCCGTCATCCTTCTGCTCTTCACGTAAGTGATCGGGATGTTTGGCAGTTGTTTTTATAGAATAATTCCCTATGAAATTTTATAGCAACGATCTGTATTTAAGAATTGTCTTTCATTCCTACACCAATACACCTTGCCCAGACACACTAATTTTAAGAGAATATTACATAGAAATTGGAGTTGATATTTTTGTTGCACTAAACATGTGCTGCATGTCGTGCTGTCACTCAGATTGCTTACAAAAAGTCATGAAACAAGCCAATAGTGAAACAATGTAGTGGAGATTCACAGAATCATGGTATCTCAGTGGTTCTTGTCAGGAGTTGCTTGATGAGCTTGTAGCTGCCATGTTATTGTCATATGAAAATGGGAAGTGCATCAGACATTTTTTTCATGGCAGCCATAGATCAGCTGCATAAAGGCTGTTGTGGATGTGAAAATGTGGAGGAGAGATGTGTGTGATGACCTGCCCTGATTGAGTCCTTTTCTGAGAGAATCCTTGTGCCAAAGCGAAGCATGGGCTGATCAAGGAAATGGAGGGGCCAGGATGTGGCTCAGATCTAAACTGTTTGCAGAGATTGCAATTATTGAAGCAAACCATGATAAATTTCCATTACCTTGAGTGTTGAAAAGTGAGGTTGGATTATGTGCAAACAATCGTTGTCACAATATAGACCTTTTAATTTTAATTTGCATCTCATTGCGGGTGCTCCAAGATTTTAGTGAGCCTTCAATGAAGGCCATAAGTTGCAGCACGAAGCTTCAATTTGCGTCCGTAACTGAAGTCATGCCTAGTCTGAGAAGTATGATGTTATTAGGCATAGATAGATATTCATTTATTAGTCACATGTGAATCGAAATACACAGTGAAATGTGTCTTTTTGTGTTGTTGAGAATGTGCTGGGGGCAGCCCGCAAGTGTCGCCACTCTTCCGGCGCCAAAATAGCATGCCCACAACTTCCTAACCTGTAGGTCTTTGCAATGTGGGAGATGCAAGTGATGCCAGAAAATCACCAGCTGCAGTAAGCTGAATTACACATAGAAATAATAAAAACAGAAAATACTGGAAGCACTGGGCTGAATTGTATGCAGAAGTGCCCAGGTCAATTTCCTGATGGGTGCAATTTCACTTGGAAGTGATTGGTAATGCAACTGAACCAGAGGTAACATTGTTTTATGTGTGATCTGTGCATAAAAGCACAGGCTTTAATGTATCTGATTTCAAGGTTTGAGTTCCATATGCTTTCCATGTGACCAGAATAAGTTATTTATTAGCCATATAAACTACTGGATTTTGCTGATGATTTGGCGTAAGGAAGAAATGTATGAAACCTATTGTATAATAACCAGCTGGGCATTTTCTATTTAGAACAAGTGGTCTGGAACCACTGGGTTATGATACTAAACTAACAACTTTGAGATCATGAGTTCAAATGTCCCTGTGGCAAGCTGTGAAATTAACTAAATTTGATTCAACTACCATGTCATTTATGACTAAGAACAATGTTTGATTGCATTGAAAACCAAACCATTCATCAGTGTCATGAAGGGAATGACAATCTCCCACCACTCCTTAGTCTGATCTATGTGCAACTCCAGTCTTGTTAAAGTGCAATTAACACTTGAAGCCCTCAAGGCAAGTCAGGTTGAACAATAAATAGTGCCCACATTCCAGTAGCAAATAAAAAGAAAAATGTTCAGAGGGCTAGAAAACTAATACAAAATGAGCCTGCTTCAAGAGGATTGAAGATGTGAATTTTTTTCCTTATCATAGTAGATGCTATAGAACTAGCAAGCTTCTTATATGCATGTGCTTTAACTCTTCTGACTCTACATTTCAAAAAGAGCTGAATAAATATTTGACAAATGTGGATTTGGAACGCATGGACAGGATCAAAATCTTCCATGTGAGTGCCTCATAGTTAGTTTGTGTCACCAAATCATCAAATGGTCTTTTTTTTAAACCTATTCACAACAAATTTCAGAATACGGTAGTGTAGCAGTGAGCGTAACGCTATTACAGTGCCAGTGATCTGGGTTCAATTCTGGCAGCTGTCTGTAAGGAGTTTGTACGTTCTCTCCATGTCTGCGTGGGTTTCCTCCGGGTGCTCCAGTTTCCTCCCACGTTCGAACATAGAACATTACAGCACAGTACAGGCCCTTCGGCCCACAATGTTGTGCCGACATTTTATCGTGCTGTAAGATCTATCTAACCCTTCCTTCCCACATAGCCCCCCATTTCTGTATCATTCATGTGTCTATCCAAGAGTCTCTTAAATGTCTCTAATGTATCTGCCCCTACAATCTCTGCTGGCAGTGCGTTCCACGTACCCATCACTCTGTGTGGGAGTGAAAAGAAAACTGACATCCCCTTTATATCTTCCTTCAATCACCTTAAAACTATGTCCCCTCATGTTAGCCATTGTTGCCCTGGGAAAAAGTCTCTGACTGTCCACTCGATCTATGCCTCTTATCATCTTGTACACCTCCTATCAAGTCACCTCTCATCCTCCTCTCCAAAGAGAGAAGCCCTCACTCACTCAACCTAAGCTCATAAGACATGCTCTCCAATCCAGGCAGCATCCTGGTAAATCTCCTCTGCACCCTCTCTAAAGCTTCCACATCCTTCCCATAATGAGGTGACCAGAACTGAACACAATACTGTTCAAAAGTGTGGTCTAACCAGAGTTCTATAGAGCTGCAACATTACCTCATGGCTCCTGAACTCAATACCCTGACTAATGAAGGCCAACACACCATATGCTCCCTTAACAACCCTATCGACCTGCACGGCAACCTTGAGGGATCTCTGGGCATGAACCCCAAGATCTCTCTGTTTTTCCACACTGTTAAGAGTCCTGCCATTAACCTTGTATTCTGCCTTAAGGTCCCAATGTAGGGACTATGCCAGCTTGTGGCTGGAACGTTTTCCTTTGGGTATGTTGGGTGGAATTACTGGGAATTTCCCTCGACATTTCCCCAAAGTTCTCGCTGAAAGAAGGCCAAGTATGGGGGCCTACATTACATCCTCAACTGGAAGCAGGAAGATGTGACGATTGGAACTAATCAGGTGTTCAAATTCCTGTGATTTTATAGTAGCTTCTCATAGAGTTTGAAGCAATATCTCTATCTTCAAGGGTTGATTTTATTTTGTAATTGCTCATGCTTTGCTGCCCGAGAAATACTCCCTGATTGCTTCATTGTGTATTCATTTCTGAACTTGGATTTGAATTTTATTATCATGTAAATCATTTTAAATAATCCAAAGAAAGGATTTTGATTGCTAATACATCATTATTATTGCGCTCAAAAGTCCTAATTCACAACATATCTTCAAGATGTTGATTGCTTAAGCCATCTACCAATATTCTCTTTCTGTAAGAATGCTTATGCACTGTATTGTTTTCCATAGTCTTTTTGAAAAGAACAATTGCACATGTCATGTACAATTATTGCTGTGTTAAATGAGTTAAATTGAGTAGACAATGGGAAGAAGTGGTCTTATGATGGCATCTGTGGTGGAAGGTCATGGTTCTAGGCTACATGATGAGAAGACCGAAAGCAATGGGCGATTAGCTCCCAAAAAACAATGGGGTTGGGATTAAGCCCAAGGTTCAAATTCAAAGAATCTGAAATAAGAACTTAGGCTGCCTAGAGTTTGCTAGGGTGAGACGAGGGTGAGATTGGTCATCGAAGTATCATGATGACAATGCCTGCCTTCATTTTAATAGTCTTTCGATTTTTAATTCATGTCAGTAGGGTTTCCCAAATGAAATAAAGCATGGTGGGTTGAATCCATCAAGTGAGTGTATTTACAGAATTGTTTGTAAGCTAGGAGGAAGTAGAGTGTTCCCCTCACCCCTTCCCCCAACAAATTTCATAAACCTTACACAACCCAATCCTATACTGTGGTGCAGGCACACGTGTTATAGGACATTTTGAGACTGCACCTGGAAAATGGTGTACAGTTCTGGTTGCGTGCTATAACAGGATGTGCCTGATAACCTAGAGATGGTGCAGTAAAGATTCACAAGCATGTTGATGAGATTGGAGGGTTTGACTTTATAAGGAAATACTGGATAGTCTGAGACTGTTCTTGCTGGAGCAAAGGAGGCTGAGGGATGATCTTGTTGAGGTTTATAATATCATAGATAGAGTGGATGGCGACAGTCTTTTTTCTCAGGGTAAGGGAGTCTAAGACTTGAGGGCATGGGTTTAAGGTAAGGGGAAAGATTTAAAGAGGACATGAGGGACAAGTTTTAAAATGGACAAGTTTTAAAGTTATCATTGTCACTTGTACTGAGGTACAGTGAAAAACTTATGTTGCATACCGTTCGTACAGGTCAATTCATTAAACAGTGCATTGAGGTAGTACAGGGTAAAAACAATAACAGAATACAGAGTTAAGTGTCACAGCTACAGAGGAAGTGCATTGCAGGTAGACAATAAGGTGCAAGGTCATAACAAGGTAGATTGTGAGGTCAAGAGTCCATCTCACCATATAAGAGAACCGTTCAATAGTCTTATAACAGTGGGATAGAAGCTGTCCTTGAGCCTGATGGTATGTGCCTTCGGGCTCCTGTATCTTCTGCATGATGGGAGAGGGGATTATGCTGGCTGCTTCACCAAGGCAGTGAGAGATCCATGGAGGGGAGGCTGGTTTCCGTGATGTGCTGGGCTGTGTCAACAACTCTGCAGTTTCTTGTGGTCCCGGGCAGAGCAGTTGCCATACCAAGCCATGATGCATCGAGATAGGATGCTTTCAGTAGTGCATCGATAAAAGTTGGTGAGTCAGAGGGGACATGCCAAATTTCTTTAGCCTCCTGAGGAAGTAGAGGCACTGGTGAGCTTTCTTGGCCATGGCATCTACGTGGTTGGACCAGGACAGGCTATTGGTGATATTCACTTCTAGGAACTTAAAGCTCTCAACCCTCTCAACCTCAGCACCATTGATGTAGACAGGTGCATGTACAACACCCCCTTTCCCAAAGTCAATGACCAGCTGTTTTGTTTTGCTGACATTGAGGGAAAGGTTGTTGTCATGACACCATGTCACTAAGCTCTCTATCTCCTTCCTGTATGTACTCTGATGTGGGTTAATGGAACAAACTGCCAGAGAAAGTTGTAGAGACGGATTCATTTACAACGTTTAAAAGATATTTAGACAGGTACATGGATGGGAAAGGTTTAGAAGGGTATGGGCCAAGTGCAGGCAAATTGGGACTAGCTCAGGGAGGCATCTATTCAGCATGGCTGTTTCCATGACTCAATCTTATAGATTCCCAACCTTGCAGTCAGGCTGTTATTGGGCAGGAGTTTTGCAGTTAAAAACTCTAGTTGTTCATAGTTTTGTGATCTCAACGTGACATAGAGTGAGCCTCTGGGGTGAAATACAGCTATTATTTTTGGCTTTGATATATTTCTGATGGAACTCAAGGGGAAAAATAAAGAGGTGGGTGGCTAATAGAGCTGAGGCAGAATTGAGTTCTGGAGAAAACTATTTGTAAAAAGGAATGAATAATGAGGCATTGAAGCAGATAATGGAGAGTGAAAAGCTGACAACTGAGAAAAGATAATGGTTAAGGCATAAAATGAAATAGAAGTGGGAGATTTTAAAGTACCTTCATTAAATCTTGAAAACATTTTGTCTGCACATCTATGTTGTGATACCTGGACAGCAGCTCGCCCTGGATGTTATGTTAGGAATTCTACAATTCAGTTTAAGAACAATGTGTCTGGGACAACACAGCTAGACCTTTTGGACCATAGAAACCAGAATTTCAGTAATGCTGGTCGTGGAGGAGATCAGTGATGAATATCCTGACATATCCTGAGTATTGATGGTAACGATATTGTGTATGCAGCATAGGTAGAGATTATCAAGTTGATTATTGTTATGGTGCCTGTAACAAGAAGCTGCAGTAAGCAGTTTGATATATGATGAATTTTATTTGCAGACTGATTTCTAATCCCCCCCCCCCCCCCCCCCATGGTCATCACTTAAGCATTCAAAGGTAAATTGACCCTTCCCATCCAATGAATTTAGTCGTTGATTGCACAAGAAAAGAATGCAGTATTTGTACTTAATATTGACTGTGACCATCACTGGATGATTAGCTATGGGCAGGTCCAAAACTTGTTTCTGTATGGATCATGCAATTCCCTTGTCACATAATGGCTCCATAGTTTTAAATGTAGCTTCTTCTGCCACAGTCTTCCTGTGCAGTACAGAATTTGGATTGCTTTGTTTAGTGGCCCATGCAGTATTCAATCAGGTTAACAAAGTTGAAAGCATGATCATTTCCTTATTTAACACCATTAATGACTATAGATAGCAATGACTCCAGGCCCTTATTCTACTGCTAGGGTGGGTATGTCAACGTGTTGTTGTCAGCCAATGTTCAGACAGCTGCTCATAGAGTAATACATCACGGAAACAGGCCCTTCAGCCCAACTGGTCCATGCCGACCAGAGGATCCTCCCTGCTAGTCCCAGTTGCTTGTGTTTGGCCCATAACCCTCCAAGCCCCTCCCCTCCATGTACCTATCAAATGCCTCTTAAATGTTACTGTTGTACCTTCTTCAACCATTTCCTCTGGCAGCTCATTCCAGGTACTCACTATCTTCTGTGTAAAGAAGTTACTCTCTCATCTTATCTTGTATCTGTGCCCTGTAGTTATGGACTCCCCAACCCTGGGGAAAAGACTACAATCGTCCACCTTATCCATATCCTCATGATTTTAAAAACTTCTATGAGGTCACCCCTCATTCTCCTACACTCCAAGGAATAAAGATCCAGCATGGCCAAACCTCTCCCTATAACTCAGGCCCTCTAGTCTAGGCAGCATCCTCATAACTCTCCTGTACCCTCTCCAGCTTGACAATGTCTTTCCTATAACAGGGTGACCAAATCTTAATGACTTGTATAACTGTAACATAATCTCTACTCCTGGACTTGATACTGACTGATGAAGGTCAGCATGCTAAATGCCTTCTTTACCAGCCAGTTTACTTGCATGACCACTTTCAGTGAACCTCTACTCCCAGGTCACTCTGTTCCACAACACTTGTCAGTACCCTGCCATTCACTGTATAAGTCCTACCCTGGTTTGACTGTCGAAAGTGCATCACCTCACAAGTTGAAATCCGTTTGCCATTCCTCAGCCCATCTCCTTAACTGATCAAGATCTCTTTGCATTTCATTGTAACCTGCTTTGCTATCAACAAGACCTCCTCATTTCGTATCAGAAGCAAACTTGCTAATCGCGCCATGTGCATTCATATCCAAATCACTTATGTAAATAATGAATAATAGAGGTCCCAACACTGACTCCTGGGCAAGAGAGAAAGTTAACATTTAGGATGTACATCAACTGCATTTTTCCGTTCTATAGATTTCAAAATAATTGGTTTTAAAGGCAACATTATTTTTCATGCTACTATTCTATAGTTTTTTTTTGTTTTCAGACTTCTTGAGCAATTGAATTATTAGTGTCAAATTTCTAATTCTCAAACGAAACCTGACATCAAAAATGTGTAGAGCACAGAAGCAGAGGCTACATTGCTTTCAATTCATGATGCACGTATTAGTCATGCAACTGGATTTCACCCAATTTCCATTTAATCTTTCAGCATTAACATGTCATTTTCTCATGGAAAACTTGATACATGTCTGGATGCTGGGCAGAGATAAAGTTGTATGATAACATCTGAACATGCTATAGGAATCCTTCCCAAATTAAGTTGGCAATCAGCTACCAAGTTCAGAAAGCTGTGTGATTGCAGGAATATTCCCATTTATTTCCTAAAGAATAAAGGTAAGTAAATTAGAATTGCATTTATTGGGAGATTTTAAGCACTTCTTATGTTTTGCAGACTTTATATGAATTTCTGTATAAATTGGTGGTTCATTGGCAAGCAATGTACAAACAGAAGATCAAAGTTTTGAGAGCATATCACTTAGCAATGAAAGCATCAAAATGGAAATCTATATAACTATTTTCTTCGGATTGGAAAATACAGCAACATTGGCCAACACTTTTTTTCCTCTAAATGTTCTGTTGTTGCTGCTGCATACTTTTAATTGGTTCTATACAATGTTTTGGTAGCTTCTGGGTCTTCTACATTGATATGTCCTGAGGCTACATAAAAAGATCCATCAGTTCTGGATAGGTGTTGCTGTTAGTGAAGTCTCCAGTGCTTTATAAAGTTCTCAGATTACAAAGTGGTTTCTTCAACCCCAGAAAGATCTGCATGTGACGCCAGGGAACTGTCAAAAAAGACACTTCTCTGTTTTATTCAAGGTCACCACTGGTGGTCAGTTTGAAGGCAGCATTTGTCAGATGCTCAGTCCTCTCTTGTACATGCTGGCTTTGGTGGCAGTCATACTATATGTTTACATTGTTTACATTAATGTTCGATGAAGCTACAGTGAATGAGCAGTACAGAATGGTCATGATCTCATTGAGTGTGGCCTTCTCCTGATCAGTACCTGTTTTTTTTTCCTCTACAAAGAGTGTCAGGCAAACTGGCATCATGAATGTACTTCAGAATTGCATGGTGCACCACTGCAACCAAGTTGAAAGTATAATGTTTCAACACTCTGACTTCAATGCCACATCTTCAGCCTTCACCTGCTGATCTGTGGAGAAAAAGTATCTTGTAATTCAGTGCTGTGTATGTGTTCTCAGTATTGTCATGTAATCAGCTACTGTTAAAAGTTTAAACTTGATTTCCATTTTAAGTAGTCTCCATTGTAGTGTTGCTCTTAATCATGAATTTCTTTTCCATAACCACATCCCAATTGTATGCTTTTACAGTGTGCAATAAAACCACAGACTATCTATTAAGGCTTGCCTAATCACATTTCAGCAAATGGGTCTCAATTTTCAAAATGTTGGCAAAAGATTATGTCTGTAAATCTAAACGAACTCTAAAGCTTGTTTGTCTGGATTTCCTCCAGTAATAACTTCAAAGCAAGCTTTGCCAAAATAAAATGTTGATTTCACTGTCATAATTGGTAATGTTGTTCATGGTGGGAGATAAAACATTGTGAATGAAGGGATCAATGACTTTGGGAAGAACAAAATATGATGCATGTTGGAAATGTTAAACGACAACATTCTGGAAACACTCAAATGGCCATACGGCACCTGGGGAGAGAGAAACAGAGTTGATGTTTAAGGTTGATCTTTCATCAGAACTGGGGAAAAAATGAGATTTAAAAAAAGTTCAGAGGCAGAGAAAGGATGGAGAGGAGGGAGGAACAAAAGGGAAAGTTTGTGGCGAGGGAGACAGAAGTGAGTAAATTAAGCTTTTATCTTCACCTTTGTCGGTTACTCTCTCCAGCCATCTACCCTAACACAGAACCTCCCTTTTGTTTTTCTGTTCCCTTTTTCCCAAATCTGTACTTGCTTTGTAGCTGTTCACCTGTACCAGCTTTGGGTGATTTATTTCAATTGCCGTAGTTTCCAGTCTCTTATTTTTAACTTCCATTTGAAACCTTAAGCTATCTCTCTAATCTTATTGTTACTGACTGGTATATGTAGTTTATGCCTAAGCTCTGAGGTAATACATGTGAGAAAGCCAAGAGTAACCAGTAAAAGCCAAGAGTAACCACTGAGGGTCCTCGATGTGAGCTTTCTCTACACACACCATGGCTGAAAACTTATTGCCTTAACTTCAGGGAAAGAGTGCTTGGAAGAGTTGCAAATTTAGCGTGGACCAGAACATTGTTGGGTCTTGGCCTTAATTAAGGATTCCAGAATATGATTTTTAGGGCAGAGCCTTCATTTTAATTGTTGAGGCCATAGTTGTCAGAACGGGTGGGACAACAGTGTTGATCTACTACATTGAGATTTCTTATTTCCTTGGCCTTTGGCGTCAGGATGCTCAGAGATTTGAGAGGTACGCTTTGGGAGCACAGACCTGCCACTGACAAAGTGGGCCAGTTTGAGTCCAAGCTGAGATCATGGTCATCAAAGTCATTGTAAGTGAAATTGAGGAAGTTGTTTGATATGTGCCTGAATAACATGGTCAATAAAATTGCATCTTAAGTGCCAAGAGTTTGCTTTTTGGTCACTTTTAGTTATTCTTCATTTTCTTCTGTGTTGCGCTTCATGGAATTTAATTGTCTGAGTTCCACCTTTCACAAGATAAAATCATTATAATACACCCATGCAACTGCTGGTTATAATATTTCAAAATTATTGCTTTGTACCTAAATGGGAGCCCTCATGGGCAGCTGTCAGTGCTACCTCATCAGCAACATACAATGCATTTTTTTTTCAGCTGCTGTCATTCATATAAAAGCACCCGATTTCTGAAGTCAGCAACTCTTGGATTACAGTTCCAATATTAAATGTCAGTTGACTTCTCCATTTTGAGAGACTGTGAGCCGAAAGGGGTTTTTCTTTAGCACAGTGCAGTTTTAACATTTGTTTAAACTTAAATGGCACATTGCCCATTTTATCTTTGGGTTCAGTGACTGTTTAAAACTGCACTTATGACTTCATGGTTGTTGAATTAATGTTTTGATTCCTCTGTGCCTATCTGTTGCTCCATCTGTTATTTGAAAGAACACTGCAAATGTAAAACTCTGAAACAAGCATGAAAATTTCTGGAAATCAATAGCAGCATTTATAATGAGGGGAAAAAAGAGGTTAATTCTTCATCTGAATTCATTGCATTAATTGGTTTAAATTGAGAGGGGGGAGAAACGATAGATACTTTAATCACAGAGGACATTAATGAGGTTCAATGACCTGACAGCAAACACTATCTTGATAAATTATTTTAGTGCAACAAAGAAAAACATTTAAAGAGTATATAGATTGAGAAGAAAAAGCGTGGGAAAGGTCCACATGAGCAAGGGTACAAGAAAATGGTAGTTATTAAAATGAAAAATCCTTGAACTAACAGGAGACTTGAAATGGAAATTGGGAAATATGCAGTCAGTGCACTAATGCTTTCTACAACGAGGCCAATGGCCTTAGCACAGAAGCCTCCAGCAGAAAGCTCAGCAGCAGAACTCTGTTCTCATGAAAGATCCATATCCTTAAGCTCAATCCTCCTATGAAAACAGATCAGACCAAATCATAGCAGCTTCTGCTATAAATAAATGAATGAAGTAAACAGTCCAACTCAGGGCAACTGAGTGATCAGGAGAAAGTTAAGGTACTGTTCCTGAAGTTGACTTTGAGCCAGGTTGGAAAAGTGAAGGAGGCTAGAAGCACATGTTGGAGTAGGAATTGTATCCACAGTCAGAGCAGCTGCATTCATTAAAATACACTCAGCAAAATGATCTATTTATCTGTGTCCCCCGATTTAAAGGGGGCTACATCATGAGCAGAAAATAGTGGGCCGGTTACAGAGGAAACATGCAATTTGTTGCCTTGAAAAAGTCCGCTGAGAATGCGGGCATATGTGTACCCAACGTTGCCCTCATCCTGATGACCACCTTTTGTGTGTGGCTGTATCAGCCGGTGTGTGGACCCAAAAAATACATGGCCACCAAGCGTCACTATATGCTGAGGTTCTACCTGACCCTGCTGTTGTGGAAGATAGGTCTGGCCCCTCTACCGCGCAACGTCTGGACGTTGCCGCACTACCTGTCCTTGGTGGAAGAGTTCTTCTAAGCAAACACCTTTGACCACAAGTTCATCAAACAGTGGTTAGCGCAGAATGTATTGCAGACACTGCAGCATAGGGACACTATGGATTCTGTGGGTTTGTTCCCTGAAACGGTCCAAGCCATATTGGCAGAATGCCTCATCACCAGATCTGTCCAACAAGCACCGAAACCTTGCTTGGCTGGCGGTGAGAGGTGCCTCACAGCCTTCCTCTACAGATGACCCATCACCCCCAATGTACGCTGCCCTCAGGAAGGCTGCGGGGGGGGGGGGGGGGGGGGGGGGGTGGGGGGGCGCGGGGGAGGGAGGAAGCGTTCATGCACCTCTTTGCAGACTGTGGATTTGCAAAGAGGGTGTGGAGACGGATGCAAGGGTCTGTGTCCCAGTTCATCCACAGCAGCTGCGTAACAGAGGACGGTCTGTTCCCGGGGACACACCAAGACAGACTTTAAGTACTGCTGGAAGCTCATCAACTCGGTGAAGGATGCCCTTTGGCCTGCCCAAAACTCATTGGTCTTCCAGCACAGTGAGATGTCTGTAAGGGAATGCTGCAGACTGGCACAGTCCAGGCTGCAGGAGTACGTGCTGAAGGACGCACTGAAGCTCGGTGCAGCCAATGCTAAGGCTCTCTGGAGAAGGACCACAGTCTGGGCTCTTTCCTCGACTGCACGTGGATGGGTGGAGTTGGGTGGGCAAGCCCCTCGAAGAATGAAAGAGGTATCACTGCAGGGAGCCACGTTAGTGACAATGGTGCTATTTTTGTGGGGTTTTTTCGCTTTAAGTTTTACAGTACTGAATATAACAATCATGAATGTTAAGCTTTTGTACTTTGCACTGTTTTTTTTCCTTTGTATAGATTTTTTATTATGAATAAACTTTATTTTCAAAATATAAAAAAAAGTGTGTGGGGGGGGGGTGGTGTGGAATCCTGGACCATGGTGTGAGAAGAGGTGTATCAGCAGTGACAAAACTCTTCCACCCTTTCCTGCCTTTGGCAATCTTTTAAGTAGTTTTCCCAGCTGTGCCTCAGATTTTTCACCTTGGCTTCTGCTGCTCTTCACCACGTTGAGTTTGGATGGCTTTGTTTTTGCTTGCTTCAAGTGTGTGAGTTGAGGACTCTCACTGACACTTGGGTTATATAAACTGTCTCTCTGTAACCTGAAATAGATTTCCTGTTCTGTGCATTCTCAAAACCAATTTTGGTTTTTATTTTGGTGCTGAGCACTTTAGCCTTTGTTCCTGAGGCTTCCTTTCAATTTTCACCAGTCGTATAAATCAATGATTTCGGAAGGCCATGGTCCACAGCATAGGTAATTTCTCTGCCTCTGTATAACATATTTTGTTTTAATGGGGCATGCTTAATCCCCCAACCTGGAGGACTGGAGTATAGGTTTTGCTTGGTCTCTATTCTTCAGACCAACCTGGCAATGTTGAAAAGCAAAAAGGCTGCAGATGCTGGAAATCTGAAATAAAAATGGAGAATACGGAGGATACTCGGGTCAGCATTTGTGGAGAGGGAATCTTTTAATGTTTTGGATCAAAGACCCTTTATCAGAACTAAAAAAGGTGAGTGTGAGAGAGGAGAAGTGGTGGGACGAACAAAGGGAATGTCTGTGATGGAGTAGAGACCAAGCTTGCCCAGGAGACACAGCTGCATTTGGTGCAGGGAAATTAATGCTTGTACTCATGGCTATTGTGGTTGTATCTGCCAATGATGAAAGCTCCTTCTAGTGCTGACCTAGGGATCATTAGAGCTCACATGTTGTCCATTACAGCAAGGCACAGACTCCAGGGAACAGTCTTAAATACACAGAAACTAAATTCAGATGGTTGAGTGTCTTTGGGATTTTAGTAGATACCTATGTAAACCCAGAGTTTGGAGATGGGCAAATCTAGGAATGGGAAAGTAAGAGATGACTAAAAGACAAGGAATGTGCAGGAACTGAAAATTGGAAATTCTAACAATTAGAGTGATAGTAGGAAGCAGCATAGAGGTTGTTGATGTAATAAACAAAGGGGGCAAGAAATAGGTCAGTGTACAATTGGACCAAAGCATTACAGATAATACAAAAAGACAAGCATCTTTGAAATGCTCAGTTTCTCCATACAGAAACATTTGCCTGTAAGAAAGTTATGCAATCGGCTATTCAAAGCAAGAACAAGGTGTGCCACCTGGGGGATAATTATGGTGTATGTGGACTGTTTAAAGAAAAAGCAAAAATCCTGGGTCAAATTTACTAATGAATGAATGTATACCTTGTAAAGGCCATGGAGTTGCAATAAATGGATGAGAATTTTTAAAGCATATACTTAAAAAGGAGCAACTGTAGGCCAGCTATCCCAGAGGTGATTGGTGAACTGACAATGTGCTTCAAGGCAAATCTAGGAGTGGAAGAGTAGTTGCATACAGCCCTGGATTAAGATGCAGTTTGGTTTGGAGTAATAGAATTCACTGAGGCAAAAAGACAAAAAAAAGTTGGTATTCAAGGTTGTCCTGTTTATATTTTCTAATGAGGAGATGAATGTGACCCATACAGGGCAAAGAAGTGACCAGGTTGTGGGGAAATTGGATGTAAAAGGTAAGTAACATTCTGTGGGCTGATGGATTTATGTTCAGTACTGGTGTTATGGCCCAAAATGTGGCAGGAAAAGGAACTACTTAACAAGTTCCTGTTTCTTTAATCAAGTAGTTTGCAAGTCATTCAACCATTAATGTCTTGTCTGTGGTGATGTTATCTGTTAACTCTGGTCCTTTAACTGCTATTTATTCATTAAGTGTTTGATGAGTAAACGTTTACTCATTTTGCAGTTTTAGTTCTGAGGAAAGATTACATCTGAAACATTTACTTATCTTTTATTTGGCCAATTAGTATTAATTCTATTCTTAATTTCCACTTTTTATTTTTTTCTTCTACTTATCATTTGGTCAATTATATAGTGCTTTTTTCCTCTAACAGCACAGTAAATAATAGTATTTTATAAGTGAATGAGTTAATAGACATTGAAAATATTATTCACAGGGTCAAAACAATTTTGAATTCTTAGGCTCAAGTGTTGGCTACAAAAATCTTTCAGTCCTTGTTTATTAAATGCTGCCTAAATCTCTTGACTACTTGACCTGGAATTTTTACCAGGAATTCTGGTCTTCAGTGTAATTTAGACAGGAAACCACCAGATTACTCAAGGAAACTGAATGAGATTAGGATGCATGAAATTATTTTCCTAGCCTGCTTAATTCAAGGACATAATCTTTTTAACTTTCTCCTACACAGTCTAATTTTTTTTGCATCTTAATTTCCTTTGTTTAGTTTGTGAAGTGGTTCATTTGTCACATATAGTGCTTTAAGCATTAAGTGAAGTAGGAGATCTTAGAAAAAATTTTCTCAGTCCAGGAATTCTGGATTTGGTTTGAAATCCTGCCAGAAATGTGACTGACCTATTAAGGATTTTACAAATTTGCGAAACACTCCACAACCTTCTCCCCCACAGTCTCCGAACTCCTTGTGTAATTGAAATGTTGAGCTTTCACCAAAAAAAGTGCCAGTAGTGTGTAATTTTTATTCATGTGTGCTTCATGTAAAATGGTTACATCTTTTGTTCAGAACAGTAGTGGGGAATTCAGGAATCCACCAATGGTCACTGAACCCAGAATTCAGGATTGTTTGAAATTATTAGTAGTATTTATAAACTTGTCGTTTCTTCAAATGTTTATTGAGGTGCACTAATGTAATAGCTGCTTGAAATTTATTTTCTGTTTTTGTAATTGTGTAGACAATTACCACCAGATATTTTATTTTCTTACAGGACTGGATGGGGTAGATGCAGGGATGATGTTTCCCTTTGTTCTAGTTTCTAGATGCAGGGTATCACAATCTCAAAATAAGTGGTAGGCCATTCAGAAAAGAGAGAGATATCTCTTTCCCTAGAGGTTATTGAATGTTAAGAATTCTTTACCAAACGGGACTATGGATACTCAGTTATTCAGAGTATTCAAGAAAGTTATCAGTGGATCTTGGATATTAAAGGAATCAAGAGATACGGGTTTAATGCCAGAAAGTAGCACTGAACTAAATGATCAACCATGATCTCGTTGAATGGCGTACAAGAATAAGAGGCCAGATGATCCATTCCTACTTCTATTTATGTTCTTATATTCATTATAAGGATGCTCTAATGATTTGTCTGATAAAACCATAAAATTGTGTAAGAGTTGTGAACCAGAAATTGCCCATTGCAAAAGGTACAACTTTAACTTTCAGATTTCATATTAGTGTAAAAATACAATGCAAATTGATGGTGTGATGTAGTCAGTAGGGCATCTGGGACCTATTTGATCTGGTAGATGTTCTGGGGTGGATAAAGAAACATATGGAATAAGGGGAGATATTGAAAGAAAGAGGGACAAAACAGGATTAAGGAACAAATTGCAAAATTTAAAATAACACTTTTTTTTAAAAACAATTTATTGAGTGCATGTGCAAGATTCTGTGGATTCAGTTGTTCCCTTACCAGGCCTCTGTGTCTGAGCTTGCTGCTACAGCATAAAGTCACACCGTCAGGATTCTTAAAATATGAGATAACAGCCTTCAACATCAGGGGCAAGGTTCATTCACCACAAATTCAGCAATGTTAGCACTCATGGGGTGGTTCACGATGAACTGCTCACCATAAATTGATGTGTTTCCATCCACAAAGTGCTGAGAGTCCACTATTTTCCAGAAGTTTTTAGGGCACGAGCTAGAAATTTGCAGAAAAGAAAAAGAAGTTAATTCAGTGCTAAATTTGCTCAATGTCATAACCAAATGTTGATCGATTGACTGCAAGAGCTACAAGGTTAGCAGTAGTGTTCCAGTGAGAGACAGGAAGCTTATTGGTTATCCAGCAAGAAACAATTTGCAAGATTCTTTCACAAATATATTTGGGTACCTTTCTAATTGAATGGTGAATTTTGTTAAACTTTATCACTGCTAGCTCTATTGTCACAAGCTATGAAGTTTACTTTGCTGTAGTTCATTTTCTGGCCAACTGAATTGCACTTTATTTATATTTGCAGTGTCCTGATTATGTATTGCTAATGTAAAATCTTACATAAGTTTAGCTTTATTCATTTTCTTATTGAGTCTGTTTACAATAAATGGGAAATCTGACACAAAATCTCTGAAATTTCTGGGACCTCTGTTAAAAAGTGATGGAGCTCTGATTTAAAGGGACTGGGATCACCTGAATTTTCTATAAAAGGAAAGAACCTTTCAGGGGAAATGGTGATGGGCAGGAGAGAGGGAACTCAAAGTTTAGTCTGAGTAAGATGAGAATTTAGAGGCCTCTTATCAGTGAAGGCTCCTCCACTTCTATCAAGTATCTGAAATAGCACATCATCAGATTACACTTCAATGAAATTTACAAAGAAATATTAAGTAGATAAGTCTGCACTCATATGCAAAGTGGTTTTAGTTTTTCCATGCATGGTTAGCTGACATAACAGTTGAATTTTGTGCATAAGAACCTATTGGAAATTAACTCTTTCATGTATGCACTCAAATAGAAGTACTGAAAAATGAAGCCACGTTGTCCCTTTCTTATGAAGTTCATAAAGGGAAACAAAGGCCACCTGAAACTGATTATAGGCAGCTGCTTGTTGCTTTCAACAGAAATAAGATGTTAAGAATTATATTGAAAAGTTAATTTAAATGAAAATATTTTACTTAATTCAATACATTATATTTTCATGTTCACAAACCACTGCTCATATTTTCTATATATGTTTATTAGTACATGCTCTTTTGTACTATTTGTTAAATAGTTTCCTCCTTTCTTATAGATGCTATTAGGGTGTTATTTAATGGGTTCTAGCTGCCTTTGGTAAACCCTCCATTTTGATCTGAAAGCCAACGTCATGGAGGTCATATTCATACATGATCATGAACTGCAGCGTCATCATGCTGGTCCTGCCCACATTCAACTCATCTCCAGCAGGATTCACTGCCTAAGAGTCAGGAATGAAAACCTTGGCTTCTTGGAGAGTTATTGGCCGATCTCAGCCAATGAGAACTTTCTGGCCACCTTATCTCAGTTTCACACTTAATTAACAAGACTTAGGTTTTGAACTTTACTGTGAGAATTAGTGAAGATGTTCCGTACATCATGAGCATTTTTTCTATAAGGCTGAGTTAGTAATATTTCTGGATCCTAATTTTGATGGTCTAAGATGGATCAGCAAGGACAAGACTGATTGTTGATTTAAGTCAGCGAACAATGCACAGAGACTGTTGCATATTGCATTTAGTGCAGAAGACCAAGGGTGTATTTCTACTGTCGCTGTAAAAACAGGTGAGATTTCTGAACCAGGGGAAAATAGAATGGCCAGTGGAAAATTCCATAGAGTAGACAAACTACTACTTCTGCTTCTAATTGAGCAGCTGCAAAAGTTCTGCATGTAGCATCAGTAAGAAGAAATGCCATTTTCTGAAGCAACAACACTTCTAATGAGTTGGAATTGTCATTACTGCTTCTTTAGAAGCTGGAAGGGAGTGAGGCCAAGACTTGAAAGTCTGATCGACACATTCTGAGCAGCTGGAATCAGCAGGTCAGTGATTAATGGGTAGTGGTTCTAAGTGGGGATTGATGTTGAGACCAGGGCAGGCATAATAGGTAGTAAGGTCTATGACTTTCCTCTGGATCAAGGTCAAATTGAGTTTAGCTACAAAAGTACAACTTGTTGACTGTAATTATGTGTGAGATTTCAGGCTTAATTAAGGGAAGGAAAGGCGTTTTATAACATGTTTTATACCCACAGGACATCACAATGCCCCATACAGCCATTGAGGTACCTTTTGAAGTGTTGCAGTGCAAGAAACTACAACTGTCATTTGCATCGGAAGACTATCACAGAAAGCATGGAAAACATGACCAAATAATGTTGTTTTAAAGTAATTTTGATAGACAGATAAATCCAGTCCAGATGATTGCCTCTATCAGTTTAGTGAATCGTTGGTAAGGAAGGTGATGAGTGCTGCCTGTTCATCAATAACTTGATTAAAACCATGCATTTTAGATTCCAAAATAAACTTCAGACCTCATTGTAAGTACAGAATTCTAGAAGTGAGATAAGAATGGCTGTTGTATCAAATATGCCATTAAAGAATTCCAGTGGAAAATGAAGTCATCAGGGAAAAATCCATCCACGCACAAAGATGCATAGTTCCCATTGTTGGAAGCTAATCATTTCGGCCCAGGACATTGTTACTTGAGTTTATCAGGACAGTGTCCCAGGCCCAACCATCTTTATTATATGTCCTCCATTATAAGGTCAGAACTGAGGGTATTTGCTGTTGATTGATCAGTGCTTGATTCAAGGTAGGGAGATTCTCAGTAAGCAAGAGAGTGAAGAGTTCTCAGGAGCCATAGGTGAGAAGTTGGAATTGAGGCTATTATCTTCTTAAATGGCAGAATAGATTTGGGAGGCTGACTAGCCAACTTCCACTCATAATTCATATATAATTTCTGACTCCTCAGGTAATGAAGCATTTCATGCCTGCATACTGCATGACTTGGATAAAATTTGAGTTTCCACTGACAACTAGGAAATAATATCCATGCCACACCAGTGCCATGGAATGACCAGAAAGAGTTCAACAACTCTCTCTGCGATTCAACAGTGAATATCCCATCATCAACATCCTGGAGTCACTTTTGACCTGAGACTTGCATGACCAGCTCGATAAATATTACAAGAGCAGGTTCAGGATAAGGTATTCTGCATTGAGAAGCTCACTCTCTGATGAAAAATCAAGTAAAGATGTATAGGAATGTGACGACAACTTAGATCATTCATGCCACTTGTGGAGCCTGTCCACAAAAGAACATGATTGTAACTGAAAACTGGGGAAAAATAATTTCAATAGAACTTTCCTCAGGAAGAGGTGGCTGTGGGGAGACTTTTGCCAAAAGACTGGAAAGACCAACTGAGTCTTTGGATGTGAAAAGGCAGAATAAGAGAGAGGAAAATTCTACTCCGTTTTTATGCTGCATTGCACAGCCAAGAACCTCTCCCCTTTTTTATGTCTATCGTAGTACATCCTTTGATGTGTAGTTTGCACATCAGCCACATATTAGAAATTTTTGATATTTAACTCTGCATTTAAAAGATAAATAAAAGAGCTTTAGAAGATGTAGATGTCAACTATCTTAACAAAAAACTGGGTTATAACTGGAGATTTGAAGTTCAGTCTTCTATGTGATTTTCTGATAAAAAGCAATACTTCCATGAAAAACTTACCTTTTGCCCTTTGAATCATTATTGCTTATATTGGTTGACTTCAATATTTTCTTAGGAGTCTGAAAGTGGTTTTGTAAGGGGTCTCTTCTGGTGGCCATTTCAAAATCACAGTCACAATTCCTTTCTGTACAGTACCCACCTTGAAATTGATTGCTATATCTTTAACCCTCTTTTTTTCCCTCTAGGGTCATTTAAATATATTCCCATTTCCAAGATCTGTGCTTAAACTCCAAATTATTACCCTATCTGCCTCCTGAGTGCGTGGAATCAGGTTCTGTGTACCTACAATTCAGATATAGGAAGGGGTAACAACATGTACAGTGAGACAATGCTGAGCTCCAGCCCTCCACCATCCATCATCGTATATTCCCTGCATTGTGAGTTTTCTTGTCCACCATCTGATCCTGATGAGCTGCAGTTTTGTTCATTTAAACATTAAGAATATTAAATCCATCCCTTTTAGTTTTTGTCATGAACTCTGTGCCCTCAGTACTTGAATCTATCCTCTTTCCTGTCTGTGGTTTCAGGAGATTCATACAGCTTGAAGCCTTGGTATTCCATCTGGTTGCAAACTGAGTGTATAGGCTCCTCTCCTCCCTAACTTCTGCAGCCACATGTCTGCTATCATCCTTGCCTGTGCAGGGTCAACTCTTCTAATACTTTCCTGGCTAGCCTTCTCCTCTTGCCCTTCATGAACCATGACTCTTTCAAAAATCAATGACTTGTAATGAAGGCTGGTATGTATTCCCTCAAATTTAGAACTCATCTCACTTTTAAATCTCTTAACAGCCTAGTTGAATAATCTCCTCCACCTCAAGAATTCTCTGAGAGTTCTGTGTTCTTCCAACTCTGGTCTCTTGTGCATTTTGTCACTTATTACCCACAATTTCTGGCCAAATTTATAACTGTCTATGAATGTGGGAGCAGAGTAGGCCTCATCTTTTTAAGCCTGTTTCACTATTTAGTTAGATCATGATTGAGCTATCTTAACTCCATTTACCTATCTTTGACCCAGAATCCTTGGATTCCATTAGATTTCTGTCAAATTCTCTAAAACTTGCTTCATAGAACTTAGCACTCTTTTTCCTCTTTGAACACCCACCTTAGAACACACAGCTCTGACAAGCTTTCATTAAGTTCCGATATCATCATTGCTTTTTCTTATTAGTTTCTATGAAGCATCTTGCATCGTTGTCTTGTTTGAAGGTGGTTTGTAATTGCAAGCTGTTGTTGTAATGTGCAAATACTGGCTCACATTTGTGCTGCGTGGCTTTAAGTGAGCAGCTTGCCATGATAGCAGGAGCACTGTGTATTAAGTGCTAAGCTTTCCTTAATAAGAATTATTGCAAGAAAAAAAAAGTAATCTGGAATCATAGAACACTTCAGTCACGTATCCAGGGTGATAAAAGACCTGTATTTTGCACCTTACCCTGTCCACAGTTCTTCTCAAAGCACTGAGATACTATTGAGATGTAATCACTGTTTTATAAATAGGTAATTGCAGAATCCATTCTGCAGACAGAAGTTTCACAAATGACAAACAAGTTGACTGCCAAGTAATAGGATTGCTGTTGCATTAGCTAAGGGAGGAATGGTTGCCAAGACAGAATAAGGATTTCTGCTCTTGAAACAGCCACCTGAATAGGTAGATGGTACTTCCATTGAAGCAGCTTTCCCTCAGCATGGGACAGGGGTACGAGTATGGATTATGTTGCCGTGGTGCTGTTTCAAATGCCACCTACTAATTTAAAGACCACTTAAAGTTGAGCAAGATGATAGCAGAAATGCAAATCTTCAAGAGGAAGGAGGAACTTCAACAATGAGATTTATAATATTTTTAAAAAAGTGACGAGTTGGAAGTAACATCAATTGCCATTGTATACTGATAGAGCTGCATGTAGCTTGCTTTGCTCTGTTGAAATATTTACACAACTTCATCCTTCTGCCATTTCCTGTGGGACCAGACACTGATCTTAAAAGTCCATATAGTCGGATCTTAAAAGTCCATATTGCTGTCTTCCTAGTATTCATGAGAGAATGATGGAAACCCCAGAGAAGTTGCTAACAGGTGAAAGTGCACATTCACATATTTTCTCTGTGGTTTCTTTGGTGAAAGACATTGACATCACTGTGTGGAATTTCTGAGCTGAGTTGCAAATGGATAACACAGCCTGAATGTAAATTTCAATAGGTCTCATTCTGATAGAAAGTTAACTGCATTTAAAGGCTTTCATTAAAAGAACATTGGCTTAAGATGTTGAAACATCGCACTTCATCTTCTGTAAAGAATCAAATCCTTTGGGATGACATTGTTTTTAGAATCTGAATGATTAGAAGAAAGATGTGCTGGTTGTTCAAATTTAAGCATTTCACTGTGGCTTCAAGACAAGATAATAAATGGCTATTCTGTATAAACCATTAGTTGGATAATGATGCACTTAGAAGTCCGGAGATCTGGCTGCCACACGTTGAATGAAGCTGTCCCCCCAGCACATTCTCAGTAGTCCAAAAAGATGCATTTCACTGTGTGTTTCGATGTATGTGTGATTAATAAATATTTTATCTTTTCAATAAACCCAGTGCTTTCAGGCTGTTCTCCCAGTTCTTCAAATATCAACTTGTCAAAGTGCTCTAAAAGACTATTTATTAATTCTTGTGAGATTTGGAGTAGAACTTCAGAAGCAAAAATAAATCAGTTTTTCAAGTTATGGTTTAATTTATCATTGCTAGTGGTGCCAGAGTGAAGTGCTGGAGTGCTTGCTGGGGAATGTTGCGAATTCAGATAATGTTCATTCGCCTTTCTCTACCATGCCACGCAGAAACCTGAAGCCAAACTTTGCAGGGGCTACAAGAGTTCTTTACAATTTACAAATCTGTCATGGAACATATAAAAGCATGTCCGTTTTCCTCTAAGATTTGAGTCTGTGTGTTGTGTTCCAAATTAAGGGTGAGGTGGCATAAAGTCAACATTTAAGAATAAAAATGTTTCAAAGAATAAATGTGTTGGGAAGTTAAATTTAATTTTCATCTGGCCCTGTCTTTTCACCAATACTTTTACCTTAGGGCCATTTCCTGAAAATGTTTTTACCCAAGTTGTTGCTGCTATATTTTTAATTGTTGCACTTCAAATTTTGGAAGTGAATATTCCATTGCAAATCCCTCTTTTGTTGTGTCATTAGGAGGACAGAGGAGGAATGTGGAGAGTGTCAGAGACAGATTTATTTTATCCACCCATACTGTGAAGGCCACCTTTAGGGGCAGAGGTACCCCTGCCTTGGAATATTGCAGAATAGCTTCCTTTGATGGCTGCAGTTCAGTAGTAAGGCAGTGATAGTGTAATATTGTTTCCTGGAATCTGACCTTCAGCTAACATCCAGAACAGGGATAGTATTGTTAGTGATTGTCAAGGTCAGCACATTGCTTCCACCTTTCTTCACAGAAGTTGTCAGCAATGTTATCAGTTTGTGTTTGGAACCTTATATAGACAAATGGCTGATTATCTTAACTTCTGGCCTGTAGTTTTTAAGGCATTGGCCTTCTCCCTTTTGGGAAAGCCATTCCAGAAACCTTACAGAATAGAGACCTGCTTAATGGCCCAACTATTCATATGAATGAATTGCAGGCAGTCCTTCTGGCTTACCACCTTAATATCAGAAAAAGTACTGGAGAACAAGAACAGTTGTCACCCCCAGTGCCAAAGTGCACACATGCAGAATGGCCAGATTGATGTGGCATTTAAGAGAACTTGTGAAATTCTACCTTAAAACAAATCATTACCCTTGCCGTAAAGAGAAAGAGTAAATTGTGCTGTGGAGGTTAGGTTTGAAGTGGTGAAAATATCTATCTTGAATGTATCAATAAACTTTCAGTGCAAAGTAGGGTTAATATTACTAAAAAGATGAAGGATAATCAGTGTATGTCCATGATTATTTTTATAAGTCATAACATACAGTATTTTTGCACATTTTTGCTTCCTTTCCTAGTCCAGCAGTGGCACAATGCCCTCACCATTGTTGCATAATGTCTCCTTTGTCATGGTAGTTGATTTTGAGTTGCTTTCTTTTAACAGTGACTGCTTGTTTGACAATTTGACCATCACTTACAAGAATGAGTTTACAATCTTTGGATATATATTCCATTAAAGAATCTTTATAACTGATGAGAACTTGAGTTGGCTTTACCCCCAGTTGGTCAAGTTATTAAGTTGTAAGATTTTGACTGCAATCTTGATTTCATGGGGAGTAGACAAACCACATCATTTCCCTAGATAGTTTGTACTTCGCGTTTAGCAGATTTCCAATTCTGGAGTTACTATTGCCAAGAACATCAGCCTTCCAGTATCTTCTTAATTAGCTTCCATTGACAGTGAGTGCTCACTGTGTAAGATGTACCACAGCCAAACTTGACCTTGTACTCAACTGGCTTTGACGTGTCCGTAGATGTGATGATTTTTTTTTAAATGACCCTGTATCCTTGGCCTTGTGTTAATAAGACCGATGTTAAAGCACTTCCACCATTGTAGTAACTGAGAACAAGTCCAGGAATCAAACTTGGGTCTGCATTGGTTTCTACTATACCATATTTTAACTTCTGAGCAAACATGACTGTTTTCTAATTTGGCTGCCTATGTCCTTAAGGTTGATATATTTGAATTTTATTTTTCATGTTCCATAAACATGCAAAAATAGTTAAAGCTGTGCATGCATCTATCGTGTATGAGTGTTTCTGTCAGCAGTTAACCATTTTCGGTGGTCATAACTATGATGATGGTCGCTGCTATAAGTCGAAGGGTTGTTGCAGCATATCTTGCTGTTATAGAACTAACGATATTGTCGTTTATTATAATGCAAATACTAGCCTATCTGTCACTCAAGAGACTTCTTCACTCAAAAGACTCCATTATATATTGCATTAGTTGAAGCTTCCACAGAGATGCAACCAGTAAATGTAATGATGATTGAAACATTCATTTAGAATATTCTTGTAGGGAAGAGTTGTCATTTGAAGATGAAGATGTTGACAGCTTTACCCTTTTGAGATTTTTGCACAGTTTGTCCTTCAGGTTATCTGGCCCAAAGAACGTGCTGTCTGAAGAAGTATCAAAGAAGCAAAACAATAAAGTGATATTTGGCATCCGTGGTGGTGGTGCTGATGCCTATGAACAGGGACTGTAGCCCGCTGTATGCCCATCTTGTAAAGTATAGGATGGAGTGGGAGGGAAGCGCCTTTGATACTGAAGGCCTGCATACCAGATGTGCCTTGGCTTATTAAGGCCTCAAACAATTGTTAATGAGGTCCTTGTGCAGTGAAAAGATCTCGGACCTGAGCTGCCCTGCTGTTCAGAGGCCATGTGAAATTGGTGCTGGATGATTGGGGAAGGGTTGGTATTTGCATCTTCAGGCTATATACTGAGTCAGCAGTTTATTTCACTGTGCCTTTGGTTTCATTAGTCACAGCTTCTTAAAGTGACTTTTCATCTACTCTTTTTTTTGAAAGGAATTGAAATTGAGTTCTACCTGAACAGGAAATGATTTTCCCTGGCCCATCTTGTTTATCTGATGATTCTCCTGAGAACAAGATCAGAGAAGATATACAAAATATCTGCATCCTGATGAAGCTTACACAGCCATACCCAGTAAAGTGTGTTGCTGTGATGATAATGGGTAGATAAGTATAAAGCCCATGGCTATCAGCAACCTTATGCGAGTTTGTGAATATGCATCAGGCAAATACCTTGTGTTGGATGAATGCTTTATTACCACTATTCATGGATCACAGGGTAGCTGCAGGAAGTTAAGAGGGGATGTGACTGAGGTATATAAGACTATAAGGGTATAGATACAGTACTCAGCAGGAAACTGTTCCCCATATCAGAGAGAGATAAAACCAGAGGACATAGATTTAGGGTAAGTGATAAGAGATTTAGCATGGAGATCTTTTTCACCTAGATAATAAGTATCTGGAATACACTGTCTGAGAAAGTAGTGGAAGCAGAGTTGCTGACAGCATTTAAGGAGATGGCTCTCGTTACATTCATAGTATTGTCCAGACCATACTTTCATAGTGTTATCAGGTCTATGAATTTGTAGAGTTAGTACATTCTATGTACAAGGCACCTTTGCTACTCATGAGACCACCTGGGATGATACAAATTTCAAGTATTTGAGAGGCTTTTCCACTGGACCCAGTCCCTCAGTGTCAAGTAGCAGCAGGACCTTGGACTGCAGTCCTTCCCCACAAAGCCTTTGCATTGGCTGCACAAGCTTCAGTACGTCCCTTAACCAGGCAGCAGCATTGCCTTACAGAGACTAACAAGTTTCAGACAGATCAAAGCATGTCATTCAATGAGTTGATGATCTTCCAGCAGCACTTGATGTTTGTCTTGGTACGTGTCCCTGGGAATAGCCTCTGAATCAGAGAGTCCTCTCTTACACAGATGCTTGGAATGAACCTTGACAACATCCTATGCGTGCTTTTGCAGACCTTCTTTGAAAATGCATTGTCCACAAAGAGGTAGACTGTTATCTCATTCTTATCAAAGCCTCCTCAAGGGAAATGTGTGTTGAGTGTGAGACTCCATCTGTACAGGAAGGATGTGATGGGGAGGGTTCCTCTCACCACCAGCCAAGCGATGTCTAGGTACTTATTGGTGAGTTCTGGTGATGAAACATTCTGCAGAATGGTTTTGACAGTCTGCATGGGAAACTATCCCCAAGATCAATCGTATCCTTCACACAAGGCCTGATGGACACCTTTTGTGTGTGGTTGCATCAAGCTGTGTGTAGAACTGAAGTACGCAAACACCAAGTGTCACTACGTGCTGAGGTTCTACTTGTCCCTGGTGTTGCAAAGGATGGGCCTGGCCTCATTGCCATGCAATGTTCCATTCAATTGGACATTGCCACACAACTGTCCTTTGTGGAAAAGTTCCTTCTTTGATCACAATTCCATCAGGCAATGGCCAGCATGGAATGTCCTGCAGGCCTTGTGGCATTTATGAAGTATCTACATGAGCACTTGAGTCGCATCAGTATAGAAGGCTGTGGGCCAAGTGCTGAAGATGAGATTAGTAATGGTTGGGTCCCCACTGGTTGGTGTGGATGTGGTGGGCCGAATAGTCTGTTTCCATACTGTACAACTCTATGACTACATTGCCAAGGTCTCTGACAACAGGAACCCAGGGTGGCAGTTCAGTGTGGTCTCAAAGGTGTCAGATGGAGGATATTAAACTGAGGCCATCTTTAGATGGTCATAAAGCAACCATGGACATGAGTAGGGTTTCCTGACCAAGATTTAATCAAGATCTTTTAACATTATAAAAAAAACTGTTGATTTTGTCTTTATTATACTGCTGTCTGTGTGAGCTTGAAGTGTAAAAGTTGGCTGCAGTGTTTCCTATACTGCTTCAAAGTACTGCTTTCCCTGCAAAGAGTTTGTGTCTGTCAGATGGCTGCATGAAAGCTGATAGATAAATACGCATTCGTATTCCAAGAAAACAAGTGCCTTATCTGATGCCATCAAAGATGCATCAAACTAATTTATTGAACTTGCTAAAAATAATCATTGTAATAAATTGTTGTTTAAAAATTTTATTTTAAAGTGTAGCAGACAATATTCTATCATTTTCTCCTGTTGTTCACATTTCTGATGCAAACATTTTAATTGATGGCATTCTCCCTTGCTTACTGCAATCTTATATGAAGAATGAATGTGGTTTCCCTTTGCATGGGGAAACATTCTGCAGCTTGCTTCACTTCATAGTCATGTTGAAATCAGATTTTCATCCTGCGAGGAACAGTTAACAATCCCTGTGTGCCAGGAAGGTGTGATTATAACTCCATAAATAGTCTGACAGGTTGATGCATCAGAGATGTTTTGTACTTAAGAACGTAAGCTATAGAAGACTGCTCCACCATTCAGTAAGATGATGGCTGATCTGATCTTGACCTTGGCACCACTTTCTGCCTAATCCACTAAAGTCAAGAATTCTCAACTTAAATGTACATAGTAACTCCACCAACCATCTGTTTTTTGTCCAGAAGTTGTATCATGTTCAATAACTTTGCATTGTCTGTTCATAAAAGTCTTAAATCAGTAAGTGTGAAGTCTACTTCTATGCACTTTCTTACATTAAAGTTTATATTCATTTGAGTTGGGATCAGTGATTAGTTTGAATTTTTTTCAGTCTAGCTAAGTGCAGTTACCTTTCATATTCTGTTATGCAGTCAGAACCAATACGCAGCCATTTGCCAATCGTGTTATTAGATACTTTTATTTATTATAGCTAACGACTAAATAACTAGGCTGAAGATGAATCCCTGGCACCACCTCCACAACAATAAAACAACAGGAAGCCAAGTATTTTTAATAGAAAACATAGAGTACATGCAATTAGATCAAATTCCTTTTGAAGTTCAAAGTTGCTGGGCAAAACAAAACTACACAAATGCAAATTAACAGGAAGTTCAGTGGTAGCCTGCTGAGTGTTATGTGGCATTTGGTAATTCTAAGGATCTTTTTTATTTTGTTTCTGCTTTAAATCTGTTAAGAGCAGTGTAGTTATTTTCCCTTCTGTGTTTAAGACTGTTAATGGACAGTTAGTTGAACAAGATAACAGGCAGAAGCTAATTTTTTTGTACTAAAGTGCAAAGATTATAAATACCGTATATTTTTAGAGAAGTCTGCCAGTGGAATATTCAAGTATAACTTAAATCCATCTTTCAATCTGACCTCTTGGATAGGGATCCATATGACTCATAAAGCAAGATGGTGTGACTTGGGGCAGTAAAGGATAGGAATAAGTAAAATAGAAAGTCCAGGTGGCCTTTTGACAAATAAGACAAATTTAGAAACTTAAAAGTAATTTAAATCTTTAATTTTTCAAAAGTTAAAGGACTTAAACTCGTGTAATTTATTAAAAACATTAATCATGGTGGTGTAGAAAATTTATGACACAGAAAGATGTCTCTGCTGGATGAAAAAGAGCTACCTGGCCAATTCCCACCTTCCAGCATTCAGCCCATAGCTCTGTGGGTCATAGGCACAGCTCTCCAAGTACACGTCAAAGTACTGTTTAAGTCTGATGAGAATTTCTGCCTCCATGACCCTTTTCGACAGTGAATTCCAGACCCTCTGGTTGAAATATCTTTTCCTCATCAACTTTTAATCTTTCTACCAGAATTTAAATCAACGTCCCCTGGTTTTTGATTCCTTGGCTAAGGGCAGGCATAACTTTATACATCTCCTATTCTGTTCCAAAGAAAATCCCAGCTTTCCTCTCGGGGATGTTTCTATTCCTGATGCTATCTTTGTAAATCTCCTCTGCACCTTCTCCAGTGCAGTTACACCTTTCCTGTAATGCGAGCAGGACTCAAACAGTAGTCTGCTTAGTGTTGTGTATAGTTCTGGCTTAATCTCCCTGCTCTTATATTCTTTGCCTGGGCTAATAAAGGAAAGCAGCCTGTATTTCATTTAAACCACTTTATTGCTGCTTTTAGGCATCTCTGGGCATACCCTCCAAAATCCCCCTGTTCCTCCACACCTCTCATTATCCTTCTCATTTTTACTCCCAGTCGCACTTCCCTGAATGCTTTGCCTTGCACTTTTCTATACTATTTGCTATTTTTCTGCTGTGTTGATTAGTCTATCTAAATCACCCTGTCCAACCACTCAACCAATTTTTGTTTCATTTGCAAACTAACCTTTACAGTACACCTACATTTGGGTCTAAATCATTAATGTATATTATGAAAAGCTGGGGACTGAACCCTGACGAACCCATGCTCGCAGCTTTATGATTAATTGCCCTCAATTAAAACAATAGCACTTAGTTTCACTTATCTTTTCAATGAGCATTCACAACCCCATTTAAATGATGCAGTGGATGCCCTAGCCATGGATGACATAACGCTGAGAGGTCCAGGTATGAACTATAGCCAGGCCTTTGGTTAGTATGTTACAGAATACCCCAGGTAGTCGGCTCAGCAATAGAGCAGGAAGACGAACATGCTCACGGACTCCATTGCAGCTAGTCACTGCTTCTAAATTGAACTGCTGACTGTCCCTTTGCCTGACCCAGACCAACAGATTTGATTTGGGATGTAAACGTACAACAACTGCAGAAATGGTTTCAATTCTGGAAACTTGTATGTGATTGTGCAGTCAATCAAATGATTCCTGCTGGGCTCTAGGTTTTCAGTGTTGAGAAGATGGATCAGATTAGCACATAGCATAGTAAATCAATACAACAATAGCGCAAATGCTGAAGACAATCAGGAAAAACTGGTCTTTTTGATTTCCCATTTGTAGTCAGCCTCCACTTTCAGAATAGATTTGTTTGGTTGTCTGACTAATGTTAGGACTCTGTATCTTTGTTCTTTAGGAAGCTCCTACAGCATTGCAAGTGGGTGCAAAACTTGCTGAGTTTCCATAAAGCAATGGACTAAAGCATGCAAATAATATTTTGGTACAGTTACAAGGACCAGATTATCATAAATCTAGTATTGATTTTCCCTGCCCCCACTCAACCCAAGATGAACAACTTACTTCACAAAGAATTCCTGCATGGAAATCACATAACAGCTGGGCTTCTTTTGTGTGATTGCGTGTGTGCTACATAGCAAAATCTGCATTTTAGGTCCTTCTGCATTCTGAAATATGACAAATTTATAATCCACAACAAAAAAATCATTAAGTTTAGTCCCACAAAAATCATAAAGAACATGCACCTTACAGCACCTTTCATGTTCTAAGGTGAATACCTCAAAATGCTTCAGAGCCCGTGAAGTACCTTCGCACGTTGTCACCATTACGTAGTGAAGTGTGATAGCCAACTAGTGCACATCAAGACCCCTTGAGCAGCATAATGTAATAAATGACCAGTTTATCTATTTTGATGGTGTGAGACAAATGCATGTTGGATTGATCACGAGGAGAACTTCCCTATTCTTCCATAAAGTCCTGTAGCATCTTTAACATCTGCTGGAGGATAAATAGAGTTTTACATATCGCAACCACAAAAATTCCAACAACAGCATTGAAATTTTAGCTGACAGCATCAGCTCAAAATCTCCATATTGGGACTTGAGCCCATTACCCTCTGATATTGTGGCTTGAGCAACATTACTGCAAAATCACTGCCATAACAAAGCAGGTTTAAAATTATAGTCATGTTCTAGAATATTTCTGTGACCATTGACATATTATAGATAATATAAAATGTACTATATAATTACACTTTATTTAATTAAGTCATACAAGTTAGTAAGTGAAAATGGTCATGGTTTTTCCATGCAACTTTACTGAAATCTTTGTATCTAAGTGTCATTCGGAATGCCACTTGGATCAGAAATTACATTTTTGCTCACTTTGTTGCCTTGGAATAGCTATGCTTTCAAAATAATCATTATAGCACATCATTCTAAGCTATTTGCATTAGAATTACTATTTCCTAGCTTGTGCCCTTCTGCAGACCTGTATAAACTTGAGCCAGCACACCAGTGTTTCATCAGGAGGCAGAGAGCAATAGCCACTGCTTGCTAGTCTGTAAAATTTGTTCTGGAAAGCTTGAGAGATCATATAAAGATGTTACTTTATGAAAAGTAGTTTGCCAGCTATTGGTTCCACTGGGATTTTAAAGCTGAAGTGGTGTGCAGTCAGATTGCTGCACCATTGAGGTGTCTAACTAACATCTTTGTTGGTACCAAATGTTTGGATTGCCTCTGTGGTGTCAAACACTGTGAGTTTTGTTGTACCAACAGCATATTATGTTGTGACCTTCCTAGCTCGCAGGAATTTGCAGCTAAATTCCTATTTTAATATTAACATTATAGGTAAATGGAAGCAGTCTGTACCCCACTGAGGTCTCTGAATTCAACAAGAATTACGTAATTGTCTGTTTTATCTACTTTCCAACTTCATCTATAACATTGTTGGATATAGATTTTTAAGGAATAAACTCCTTTAGAAGTAGAAAAATACCCTATATATCCATTTTCAAGATTGAGGTACTCATTTGCTTTTCTCAGATGGAGCCCTGAAATTCAAACAAAATCTTCATTTCATGCACCAGTTTCTCAGTGTGATATTTATCCGCTACAATAATAGTGCATTG
This sequence comes from Pristis pectinata, assembly GCF_009764475.1. NCBI lineage: Eukaryota > Metazoa > Chordata > Chondrichthyes > Rhinopristiformes > Pristidae > Pristis > Pristis pectinata. Next base: position 68,078,656 of record NC_067411.1, read on the forward strand.
CTCAGACATGGCTCATTGAAAAGGAAAGCTCTGCATGATGTCTAAATTTGATTCAAGCATTGTCCACAGAAGACATAATAATTTGATTAGGAATGTGTCTCCTAGGAAGATGGTGATTCAAGAAATGAGAATCTGAACTTCCTTGATAGTCCAGTTGCTAAGTGGGATGTTCATCTTGGAACAGCATATGAGATCAGTGGAGTCCCAAGTTTTAATCCTGAATTACACTGACCAGACTGTGGTTGTAGCAGAGTATCACCATGTGACTGTCGCTTGTAACAGTTCAATGGTTCCAGCTGGAAAGTTTATAGCCCACATTTTGTGGAAAGAATAATGGTGAGGCATCACTGTTCATTTACTAGGAAGTAAATCAGCCAGTAATTCACATCTATAGCTGTGCGATTAAACACAGAAATCAGGAAGCCATTGTGTGATTTATACTGCTTTTCTGGAAGTTTTACTACTTTGGTATTTCGCTGAGAAAATTCAGTAGAAAGAAACATAAGAAGCTGTAGTGGTTATTCACTAAACATTCCAGAAGATAGTTATACAGTATGGAAACAGGCCCTTCAGCCCAACTGGTCCATGCCAACCAAGATGCCCCATCCAAACTAGTCCCATTTGCCAGCATTTAGCCCATAACCTTCTAAACATTTCCAATCCATGTACCAGTCCATCTTTTAAGAGTTGTTATTGTACCTGCCTCAACCACTTCCCCTGGCAGCTCATTCCACATTGACACCTCCCTTTGCGTAAAAAAAAGAGTTGCCCCTCAAGTTCCTATTAAATCTTTCCTCTCTCACCTTAAATCTATTCCCTCTTGTTCTTGATTCTCCAACCCTGGGAAAAAGACTGAGTACATTCACCCTCTCTATGCCACTCATTATTTTATACAGCTCTATAAGATCACCTCTCAGTCTCCTACACTCTAAGGAATAAAATCCTAGCCTGTCCAACCTCTCCCTATAACTCTGTCTCTCAAGTCCTGGCAACGTCCTTGTAAATCTTTTCTGCACTCTTTCCAGTTTAATAACATTTTTCCTACAGCAGGGCGACTAAAACTGAACACAATGCTCCAAGTGCGGCCTTGCCAGCATCCTGTCCAACTGCACTATGACCTCCCAACTTTTATGTTCAATGCCCTGACTTATGAAGGCCAGCGTGCTAAAAGCCGCCTTCACCACCCTGTCTACCAGTGACTCCACTTTCAGGGAACCATGTACTTGTACTCCAAGGTCCCTCTGTTCTACAATGCTCCCCAGGGCCCTGCCCTTCACTGTGCAAGTCCTATCTGGATTTGACTTTCCAGAATGCAACACCTGGCACTTATCTGAACTAAACTCTATTTGCAGATGTTGAGGCTTGTCTGCTTGAGTATAAGTGAACTCTCAAAAACATGATAAATGTTATGATCTAAGTGTTTCAGGTACTGAAGCTTTACTTTAATAAGTATGAAGGTTCACTTTTTAAGAACTTAATTATTGTTGGAGACTTACTAAAAACATAAACATTTTTGTTCACATTTTTCTCATTTTCTCTCTGTCTTTCACATGCACACATGCTCAGGCAATCCTGTCGTCTTTTCCTCTGTCGTTTTCAGTACATTGAATTATATACCCATTTACTCTCCCTGGTTTAGAATGTGTGCTACAATGAGGATTCTTTGATTTGGTTATACGTCCTATTCACACACCCCCATTATCCTGTAAGGTGCTGCATTCTGATTGACCCCTGAAGACTTTTTTTTCCCTATTCTAAAAGTCTTGGGGCAGTTGTAAGTTTGGTGGATGTCTGGTGCCATTCTGATTGTAGAATACAGACCCAAGTGGTTAGACTTTAAGACCAATTCAGGTTCATGGATTAGAATACTGTACAAGCTCACAGTAAGGAATTGGTTCTTCAATGAAGTACCAGTGTAGAACTTAAGATAACTGGTAAAAGAACAAGAGGAGAGGTGATGCTTTCTATTACACATAGGACACTCTTGTGAAGTACAATGCACTCCCTGAATGGGTGGTTGAAGCATTTGTGAAAAGGAAAGCTTTGCAGGTCTGTGGGGAATATACAAGGAAGCAAGACCAATTTGATAGCTCTTTCAAATTGCCAGCATAGACACAGTGGGCTGAATGGCCATCTTCTGTGCTTTACTGAAAGGAAACGCAAAAATTGAGTGAGTCAGTTTCCAATGAAGAACTTGCGTCCATGTTATGGACACTTGGGTGCTATTTTCTCTGATGTCAATTCACTCATTAAATTTCCTGACATTCTTGTTCATTTATGCCAGAATATCAAAATAGCAGGATCAAGATGAACTGTTTCTTCCTTAAGTTTGAAAACTAAATATTCAGCTGCATATCTATTATTCATGTGCACTAAGCACAGCAACATTACAGAAAATGCCAAGATTTTCAATGTTCCTACTGAAGCCATAAAAATGCATTTAGTGATAAAATATAATGCAGATGTCTGTGGATTTAAAAAAAACACAACAATACAGAAACCAAGAAGTGACTTTGCTGTTTTCTCTCCAGTTTTTTGTTTAATTTTATACCAATTTTAAACCAGACAAGAAAGGAGATTTGAGTGTATAGTTCATTAGCCTGTGGGTGAGCCTTCAGACTCAAGAATTGATAGATATACAAATTATACTGAGAATATTTTGGGATTCCACAATCATGTGTTTTTGAGCCATGATATCATGCATCTCTGTGCACAAAAACTCAGGAAATTCCACCCATGAATTTTGATTTTTTTTTAAAAAGGAAGGAATGTTGAAATTACTTCCAAAATGGCTTTGTTCTGAGCTCCAGATATTGCTTAAACTGGATAAATTTAATGTTTGCTGTGGCTCTCAGTAGGTTGCTTGAACCATATCATTCATATTATCAAGTTATCAGAAACTGGAAGCAGCATTTTTTCACTATGATATTAAATTTACTACTTCAGTTTTTTTTTCACCAGTTAATTCACATTATTTAGCCATTGTAATTGGATCCAGTTAATATCTAATTTATAAATAGCTGCTTCTCATCTATCATTGTAACACCAAGGGTGAGTATTTACCTTGTAGCTTGTATAAGATATGACCACGAGGAACAAGAGTAACTATTTAAGTAATTTACATTATTTTTGAACTCCCTGAATATATTGAAAGGGTTTTCAACTGTTCAAAAGTGCTTTTTAATTTTGTTGTAATTTTTACAATGCTTAATGGTTTTATTGAATTTTAATATTTTTCTCTCAATGTCAGGTATATTCAGAGGCATTAAAAGTCCATTCCAGAATTAACAACCAGCTAAACCTGGCATGCAACCGAGTTAGCCAACATCTTTCTGGGTCCTTTCAAGATAAGATATCTCTATTAGTTACATGTACATCGAAACACACAGTGAAATACATCTTTTGCATAGAGTGTTCTGGGCGCAACCCACAAGTGTCACCACGCTTCCGGCACCAACATAGCATGCCCACAACATCCTAACCTGTACGTCTTTGGAATGTGGGAGGAAACCGGAGCACCCGGAGGAAACCCACGCAGACACGGGGAGAACGTACAAACTCCTTACAGATAGTGGCTGGAATTGAACCCAGGTCACTGGTGCCGTAATAGTGTTATGCTAACTGCTATATTTGAGGCTTATACCACACGCCATTCTAAGGCAGTATTACATTATACAAGGCCTTGCTGACATGTAGAGCTGTGCCAATAAGCATCGGGATGCCACTTACCAGCAAGTTGATACCAGTGGAACTACAAAAAACTTTACCACGGAGATCAATGGTGAGCAAAGGCAGCACTCAAATGGACCAGCCTTAACATTTTTTGGCATATTTAGTGAATAATCATTGCAGCTTCTTGTCCTTGTGTATGTTTTTTTTCAGTAGTTTTTTTTCTTAGTGCTAACTTTAGTTTGGTGTTTTAAAATTGCTTGAAAGAAGCTCTTGCAATATTTCACAAACAGCAGTGTTCAGGCTCTGCAAATGTTAATATAATTTGCTTAAACTGATAAAGGAAATCTGTAACTTGAAAAGCAAAGTACAAAATCTTAAGAGATTTTTAATTTCTTTGCTTTTTACTTTTTAAATGCATTCTACATTACTGACATCTCAGGCTTATTGGGTTAGAGGAATTTGCAGATGAAAATGACACCCTTAAATGGTTTTGTGGTTATGGGGATTGTGCAGAAATTTAGAATTGAGATGGAGAATTGCTATGATTGTACTGAAAAATGGAACAACCTGGAAGGGAGGCATGGTCCATTCCTGTTCCTCTTTTTCTGTATTTCTGTGTTCTATGTGGTAATCTCTATTGACAGAGTTGTCCATTGACTCATGGTTAAAATGATACTTGTCCCACAGGTAAAAATCATCTTTAGGTTAAACTTAACCTATGGATTGATTTCCAGCCAAGTTATCAACGCAGGGAGCATCATGCTTTCTTCTCTTCCTGTCATTTCAACAGTTAGTGCTTCTGAGGATCCCCTTTATTGTTAAGGTATTAGTAAGGCGCTTTCTAAATAGCAATATTGTGGATTCCGTAGTATTGTGCCTCTGCCATACAGGGCCGGATTACTCGATTTGCTACTGCTTCTAAGGTTTCTGACCTGTGTCTCAGCTACTCTTGCCATCTAAGGTTGCCATCTGGCCACCCAGTCTCAGACACCAGATTTGCCTCCTTATGCAGTAGCCTCTGGAAATCAAGCCAAGCACATCCTTTGATTGCAGCTGTGCACCATAGCATATGTATTGAAAAAAAAATGTACCGAGGTAAAACCCTCCACAGAGATGATTTAAGTGCTTTATAGAAACTTTACTTACTTCCAGCATTTTGTCTGTCTTGTCCATAAGTCATTTGCAACTTTTTGAAGATCATCCTGCAAGTGGTGACTTTGATTCATTTGTGCTTTAGATATTCCAGGATGCTTTACTGTTTTTCTTTAAAAAAGCAAACAAATTGGTAAGGGTGGAATGTAAACCTGATAATAAAGGTTGAGTTAAAGGCAGTAGAGAGAAAGGGTCAGCTCAGAAAATCATGAGGTAGAATCAGTCTGGGTGGAGCTGTGAAAAAAACAAGTAGTGGAAAGCATTAGTGGAACAAATGTAGTACAATCATTGTGGGAGACCTTAAACTACATGAAGAGTGGGCAAACCAAAAGGATAGTTACAGTGTGGAGGACAGATTCATGAACTGTATACAAGATGATTTTCCAGGTAAATGTTGAAGAACCAATGAGCAAACACATTATTTTAGAGCTTGTATTGCGCACTGAGAAAAAAATTAATTAAGAGAACTTTAGAGGAGAGTGGTCTACATATGATAGAAATGTATGTCAAGATTGAAAGTGATTTAGTTCAATCTGAAATCAGAGTCTTAAATTTAAACAAACCAAACTATGAATAAACAAGGCATGAGTTGCTGTGGTAGAACAACCAATGACCAACATTTAAAGAATTAGTACATAAATTCAGATGCAAAATCCTCACAGAAAAGGGGATCTAGATGTGGCTAACAAGAAAAATTAAAAATAACATTACATCAAAAGAAAACACTTATTGCCAAAAAGAGCAGCAGTAGGTGTGAAGATGGAAATTTTCATAAGTCAGCATAGGAAGAACAGTAAATGTATGGGTAAGGTAAAAGCAGCATAATAGAACAATCTAGCAAGAATCATAAAAGCAGACTATTAAAATCTTTCAAATGTGTGTAAAAGGAAAAACTTATTCTGGTCTCTTTATAGACAGAGACAGGCAAAATGATATTAGGGAATAAGGAAATAGCTGATTAAATTAAACAAGTATTTTATGTTGACCTTCACAGAAAAAAGATAGAGAAAACCTTCCAGAAATAGTGGAGGACAAGTCTAGAGTGACTGAGAAGCTCAAAGAAATAAGTATTTGCAAAAAAAAGTATTGGAGAAATTATGGGATGGAAAGCCAGTATGTCCTAGGACACGAGCTGCATCACAAGGTTTTGAAAGAGGTAGCTGTGGTGATTATGGATGTCTTGGTTGTCATCTTTTAAAATTCCATAGATAACAGAACTGTTCCCACTGACTGCAAGGCAACACATGGAGGGAGGAAAGAAATGGGGAACTGAAGATCAGTTAGCTTGATATCAGAAATAGAGAATATGCAACAATTTAATATCAAGGAAGTGATTGCAGGGCACTTTCAAAAGAACAATAGGATTAGGCAAAGATCTGGGAAGTGGAAATCAGATTTAACAAACTGGTTAGTGATTCTTTGAAGTTCTAACTAACAGAATATAAGGGGAAAGCCATTAGATGTGGTGTATCCAGTAGGCCTATGAAGAGGTGCCACACAAAAGGTTAGTAAACAAAATTAGCATGTAGAATTGAGGCAATGAGGGTTGCTTAATGAACAGAGTATGAGTGTATGAGTCATTTTTGATTTACGAGGTTTGAGATGTCGGGTGCAGCAAACAGTTAGGAAGCAAAGGTTATGTTTGCTTTTATGATCAGAGGACTTAAGTATTAGAGTAAGGATGTCTTTATGGAATAATATTGGGCCTTGATGAAACTGCACTTGGAATAATGAATACTGGAATGGTGTCCCTACCAAAGGAAGGATATACTTGAGATAGAAGAAGAAAAAAGATTCACCAGATTGATTCATGGAATGATAATGATTGTCTTATGAGAAGTGATTAAGAGGACAAGGCTGTACATTCTTGGGTGTTGAAGAGTGAGAGGAGATTTAATTGAAACATACAACTAATTGCAACATTTTTAACGGGATCGGCAGGGTTGATGTGGGAATAATGCTTCCCTTGGCTGGGATATCAAAAATAGGGGGTCAGCCATTCAGAACAGGGATAAAACTTTCTTCACCCAGAGGATAATGGAACTTTAGAATTCTTGACCCAAGAGAGCTGTCAAGGTCAGTCTCTGAGTTTATTTAAGACATAAACCAATAGACTTTTAGATAATAAACGAATCACGGATGTGATCTTACTACACAGAAGTGTTGCTGAGGTAAAAAGGTAGCCATTATCTCATTGAATAATAGGACAGGCATGAAGAGCACAGTGGCTTCCTCTTGGTTCTGAGGAATAGATGAAATAGAATCGGAACTGCAGTATTTAAGCCCGTCTCCAGTGTCCTTACAACTGCATTGCCCTGTTTGGGAGTGTAGAATCATGCAATAAATTCATACCATTACAAATCAATAGAAATCTGGAAAAACAAATATGAAAATCCTGTTCAAAGATGTTCTTATTTTGATTTGCAACAGAGGTATTGAGAAGTGGACCTGTACTTCAGAATCATATTTGCACTTTTCTGTAAAGTGCTATTTTAAACATATACTTGCATTGTTTGGCATCCCATATGTTTTCGATTACCTTTCTTCTTAGGCAATCCCTGGAGATCAAGGATGACTTGTTTCCACTCTAGTTTTGTGGGTTCTGTGGTGGCTAATGAGTCAATGTAGGAACCGTGGACCCTTCCATAGCTGGGACAAGATATGGTTGAAAGAGCAGGAGGGTGAGTAGTTTGAGATGTGCTCCTCCGTCATTTATGCAGGGCTTCTTTGTGCTCTCAATGCATGATACGGAGGTTCTTGATGCCATTCTGAATACTCCTCCCCCACTTTGAGCAGTCATGAGCCAGAGGTTCCTGGAGTCACTGGGAATATTGCATTTCTTCTAGGAAGCTTGGAGCACATTCTTGAATCCTTATCTCTGCCCTCTTCATAATCTTGCTCCCCGCCCGCCCCAACCACCACCCATTACCAGAGCTTAGAATGGAGTGTCTGTTTTGGAAGTTGCGTTGGGCAGGCAAATATTATCTGCCCATAATGGCTGATTGAGAGGGACTAGGGCCTCAGTGTTAGGAATGTTGGTCTGGCATGCTGACATTGGTTTGCTTATCCTTCTGATGAATTTGAAGATTTTGCAGAGGCAGCATTAGTGGCATTTTTCTGGTGTGCAGTGCCTACTGGATAGCTTCAAGGAGGGGACTTGCTTACATGCAGTACAGGATTATTGATTGCTTGTCTTCCCCTCCATTGACTCTGTCTCATGCCAGTGAGATCAAAGATATTAGGCTGTGGCATGCTTTCCAATACAACTTTCTAACAGGCTTCTGTTTTGTGCCAAGCCATGGCATATTAAACATTAATTCAACAATACCTAGTTTACCAAAACGAGATGAAAGTAATGTGAGCTTGTGTAAGTTGTGTGTGTGTGTTTGCGGTGTGATGGAGTGGAATGCAGTTCCAGGACTAAATCACAGCATTTGTGAGTGCATTCACACATAAGTGCAAGAGTAAATACAAAGATGTTTTACATTCCAACTTGAGAGGGTTAGATGTGCAATTGGTTGGCTGAGTTGGTTGCACTTGGAGACCAGAGATCATGAGCTGGATTTACTTTCTGATGGGGTGAATTAGTTGAAATGAATGCCATCCCTTAGGATGTGAGGAGATGGAAGATTGCAGGATTTGAGCAATACTGGTTACGTTATATTATCTCCTGGCTACACAACTTCAAAAATGGAAGCCATTACATCATGCCAAATGGTCTCCTTCTCTGAAGAGGTCACAAGATAATGCATTTAGCCATGGACTATCTTCCGTGTTTTGTCAAAGTGATTTGTTAAATCCATTGAGTGATCTTGCAATAGATGAAGAATATCTGATGAGACGCTTACTAGCAGGAGCAGGAACTTTGCAAGTAATTTACTGTCAAACGTCTGTGAAAACATTCATGCTTCTGAATCTCAGCCTGGCTATTGAAGAATTTATTAGAAAAACATTCTGTTTGACAAAATACCTGTCAGTTGTTACTAGAAATGCAATTAGTTATTGAAGACTGGATTTTCTAATGGGGAAGTGCATTAGTCACTGTTAAACTACCACCATCTGTTTTAAGCCATGTTTAATGGCCCTTTTAATTGCAAAGCACTCTCAAAAATTCATTAATCCATCAGTGATTGGTATATTCTTCTGGATTTAGAAATAAGAATGAAAAATGAATAATTTGCATTAAATTGAAAATCATTGAGATGACATGTCTAATGGTGGTGTAGATGCCATATGAAGTATATCTAGTGATTTTTCACAAAAAAAACGCTCAAAGGCATTTTATTTGATTTTCATCCAAATTTTTTCCAGACGTTTTTGGTACTTTAATATCCTCTGATTAAAAGCTAGATTTTAAAATTGTCTGATTTTTACCTGGATTTAAGCTGAAAATGCTGTTTTTAGTTTTGTAAAAATGTGTGCTTTCTCTTCATATCCTGAATGTCTGATTGTTTCTGATTTCAAAGCTGCTTCAGTCATGCTAGTGCTTGCTGAGGGGGTATATATAGTAAGTGTCTGTGCATGAATGTGCCTTATGGGGCAGTTCTTAAATCTCACAGACCTAACAGTTCTCAGCAGCACCCAGGCTGAGTTAGCTGCCAGATTGCAGTTGAAACTCTGCTGTTGGTCTCACTATGCCTGAGTTTTGGAGTTTGCAAATGGTGCAAGGTTCTAATCAGCCTCTCTTCTGATTTGGTATCTGTTGGAAAGTACACCCAGGATCTGCAAGTAAAACAGAACTGCCTCCTTTCTTTTGCTTAGCAAACTGATTAGCTGTCAATTTCAATGTTTATGCATAAGGCATGACCGTGAAGGTGAGTTAATGGAGTGCAGCATGAAGAATGGACTGGATTGACCTCAGGGCAACTTGCCTCCCCACCCACCCCACCCCACCACCAGTGCCATCTCACCCACACTAACCTGTTTTGGATATGAAAAGTCAGTCGAAATGACATTCATATCTGAGGGGTGTCTCATTAGGCAGAGTAGATTTTACAATGCAGTTGAGCCTCGGGCATCGCACCTTATCTACGATGGTATATCTAGGAGAACTCTTCACAGGCTTGAGTCACACCTTGCACAAAGGAAGATGGTTGCAATTATTGGAGGTCAGCTACACCCAGAGCATTGCTTTTTAAATCTCTCCAGCTGAACGTTTATCAAGTAGATTTCCATTACAGAAAAAAGTTTCAAAAGAATACCCTTAAGTATCTTAATAATTTATTCAAAACAAAGTGAAATAAAGTTGTGACTTACCTTTGCTTTCCATTTTAATAGAATCAGCAACCCTGTTCAAATGAAAGAGGTCATGTTGTACCAGCCGTTGGGTAAAGGACGTCCAGTGTCTTGCCTAAGAGCATCTCTGTCGCTGGGGTCAAGTTCAAGTCCAGCAGCAAAGTTGGCAATCAGACACACCGGCATCTGACCACAACTTGACTCAGACTTGACCACAAAAGTCTGAGAAGTTGAGCCCTGGACTGCATAGAGATACTGGTGGCTGTCTGTGGACCAACTAAAGATAAGGTCATATCAGGTCATTATCTTCAGAAGTGAAGGGTTGAACGGTGGGAGGAGTTACTTAACAGCACTTTAAAAAGATGAACATTTTTGTCACTGGTGGGAATAGTCCTGCCGATGGAGATTGAGCAAGCAATGCTCGAAAATTGAGCATGGGACTAAAGCTGAGCACAAGAATTGACTCCTTTTGCACAATCCATCTTCCCGTCAGCCAAACAGAACTTGAAAGCCATGTGGAATTGGTACAGATACAGGAAAGCAGTTGCCCATATTTGCAAACATGGCTCATTGAGTGTGTGCAACAATCTGCTAGAGGAACTCAGCAGGTTGAGCAGCATCTGTAGAGGGGAAGGAATTATTGGCATTTCGGGTCAAAACCCTGCACAGTCCTGAAGAATGAAAGTTTTTGCCCTTGATAATTTTCTCATCACCTGCCTCAGGCCCAGTCTGGCATCTAATGTCCTTCAGGTCTCTGTCAGTGGTGGCATTACTGAGCTACTCTAGGTACTAGACATTGAAGCTTCCACAGAGGACAATTTGTGCCTTTGTTACTTTCTGTGCTTTTTTCCAAGTGTTGTTCCTCATAGAGGAGCATTGATTCATCCACAGTGATTTCCCTGACCATGTTTAACCTGATAGCATGAGATTTTATGGAGTGCAAAGATTTCCAGGACCCCTCATTCTGACACCTATCCTTTGTCTTGCCACTTTTGGTCAGGCAGTTCCACCAGTGGGGAAAGCCATAGACCGAAATTTTATGGAGGAGCCTGAAACATTGGTTGAGTGTATGATCCTGTGAAAATAACAGCCATACTGTTGCTTAACTGGCCTGATGTTTAACTCAATGCAGCATGTCTCAGATATTTGCAAAACGAATCATGCAGGGCCACTGGGCTGGGTGTGCTTTTATCATGTCTGAATACACTGCTGGTTGGCCAGTCCAATTTTCGCCTGATCTGTGGTAGAAATATGTGACTTTTTAGCCTTTATCTAAGGGTCAGCACCATTGCTGAGGGACTGGAGCCAAAACTCGGGCTGACCAGGTATGGAATGCGGATTTCTTTCCCTAAAAAAAACTTAGTGAAGCAAATGTTTTTCAGTGACTAATTGATCATTTCATGGCAATCATTGTCTGTGTCTTGTATTCGGGGGTCAGATGGATTTGTCATTGTCTCAGCTGTTAGTGGTAATGGACCATGCAGATTTGAGCTCTCAAAATATCTAAGCCTAGTGTATAAAACAATGAGTCAATGTGAAAAACTGGTTAATCTTGACTGGAGCTGTTTACAATCCCTGGTCAAAGGAGTGGAAAAATTAGACAAGGCTCCTACTCCTGTTATATAGTCATTACTTTTTTTATATCTGTTCATTTTTCTGAATCTGGATATCACTGGTAAGGCTGGCCTTTATTGTCCATTCCTAATTGCTCTTGAGAAGGCGGTGGTGAGAAACTTCCTTTTGGTGTAGGTACTCCCACAGTAGCATTGGGTAAGAGTTCCAGGATTTAGAATCGGTGCCAATATAATTCCAGATCAGGATGGTGTGTGACATAGATGGTGTTCTCTGTGTGGTGATGTTCCTATGCTCCTATCCTTGTCCTTATTGGTGGCAGAGATCACAGGTTTGGAAGGTGTGGTCTGAGTAGCACATGCATTGTGCAGTGCATGTTGTAAGGATACACAATGTAGCCGCTGTGTACCAGTGTTGAAAGAAATGAATGTTGAAGGTGGCTAATGGGATGCCATTCAGATGGGCTGCTTTGTCGTTAATGGTGTTAAATTTCTTGAGTGTTGTTGGACCTGCTTTCATTAAGGCAAATGGAGAGTACTCCATTATACTCCTGATTCATGGTGTCAGGAATTGAGTCACTTGCTGTAGAAGACCCATTCTCTGATTTGCTCTTGTGGTTCATGTATTAAATGACTGTCCAGTTGAGTTTTGGGTCATTGGAGACCCCCTGGATGTTGATGATGGGAGACTCACTGATAGTAATCCCAATGAATTATCATGAATAGGTATTTAGAGTCTCTGGTAGTAGATGGTCTTTGCCTGGCACATGCAGCAGGAATGTTACTTACCATTTTTCATCCCTTGCCTGAATATTGCCCTGGTTTGCTTCATACAGGCATGGCTGCTTCATTTGCTGAGGAATTGTGAAAGGAATTGGACATTGTGCAATCATCAGTGTTCATCTCCGCCTCTGACTTTATGATAGAAGACTCATTGATGAAGCCTAGGACACACCTAAGGAACTGCTGTAGTGATGTCCTGGGGCTGGGATGTTTGACCTTCAGTAACCATACCCCTTTGTGTGAGGTACAACTCCAACCATTGGAGTATTTTCCCCTTGGTGCCCACTGATTTCAGTTCTACCAGAGTTCCTTGATGCCCTGTTAAACTGGTCAAAGGCTGTCTTGATATCATGGCCAGTCACTCTCACCCTATCTCTGGATTTCTACTCTTTGATCCTTGTTTGGACCAAGGCTGTGATGGTCTGAAGCTGAGTGCTTCTGGCAAAATTCTAACCTTCTCACTGATGCCCAGTTTTTGGTGAGCAAGTTCTGCCCAATAGCCTTGTCAATTACACCTTCCATCACTTTGTTGATGATAGGGTGGAGAATAAATGGGCACCAATTAGCCTGATTAGATTTGTCCTTTTTATTTGTGAATAGGACATACCTGGGGAATTCTCCACATTGTCAGGGGAATACCAACCAGTATTGTAACTGTACTGAAATGGGCCAGTTTAGGCTTCAAACTAGTATAGGCCAGAAAACAAATCTGGTGATGTCCCCCATGGTTAGATAGGAAATCGCTATTCACTGCCTGGGCTCATTGACAAAGATTATAAAGCTGGACAAAGGACTGGAAAACTGCCAATGCACAATGAAACTAGAAACCAGAATGACTCACCATAGTCTGGAGGGGATAGGAGAAAATTAAATCAAATAATAAGTAGAATTTTTATAAATTTTCTACTTTTATTTTTCAGTAACTATTGAGGAACTGAATTAAGGATACAAACACAAAATAAAAACAGAAATGCTGGAAATAGCAGACCAGAGAACGTCTATGGAGAGGGGAATAAAAATCAAGTTAAACCTTTCATCAGAATACAAATTTTAGTGTTTTCACAAAGCTACTTCTAAAATGCAGTCCTGTCACAGAAATTATTCATTTATTTATTTTAGTGTAGATAGTTTGTCAGCTAATGTAACTGTTGAATCTCTTAGACCTGCTTTACAAAAACTACCAATATAATTTTAAAGGCAGTAATGAACATGTTAGAAATATTTTAATTTATAAAATATGTATTTCCCTTCAGACTCTTTTTTAAAATTTTCTTCTAATCATATCTAAGATGTAATTTTTTAAAGATTATTACTTGTTTAATCCTGGTCAGAAACAAATGGAAACCAGTTTATGTTAAAGTTTCTTTTATAAATTAGTATTTGATTTCTTGCCCTTGGTTGGTCACAGCATTATTTTTTATATGGTTCCAATTTGTCATCAGTGAAAATTATTGGTGCTACTAATTTGTAAGGTATCTCCTTATCTTCAAATGTTGCTTCACACATTCTGCAAAGAGGCACATAATCCATGGCTAGCCCTAAAAAAAAATCACAAATACACTCTTAGTTTTGAATTGATTTTACAAGCCCAAGTTAATACGCTAATCCTCAAGTGTAATGTGACTTTTATCTGTACAGATGATGTTGAACTTGATTTCAGTTTGTTTTCACAAATGTCATTGGCATTTTTCTATGTCACTGGGTAGTTAATTGCTATAGAATGCTGGAGTATGAAGGCACTGATGCTCCATGGACAATGGTCGTTTACACACAGTACTTCAGACTATGACCCACTGTGGAGCGAGCAGTAGAAGTACAAAGCAGAGGCCAGGTACTTCTCCACAGCACTTGACATGGAAACACATCTGAAGAGATAAACTGAGAGTTTCTATTTCAAGTTTATGACATCATCAGAACTGAGAAAAGTAATGGAGATATACTCACTTAAAATTGATAATGGAGACAGGAAAATGGAGGAGGGGATAATGAAGGGGAAATTGGTCTGTATGAGAATGAAAGGTAAAAATTAAGAGGTGAGCAGCAAGGCAATTTTACCATAGAGAGAAAGATAATGAAGTAAAAGATAAGTTGTAAAGAGGTCATAAAGTGAGTAGAAGAATCATTATGAAAGGATGATTGAGCATGAAGGGCTTTAACATGTCTAGTTTAAAGATGAGGTGCTGTTCCTTGAGTTTACGCCGAGCTGTTGCGGTGCTGAAGGCCAAGACCAGAGATGCCACAGAGGTGCATGGATGGAGAATTTGAGTGACAGGCAACTGAAAGCTTGTGTGCTGCATAGAAGTGTCCTGCAAAACTATCACACAATTTGCACTTGCTCTCCCTGTGAGTGGTGAATCCAAATTGAAAGAAGTATAAATAAAATACTTCAGCTGGAAAGAGTGTTGGGGTCTTGTGTGTTGGGAATTGAGGAGGTAAAGGGGCATGTGTGCATTTCCTGCAGTTGTTCAGGAAGGTACTTTGGAAGGAGGAGGTATTAGGGCTGTCTGAGAAATGATCTTAAGTGTCACAAGGACATCAAAATGTCAGAATGTTGGAAGAGGAGGGTTGAAGAGCCATTTGGTGGCATGGCCACGCTAGGGATGGCAGAGGAAGATCCACTGAATGCGGAAGCCTAGTGCGGTGGAAGATGAAGAGAATGAGAATCTTCTAATATATTAGGAAGGAGAAGGAGGAATGAGAACAGGTGTGTGGAAAATGGAACAGACACAGTTGAGGATCCTATCGACTACAAAGTAAACCAATCCTTGGATTAGGGAAAAACAAAACATGTTAGAAGGACAAATTTGGATGGTGGCATTGTCAAAGTAGATGCAAGTGAGACAGAAAATAGAAGAATGAAGAGATTTTGTGTAAGAAGTAGGTGGGTCTTAAGGGTAGTCAAAGTTTCTCCTAAAGTCAATTGGTTGATCGCAAATATTGATTGATTGGTTATCCCCAGGAATGGAGATGGGGAGATGAGGAAAAGAAAAGGGGAGTCAAAAATGGATCACATTGAGGCAAGAGAAGTTTGAAAATTGGAAGGAAGGTTGATGAAATTTTCCAATCTGATGTTGGGAATAAATGGACCAGAACTTCAATGGGGATTATTATAATACCCTAATATACCTTGAGAATGAGATTAGAAACACAGAATTTGTTACTTAAATCTTGAATTGTTGGTTGTTCTCTGAAGCTAATGAGTCTATCGAATTGTGCTACTTAGAAATATCAAAAAGATATCAACTAAAGTACGCTATAGTGAGCATCTACAGCAAGTTTCAGATTTCTCATCATCTTATTTAAATAATTGTTAGAGAAGGACACTTCAAAAGATTCAAGGTACACTGGTAAAGCCATCCTGGTTTTGTGAAAGGTAAATCAGGTTTGCCCAATTAATTGGAGTTCTCTGAAGAAGTAACTGGATAAAGCAGGACCAGGGATGTACGATATGTGGATTTCCATAAGGCATTTAATAAGCTGCTGCATTGAAGATTATTGCAGAAAATAAAAGATCACAGTGTAGGAGGTATCATTTTGGCATGGCTGACAGGAAACAGGGTAGGCATAAATGGGTCTTTTTCTGATGGGTGGGCTGTAATTCAGTGCTGGAGCCTTAACATCTCAGTCCGAGTTGCTGGAGCTGGCACTGCACTGTTGATGGAGATGGGATAAGTGAGCAGGCAAAGCTCTGGCAATTGGAGTGTAATCTGAGAAAATGTAAAATCATTCAGTTTGGCAAGAAAGATAAAGGGATGTATTATCTCTTGAGGGTTCTGGGTGTCCGGTATGCAGGCAGAACAAATAATTAGGAAAGTAACCATTTTATCTTTTATTGCAAGGAAATTGAATAAGGAAGTTGTGCTTCAGTTGTAAGGACATTGGTGAGACCACATTGGCACGGTGGTCTCCGTGTTTAAGGAAAGATGTTACCCTGTTGGAAGCTATCAAGAGAGCATTTACTGGGCTAATACCTGGAATGGGTGAGTTGTCTTGTGATGAAAGTCTCATATAAGACTTTGGAACTCTTTTCCTCAGTGGTGGAAACAGATTCTGAAGAGTTTTAAGGCAGACTTAGATATTATTCTGACTACCATATGTAGAGTTTATGTTACACTCAGATCAGTCATGACCTTATTAAGTGGTGGAGGAGGCAGAAGGGGCTGAATGGCCTACTATTATTCCAAACTGGTAGGGGTGTTGAGTATAAGAGTGATGAAGTCATGCTGCAGCTATATAAAACTTCAGTCAGACCACACTTGGAGTATTGTGTGCATTTCTGGTTGCCCCATTTTAGAAAGGATGTGGAGACTGTGGAGAGGGTGCAGAATAGGTTTACCAGGATGCTACTTGGATTAGAGGGTATGAGCTATAAGGAAAGGTTGGACAAACTTGGGTTGTTCTCCCTAGATCGTCAGAGGCTGAGGGGAGACCTGATAGAGGTTTTTAAAATTATGAGAGTCATTGATAGGGTAGGCAGAATCTTTTCCCCAGGGTAGAAATGTCAAACACCAAAGGCCATGCTTTTAAAGTTAGAGGGCAGAAGTTTAAAGGCGTTGTGAGGGGCAAGTTTTTTACGCAGAGAGTGGCAGGTGCCTGGAATAGGTTATCGGGGTAGTAGTGGAAGCAGGCAGCTTAGTTCAAGAGGCTTTTAGATGGATGAATATGAAGGGAATGGAGGGGATATGGATGATACACAGGAGGAGGATAATTAATATAAATTGGTATCAAGATCAGCACAACATTGTGGGCTGAATGGCCTGTCCCGTGTTGTACTGTTCTAGGTTCTGATTTTTATGTTCATATTCTTATGTGAATGGAATTTGTGTTTACTTTGTCACTATACTGATTATAAAGATTATCAAAAACCTCAGAAAACTCATCGGATGGGTGAAGAATTTAGTCACTTCTTGACTATGTGTGAAGCAATGAGTTTTTATGTTAAAATCAGTGCATTAATGCAAATTACTATTGAGCTGCCCACTTAATTTTCTTGAACAATTAAAAAGGCTATTTTTACTAACATTTTCCTATTTAATTATTTGTTTGTTGTTCATGCTGGAGTTATTGGTCAAGTTAATTTCCATAAGATTAGTTACAGAACAAATAGCACATATAACATGCTGTTAGTGCTGTCTTCATTGCAAGGCCTGTGAGCAAGTGGCAGCTCCTGTCAACCCCAGGTGTGACTGCTGTAGGAGCGAAGGATGGAGAGTGGCTGGGGACAGAGCAAGGAATGTGGGTGGAATGTGGTGGGAAACAGGGCCAGGTGTGTACGATGGGGAACAGAACAGAGTGTGTTTACAGAGGACGGTGGCGAACGGGATGAGGTGTGAAGATGGAGCACAGTGGGGATTGAGACCAGGTATGGGGAGAGAGGGAGGGATGGGGAGCAGGATTTGGTGTGGAGAGAGTGTGTTTTGGGGAACAAGACTAGGTCTAGGTGGGAAGCATGGTGGGGAATGGGACCGAATGTGGTGAGAGGGGAGTGGGGAGCAGGTTTCAGTGTGGAGAGAGAGCGTGGTGGGAATGGGATTGGGTGTGGAGAGAGAACGCAGTGGGGAATAGGATTGGGTGTGAAAAGAGAGCACGGTGGAGAACAGAACTAGGTCTGGGGGAGAGCATGGTAGGAAACAGGACCCGGCATGGAGTGAGTGTGATGGGGAAAGGGATCAGGTGTGGGGATGGAACATGGTGAGGAATGGGATCAGATGTGGGAAGAGAGTGTGGTGGGGATCAGGACCAAGTGCAAGGGTGGGAGTTCAGGACCAGGAGCTGGGGACTGGAGAATGTCAGGAGGCATTGGCAAGTGTGCCCAGTGCGGCAGTGTACGTATGGATGGAGTAGAGATGATCAGAGTTTTGGGATGGAGTCCCTAAGACACAGAGTGGAGGGAGATTCTTTATCTCTCCTCCTCTTGCGTGCATATGCACAGGCATGGAAGGGAGAGAAAGCAAGAGATGGATAAAGGGAGATTGAGTCAAAGAGAGCAGCAGATACAGATGTAAAGAAACAGGGAACAACTGAGAGTAGGAGCAAAGGTACGTGTATGAGAGAGGAAAAGATGCAAATCTAAAGAGGAAGGCAATGAATCAGAAGGATGAGAGCGAAAGTGAGGAAAGGACAGAGAAAATAAAAGAAAGAAAGCAAGAGAAAGGAAAAAAAATAAAAGCATGCAAAAAAAAATGAGGGAGAGAGAGAAAGGCTTTGGAAAAAGATGAGAAGATTTTGAGTGAGAGAGTGTTAAGTATACACAAGTAGGAGGACAAAAATCGATAGTTGCAAAAGGAGTGCAATGGAAAGGCAAAAATACAGGGACAAATAATAACTTAAGAAGAGGGGAAGTTTTGAAGGTGAAATCTGACTGGGCAAGGTACAGAGACAGAAAAGAGTGGGCAAGAAGGGGAAAATAAAATAAATTAAGAAGGTAAGACGAAATGAGGAAGTCAAGGAAAATGAAGTTAGAAATGTGGAGGAAATGAGAATGGAAGGAGAGGGGGAAAGAGCAATATTTTAAGAGAAGGACAGGCAGAAAATCATTTGAAGTGACCTAGAATGTGAAGCAGAAGGAGAATGTGCAAGAGACACTGAAAGAGCTCGAGCCATTAAGCAGTAGTAATCAATGTGTTGATCTAGTCATAGAGAGAGACAGCATGAAAACAGGCCCTTTTAGACCCTGGAATTTTTACACTAATCCTATCATTTTGTTTTCTCCCACATTCCCATCAATTTCCCTCTGATTCTACCACTCATCTACATATTAGCGACAATTTCTAGTGGTCAGTTAACTAACCAACCTGCATGTTTTTGGAATGTGAAATGAAACCAAAGGACCCAGAAGAAATCTATGTGGTCACAAGGAAAACATGCAAGTTCCATGCAGACAGTGCCAGAGGTCAGCATTGAACACAGGTCGACAGGAGCCACTCTACAAACTGCACCACTGTGCCTTCTAGAAATTATTGGGTTCTCCAATTTCTTGCCATATTGGCTCCTGCTTGAAAAATAGTGAACACTGCTGAGTTATTCAGTCAACTTTTTTCACTATTTTAAATTGTTCTAAAATAGTATGTATTGAAAATGACCACAACCAGTACTACAGAAGAAGTATTATGCATATGCAAGTGTATTTTCCAAGGTCTTATGGTGAACAGCAGTATAGGTTTCATTTGGATTATTAAAGGACTGAAAAGTAAACAGAAACTGCTGGAAATACTCAACAAGCTGAGTAGCATCTCTGGAGAAAGAGCAATGACCTTCCATCAAAATTAATCTATGGTTCCACAGGTGTTACCCATCCTCCATTGCTATCATTTACGCTTGAGCCTCCACAGATAATATCTGCTTCCTATCCAACTGATAGTGTTTTCAAGTTAGACTGCTGATGGCAAGTAAATCACTCCTGAGAAAAGGCCCCTCACTGGAGTCTAGTATTTTAGTTTATTTTCATTGGTTGCACTAGGGGATTGCAATGGTTTCTCTAAACCCCCATCAAAATTTGCTTTCATAAGAATAGTTTAGATGATGCATCTGATGGACTGTATGATTTTGCAGCCAAGTCAATTCGAGAATGCGTTTTCCTCCATCGTTCTCATTTACCTAAAGTGTGTCATTGTGGCTCAGTTTCAGGCGTTCTGCTGTGTGTTGTGCACTTAGCCCACAGACATATGTGTGCAGCACAAAGCTTAACAAGCAGGAGATTGTTCAGCTGCGTAAACATTGTCCAGAGGTGGCTGAATACTAAAGATGTTGTTTAAACACTCTGTACTTTGTGTCTGAATCCTTTTGGGATTTAGTGGTCAGACTTTATGGAGCTTGAGGTAGAAGGGCTGCTGTTAGCAGCCCGAATACTTGGTAGCCATAATTAAGGTTAGTGTACAGTTCCAGTTACTGTAGTTCCCCACTGAGTAAAGGACAAACCTAGCAATACCCCTCCCACAAATACCTGTACATTTTCGTGGAGTTTTGCAGTTCTTGGCTTCAAAGTCATGAAGTAGAGAAAACAGCTGTTTTGGTAACTGCTTGTTGCAGTTTATTTTTTTTTAAATAGTTAACTTGGAAGTAGCCAACTGAGCCATCACCAGTGTGACAGAATGTTAAATCCCTTTAACATTTTATGCCATTTAAACTGGTGTATGTGCAAGCTGTAACTTCGTTATAAGGGAAAATAATTACAATGAAAAATAGGTCATAAAATATAGTTTAGAGGGAGGATTACTACTTTTCCATTTGGTTTTCTTCAGACAAAGTCTTCACAAAGTTAAAAAAGCAATAGAGATAGGAGATATTTAATGAGGTGAGAGGCAAAACTGTTTAACCACAGGACTCATCTGAAGTCAGATGATTCAGGGAAAAGTACTGGGCTGTTAGATATGCAAAGCACATCCATCTCTGTGGATTGATAATGTAAAACGTGGAAGGGGAAAATTGAAAGCAAAAGGAATTCAGAAGATGTTGAGTCCAGTTTCCAATAAGAATAAAGATAGGATGGCTGGAGATAGAAAACAGCACAACCAAGATTGAGATACGAATTAAGCAGAAATAATGAAAAAAAAATCCCTGGTTGAAAGTCTGGATTCAAACCAGTTCAGGGGAAAAGATACTCTCTTCCTTGACTTTGATCATGGGGAGATGATACTTGTGAAAGGTCCATTACTGAGGTAGTCGTGATGACTGGCTGGTAGATCCCACTTATCATGTCGTGTAGGGTATCAATACTGCCAACAAAAAGGACTATTACAGAGACTCTCCTCTAGTATTCATGGACAAAATACGTAAGCCATGATTTCTTATCTGCAGTGAGCACAATTCTCACAGTACAACACTAGGGTGCAGGCCTTGATCATGAGTCATCCATGTTGTGGAACCATTTTCTGCCGACCTTTTTGCCCACCTGCGCAAATCTCATATGCCCACATTAGGTCTGTATCCTTCTATGCCTTGCCTTTTTAAGTGCCTGTCTAAAATGTCTCTTGAATGCAGTGATTGTATCTGATTCCACTACCACCTCCAGCAGTAAGTTTCAGATATCAACCATTCTCTGTGTCAAAAAAACTTCCCCTCAAAACCCCTTGCCCTCTTGTTTTTGATACCATAAGACATAGGAGCAGAATTTGGCCATTCGGCCTTTGGAGTCTGCTCCGCCATTCGATCATGGCTGATTTGTTTTTCCCTCTCAACCCCATTCTCCTGCCTTCTCCCCGTAACCTTTGACGCCCTTACTAATCAAGAACCTATCAACCTCTACTCTAAATATACCCAATGACTTGGCCTCCACAGCCATCTGTGGCAATAGATTCCACAGATTCACCATCCTCTGGCTAAAGAAATTCCTCCTCATCTCTGTTCTAAAGGGACATCCTTCTATTCTGAGGCTGTGCCCTTTGGTCCTAGACACTCTCCCACAAACAAACATCCTTTCCACGTTCACTCTATCCAGGCCTTTCAAAATTTGGTAGGTTTCACTGAAATCCCCGCTTATCCTTCTAAATGAATACAGACCGAGAACCATCAAATGCTCCTCATACATTGACCCTTTCGTCCCTGGGACCATTCTTGTAAACCTCCTCTGGACCCTCTCCAATGCCAGCACATCCTTCCTTAGATACGGGGCCCAAAACTACTCACAATACTCCAAATGTGGTCTGACCAATGCCTTATAAAGTCTCACATCCTTGCTTTTATATTCTGGTCCTTTCAAAATGAATGCTAACATTGCACTTGCCCTCCTTACTACCAACTCAACCTGCAAGATAACCTTTAGCGAATCCTGCACTACGACTCCCAAGTCCCTTGGCACCTCCAATTTCTGAATTCACTCCCCATTTAGAAAATAGTCTATGCCTTTATTCTACAAAAGTGCATGACCGTACACTTCCCTACGCTGTATTCCATCTGCCACTCCTTTGCCCATTCTCCCAACCTGTCTAAGTCTTTCTGCAGACTTCCTGCTTCCTCAACACTACTTGCCCCTCCACCTATCTTTGTATCATCCACAAACTTGGCCACAAAGCCATCAATTCCACCATCCAGATCATTAACATATAACATGAAAAGTAGCGGACCCAACATCAACCCCTGCGGAACACCACTAGTCACTGGCAGCCAACCCCAAAAGGCCCCCTTTATTCCCACTCTTTGCCTTCTGCCAGTCAGCCAATCTTCTATCCATGCTAGTCCCTTTCCTGTAATACCATGGGCTCCCCTCTTGTTTTGCAGCCTCATGTGCGGCACCTTGTCAAAGGCCTTATGAAAATCCAAGTAAACAACATCCACTGGCTCTCCTTTGTCTATCCTGCCTGTTACTTCCTCAGAATTCCAACAGATTTGTTAGGGAAGATCTCCCCTTAGGGAAACCATGCTCACTTTGGTCTATTTTATCATGAGCTTCCAAGTACCCCTAAACCTCATACTTAATAATGGACTCTAACATCTTACCAACCACTGAAGTCAGGCTAACTGGCCTATAATTCCCTGTCTTTTGCCTCCCTCCCTTCTTAGAGTGGAATGACACTTGCAATTTTCCAGTCCTCTGGAACCATTCCTGACTCTCGTGATTCTTGAAAGATCACTACTAATGCCTCCACAATCTCTTCCGCTATCTCTTTCAGAACCCAGGGGTGTTATCCATCTGGTCCAGGTGACTTATCTACCTTCAGACCTTTCAGTTTGCCAAGCACCTTCTCCTTGGTACCCCTACTATAGAAAAAAGATTCTGTTTACCCCATCTATGCCTTTATTATTTTATATACCTTTATCAGGTCACCCGTCAGCCTCCTTCACTCCAGGGAAAATAGGCCCAGCCTATCCAATCTCTCCCCATAACAATAACGTCCTCCAACCTAGGCAACATCTTGGTGAATCTCCTCTGCACTTTCTCCAATGCAATCACATCCTTCCTGTGGTGTGGCTACCAGAACTGCACGCAATATTCTGAGTGTGGTGTAACCAGTCTTGTGTAAATGATCTGCGCCCACATCCTTAATTTTGTGCAATCTTGAAAGTTCAAATTGATAAAAATAAAAATAAAAATGGGACATTGATTTTATGTTGAAATTAACTCTGAAGTATTTTTGAAGTGTAGGCAAATGTTTCAGCCAAGATGCTCACAAGGTTCACAAGTAGCGAAAAGACATATGGTGATAAAAAGATACATGGGATAAATATTGATAACAACACAAGGAGAGCTCTCCTGGAGCATTTCATGTTAATGTTTACCTTTTAATCAATTTTACTGAAAGGACATGTGTATTTTTTAATCATACTGCTATTTGTGAGACTCTGCTGTATGCAAATTGACAGCTACATTAACTACATTACAACAGTGACTCCACTTCCAAAAGTACGTCAATGAACTTGTGTTTATTTGGTCACTTTTTTGGGTATCTGGAGATTGGTGATAAGTCTGACATATATTGACCTTGAGAAGGTGATGGTGAGCTGCAGCCCTGAATCACTGCTGTCCTTCTGTTGAAGGTACTCCTATAGGGTGGTTGGGTGGGGAGTTCCAGGGTATAGACCGAGTAATAATGAAGGAACGGTGACAAATTTCCAAGTAAGGCACTTTGGAAGTTCCTGAGGTTACGAAAGAGATTTATAAATAAAAGCACTTTTGTTTGCATACTGTTGTGGCACTCGCTCATGCTGCTGTGCAGATGAGTTGAATTCCATTGTATAGTTTTTTGAAAGTGGTGGATTTGGGTTAATAATTAATATGTAAAAGGAAGCAGGTATGACTAGTGTTTTATATATTTATCTATTTATATGAAGCAGAAGTATTTAATAAGGCAACAGTTTTTGAGGTGTATATATAAACAAATCAATGAAAATTGCCTTCTCAATTGTTCATGGCTTGTTGTAGCTCGTCTTATTTAGAAAATGTCGCAACTATGGGTTGTGATATCTGACATGTTTATAGAGTAGTAAAGTATGCAGGCCAGAACTTAGGACCTTATAAAATTGTATAGTTTTTAGTTGAAACCTGACCTTGCTTAGTTATTTTTATGTACCTTTTTCTTCAAGTAATATCAATGCTGGTCTTGTATGGTCATTCACTAGTTCTAGGAAGAGATAATAAACATATTTACATGGTATGTAAGCAATTATCAGAGTTCAGAGTTACAACTTAATGTATGAAGCACTTACTTTACTGTGTATGAAATTTAACATCAAGTTGTTTTATGTGAAAAGCACAGAAATGTTTAGATTCACTGCAAACATTGCTGTGCAACTTTGTATTTTGTAAGATCACTGAGGATCCATTAATTAGTATTTAGTGGAACTGATACTGTGCCAGATGAAGCATAGTGCACCCTAGGAGTTTGGATTGGCAATCGAGCATGCCATGTGAATTATTTTATAAGCCACCACCCATTAAAAGTATATTTGCTACTGGAACCTTAATATCCGGTTAGACAGATCCAAGCAACATTTTGTTTTAACAAAGTTGTGCATTAGTTGTAGAAAATTAAATATTTTCGAATATTTCAAAACCCTAACTTAGCAGGCAGATTTTTTTTACTGTAAGAACCCTTCTCATAATATGTGAGGGTAAATTTAATACATTGGGAGTCTCATACATCCTGTTCCTTTCAGTGAAGGCTGGTGTTCAAATCTGGTTACTATTTGGAAGATGTGATTCATTTGTAACTGTCCTCAACCATGGTGGGGGAAGAAATGGGCAAATCAAGAGGAGAGAGAAAAGAAACAGAGGGGGAACAGCTTGCCTGAAATTGGAGAATTTGATGTTCACGCCATCACGTTGTAGACTACCCGGTGGAATATAAGGTACTGTTCCTCTACTTTGCGTTCGGCCTCACCTGGAAGCAGAGGATGGATGAGCAAACCAGGGAGTTACAGTGAGAGTGGTCCATGCTAACTGGGTGGGAAGGGGAAGATATGGCTGGTAGTGGGATCACTTTGTACCTGGTGGAAATGTCGAAGAGTGATGTGCTGGAGGTGTAGGCTGCTGGAGTGAAAGGTAAGGACCAAGGAATTCTATCCCTGTTCTGTCTGAGGGGATGTGGGGTGAGAGCAGAAGTGCAGGAAATAGAGGAGATGCGAGTGAGGGCGCCATCAACCACAGAGGGGGAGGAGCCTCTTTTCCTGAAAAAAGGAGAACATCTCAGATGTCCTGGAGTGGAAGGCCTCATCTCAAGAATGGATGCACTGGAGACAGAGAAACTGAGAGAAAGGAATAGCATCCTTACAAGAGGCAGAGTGGGAGGAGGTGTAGTCTGTGGAAGTCAGTGGGTTTGTCTCCTGAGATGGAGACAGATCAAGAAAGGGGAGAGAGGTGTCAGAAATGGTCCAAGTGAATTTGAGGGCAAGGTGGAAGTTAGTAGCAAAGTCGATGAAATTGATGAATTCTGCATGGAAAAAGAGTTAGGGAGTGGTGCCAGAGTAGGTTTGGAATAATGACTGCTCCACGTAGCCAACGAAAAGGCAGGTGTAGTGGGGCCCATGCGCGTGCCTATTGCTACACCTTTGATTTGTAGAAAGTGGGTGGAATCAAAAGAGAAGTTGCTCAGGGTACGCACAAGTTCCACCAGGCGGAGGAGGGTGTTAGTAGAGGAGATAAGGTTGGATCTATGTTCTGGAAAGAAACAGAGAGCCCTAAAACCTTCACAATGGGGGATGGAAGTGTATAAAGATTGGATGTCCATGGTGAAGATGAGGCAGCGAGGCCAAGGAATTGGAAGTTGCAAAAATGGTGGCGAGCATGCAAGGTGCCCCAGATGTAGGTGGGAACAGACTGGATTGGGGGTAGAGGAGGGGAACAATGTAGAGTTGAGTTCATTGGGAGAAGAATAGGCCTGCCAGGACAGTCCTGTTTGTGAATCTTGGGTAGGAGATATAAAGTATGAGGTTGAGAACTATCAGGTTGGATGCTGTGGAGGGGAGATTTCCTGAAGTAATGAGATCTGTGATGGTATGGGAGATAATGGCTTGATGATCATTGCTGGGGTCATGGTCAAGGGGTTGGTGTGAGGAAGTGTCCAAGAGCTGCTCCGTAAGGTAGCGGTCAGACCACCAGATTACAACAGAACCACCCTTGTCTGCAGATTTGATGGTGAGGTTGGGATTGGTGAAGAGTGAGCGCAGAGTTGTATGCTCTTTCAGTCATTTGAGTTTATTCCTGCATTTGGAAACAAAATATCATTTTCAAATATATTGGTATATCATCAAACGTTCACTGTAAGGGTTGGCAGATCACCTGTGTGCACAAATATAACTAATTTGCATCATTGGATTAATTCCATTTGTTGCTACCTTCTTGCACTGAAATACAAACTAAAATTGGCAAACGGAAAATACCAGTCCTGAATTTTCTTTGGGTGTAATAGTGGATCATTCTTGGAAGATGAAGCTGCAGTGACTGAGAAATGAAGTGAGGTCTTTTGATGCCACGTCACTGCAGCAGGGATTGGTGCCTGGGAATTTTCTCTTGAATGAGATTGGAGATGGAGGAGCACAATCTGCTGGAAATGGCACTCTAACTCCACCCCATTGGACCATGAAAGTACTGGTTGGTATCATACTGAGTGCCACTTTCAATGGCAATCAGCAGCAACAACTAACACCACTTATATTTGTACAGCCCCTATAACGCAGCAAAAATATCCCAAAAGGTGGCACTCAAGCAAAACGTAGAGTTGGAATATGTACAAAGATATTGGGACAGATGTTCATGTGGCTGGATTAGTGAGAGGGACTTTAAGGGGTATCTTAAAAGAGAAAATAGAAACATCGAGGAAGGGAATTCCAGTGCTCAGGGCTATGGAAGCTGAGATATGGCTGCCTGAGTTTCCAAAGCCTGTGGCTAAATCAAGCAGTGTTCAAGAGGCCCAGAATTGGAGGAACACAGATTTCTTGGGAGTCTCATAAGGCTAAAGAAGATTCTGTATAGAGAGAGGGACAAGGCCATGAAAGGCTTTGGAAAACAATGGTGAGAATTTTAAAACTAAGCAGTGGCTTAATTAGGAGCCAGTGAAACGATACCTTGGAGTACTCCAGAAGGAAAAAAGTCTGCCCCCCTAACATCTTGTTTATAAGAGGGCAGTTGCAACATGTCACAGGCTCTGCAAGTAAACCTGATGCCAAGTTTCAAAAGTGGCCAAAATCAAATTCCCAAATCTCTCTTCTACCTGGTAAGTTCCCAAAGGACATCAACATTGGCTTTAGCCTCTTGCTAATATCTTAATATTTTTCTCCTTGGCATGGTCAAGGCCAGAGATATCCTGGCAGAATTCTTGCTCTACCATGGTTACACTGTGGAGTGGGATTACATGTATTGGGCTCTTTTGTTTTACTTGCTGGCACCAGAAAAAAATACTTCATGAGTTTTATACTGAGCACTGCTTCTTGTGAACAAATCCATTTAGTGCAGTTAATTTCTCCCCATCACTAGGGAACTGCCATTTCAGCTACTTCAGGCCAAACATTGAGGGAATAATATATCATTGTAACTGGCATGAAATTCCCACTGTGAAATAAAACCTTGCCTGAAACACTCTCTTGTCACATATTGCTTAGAAATGTAATCACATAACCCTGTTTTGTTTCCAGTATTATGTGAATGAAAATAATTCTATTTTCCTATGTGAAGCGTGATACTGACCATTTGTGGGGAATTTCGTATCACTCAGGAAATATGATTGGGCACTTCTGGACACAAGATACCCTTGCACCCCAGGTCTTTTCAGTATAAGGTGGCATCATTCTCATTTTGGGGCACTAGATCCTGTCACCTTGAAAGCAACCAGCACTGGTCATTCCCAGGACACCTGAGACTTCACAAAGTTAGGTCCAATACTTAATTTATCACAGCACCAATCCTTGTTTTAACACTTCCCTAATCTCCATTCTTATGCATTTGAATCTCTCAAGGGCCAAATCCCAATCTCCCAACCCCACTGAGTTTCTGAGATTCCCAATAGCTATCTAACATTACCTACACCTTCCATACCCTCGGCATAAACCCCTCTCTGCTCTTTCTGGCCATCACAGTGCAGAAACCTGATCCCTCGTCCCTCCCTTCCCCAACCCTCTGATCATGTGTCCTGATCCCTCAACCATCACAGCACTAGATTCCCAAACCAATCCTGGCCTGGCCACAGCAGAGGCCTGAATGGGTCCTGGAGCACCAGTCCCTGGATTCTACCCCCCACCCTAAGCCTGCCTCAAAGCAGGCTACTAGAATCAGAATCAGATTTATTATATATATATCTGTTGTTATGCGGCAGCAGTATAGTACAAAGATATAAAATTTCTATAAACTACAAAAAAATTGCAAAAAAAAAAGGAATAATGAGGCAATGTTCATGGACTGTTCAGAAATCTGATGGCAGAAGGGAAGAAGCTGTTTCTGAATCGTTGAGTGTGGGTCTTCAGACTCCTGTATCTCCTCCCCAATGGTTGTAACAAGAAGAGGGCATGTCCCAGATGGTGAGGGTCCTTGGTGATGGATGCTACCTTCTTGAGGCACCACCTCTTGAAGATGTCCTTGATGGTGGGGAGGGTTGTGCCCGTGATGGAGCTGGCTGAATCTACAACCCTCTGCAGCCTCTTGCAGTCCTGTGCATTAGAGCCTCCATACCAAGCTGTGATGCAACCAGTCAGAATGCTCTAGAAATTTGTAAAGGTCTTTGGTGACATCCTGAATCTCTTCAAACTCCTAATGAAGCAGAGCCACTGGCATGCCTTCTTTGTGATTGCATCAAAGTGTTGGGCAGAAGTTGTATAATGATTGTTCATTTGATGTTTGAGCTGAAGTTTACGTTGGGGCTGGAAGCATTGACCAAAACATTCAAGTATTGGTGGACAATTTTTGAGGGTAAATTGTTGGGCATTGCCATTTCATCACTTCGGGTTACATTATCAGTTTTGACTGAGGTGGAGAATTCCAGGATTGGGATTAGGTTTACTTCCCTGGAGCATGGGAGTCAATTCTCGACCCAAACAAAAAGGACTGTGATCCTAATATGTAAACTATTACACACTTAATATGTCATCTTTAAAAAGCTTTAGCAGTAAAATTCTCAGGATTCCTAACTAACCTTGTTCCTGGATATTCCATCTGTATATCTGTCTAATTGCTGGATACTTGGCAGACTCCTGAATTGCACGCTGATGCTCCTGGCTTCAATTTCGGTGGTGTACTCAATTCTTTGTTTTCTTTCATTAGAATATTGGGCATATTTTCTAAACCGTAAACAAGTAAACCAAGGTGTTATTAAAAGTTGCTGACTCCTTGCTGGTATATGGCACTTTGGCAAATAGAAATTCTCTGGTGCCCTGATGGTCACTTGTGTGAAGTTTAATGCAAATGCAAGGAGTCAGCATAATTTTGGGATGAAATGCACTCTGGTTCCTATCTTCCCTATTCTCCCCTCAATCCTTTCCTCCCAACCTTCCTGCCTATCCTTCAGTACCGAGCTCATTTTGGACAGTATGTGGAATCCTGCATTATTTTTTCTCTTACTTTCTCCTATTTTTTTTATCTGCTAACTCAGCACAGTATAGACTTAAAAACTCGCTGGCTTGTGTTATTTAGCTACTCAATGGTTACTTAACTGAGTCATCGGGAGAGTCTCATGTTATTTTGAATCCAAAAATTGATTGTAAATGTTGGAATGAAATATACTTACTTAATTTTTGAAAATGCTTAGAATCACAAATTGTGGGAAAAGGGAACCGCCATTCAGCCCATCCGTCCGGCACAGGTCTTTATTTGTGGCTTGAAATTGTGTGCAGTTTAAGTGTTGATTTTCCATCTGTTCCTGGCAGGGAACCTCAGTTGTTGGCACAGTTTGTCAGATTCTGGGCAATCGTGCGCAGCACACGCCCAAGTTTCTCATCTGTGTTTCCAGCATTCAAGATAGTTGCCAGTACATGGAATAGAAAAATGACCCTTCAAATGTAAGCTGAATTCAGTCCTGAAAGAGTTCTGCATTAAGTTCTGGATGAGATGTAGACTGAGTCACCCTTTGGTCCCTCTATTAAGTGGCCATTCTTCATCTGGCAGCTGAGACAAGTAATATTGGCTAGACATTTAACCACAAAGGCAGTTGTCCCTGAGTATACCTCATAGCCGAGCATGGTGCTATTCTCACCTGATGTCCACGCAGTAAGTTATTGTGTATTTTGGATCCTTGAATAGGGAAATATGAACAAAGCAGTCTCCACAGCTGGAAATAGTATTGTATAAAATTACAGAAGCTACTGTAACTCATTTAAAGAACATAACCTGATGGATTTCTTCAATTTCTATTCCTTTAGGGAAAGTGGTTTTTGCTGGCATGTCAGCATATAATGCCTGTCCGCAATTGCCCTTGAGAAGGTGATGGTGAGGCACTGCCTGGAACCACTGCATCTCTTCTGGTGAAGGTACTCCCAGGATTCTGTTGGATAGGGAGTTCCAGGATTTAGCAATGATGAGGAACGGCAATATATTTCCATCAGTATGGTGTGCATCTTGGAGGGGAAACCTGAATGTGGTGGTGTTCCTGTAACCTTGTCCTTAGTGGTAGAGATTGCAGGATTGTTGTCAGAATACCCTAGTTGAGTATTTGCAGTTCATTATGAAGAGCACACTGAAGGCACAGTGCATTGGTGGAGGAGGGAATGATTTATTAAAGTAGTGTATGGGAATGCTTTATCATGGATGGTGTTGAGATTCTTGAGTGTTGTTGGAGCTGCAGTTATCCAAGCAAATGAAGAGTATTTCATCACACTCTTGACTTGTGGAATATGTAGATAGTGGAAAGGCTTTGACGTTAGAACGTGAGTCACTTATGGCAGGATACCCAGGGTCTGACCTACTATTGTAGCCATGGCATTGTTGCAACAGGACAGGTTGAGTTTCTGGTCAATGTGGTGACTCCTAGGGCAATACTCTGTTGTTGAAAATGGTCAATGCCCAATACTTGTACATCATGAGTGCTAATTACCATTTATCTGCCCATGCCTGAATGCTGGCTAGGCCTTGCCATATACATGCATGAATTACTTCATTTTTTTGGAATTTGAATAGAAGTGAACATGCAATTATCTCCAAACAGCTCTCTTCTGACTGATGAAGGTGGTTGAGCCAAGACACTGCCCTGAAGAACACCTGCAGTGATGTCCTGGTGCTGGGGTGATTGACTGAACAATCCCAATCGCCTTCCTTTGAATAGTTATGACTTTAGTTATTGTAGAATCTTCCTCTAGTATCCTATTGGGCTGAATTGAACTCGTTGCCCATATTTCGTAATGGTGATCCTCACCCACCCACACATTAATGAGCTAGATGCAGAGGGCCAAATAAACTGACCTTATGCATTTGCCAAGGTGTGGTAAGGCCTTCAATCGGTATACTGACGAGGTCTTACTGCCTGAATGCTCTGACAGCATTTACACCTAGACTGGTCTGTCAGAGCTGGCACTCTAGTCATGTTTTTAAATGTTATTGTGGAAACATGTTTACCTTGAACCACATGAATTTCCGTCTTGAGTACCTCCCATTGCACTGAATTGACTTACCTTTAAGTAACTTATTCTAGTCCACTTGTAAATAATTTCTCAGTCTGGTAAAATTGTTTTTATAACAGTTTAGACCTCTTTACTCCCACTATCCCATTATCTTTGTCCCTTTCCATAATTATACTACAACCTACTGAATTATGATCACAAAAGTGCTCAATCAGTGATACACAGGCATGGAGTAATACAGCATGGAAACAGGCCCTTCGGCCCAACGTCCATACTGACCATGGTGCCCAGCAAATTGGTCCCATTTGCCTGCATTTGGCCCATACCCCTCTAAACCCCTACTTATGTACTTATCCAAATCTTTTAAATGTTGTTATTGTACCTGCCCCAACCACTTTCTGTGGCAGCTCATTCCATGTACACACCACCCTCTTCATGAAGAAGTTGCCCCTCAGGTCCCTTTTAAATCTTTCACCTCTCACCTCAAAACTATGTCCTCTAGTTTTTAGTTCCCCTTCTCTGGGAAAAAGACTATGTGCATTCACCCTAGCTATACCCCTCATGATGTTCTACACCTCTGTGAGGTCACCCCTCAATCTCCTATGTTCCAAGGAATAAAGTCCTAGCTTTCCCAACCTTTCCTTATAACTCAGGCCCTCAAGTCATGGCAGCATCCTCATAAACCTTCTCTGCATGTTTTCTATTTTAATTATATCTTTCCTATAACAGGGTGACCAAAACTGTACACAATACTCCAAGTGTGCTCTCACCAATGTCATGTACAACTGCAGCATAATGTCCCAACTCCTATGCTCTGTGCCCTGACTCATGAAGGCCAGTGTGCCAAACACCTTCTTCACCACTGGCTACTTGCGATGTTGCTTTCAGTGAACTATATAGATCCCTCTGTTCCACGACACTCCCCAGGGTCCAACCATTCACTGTACAAGTCCTACCTTGGTTTGACTTCCCAAAATGCAACACTTCGTACTTATCTGAATTGGAAGCCATTTGCCGATCCTTGGCCCACTCACCTTGCTGATCAAGATCCCCCTGTAATTTTTGATAACCTTCTTCACTGCCTACGATACCACCTATTTTAGTATCACCTAGAAATTTAGTAACTATGCCTTGTACATTCACATCCAAATCGTTCATATAAATAACAAAATTCTGACCCTTGTGGCACACCACTAGTCACGGGCCTCCAGTCCAAGAAACAACCTTTGACCATCACTCTCTACTTCCTACCAAATCCTGGCTTCAGTCACTTGCATGACATTGACTGAAGGCAGGATTTGGCTTCACTAGGATTCCCAGCTGTGTAAAAGGAAAAATAATTTTGCATGCTTAAGTTCTTGTCTGCTAACCTTTAAGAATGAATAAATCTCCGCGCCTCTATAAATGGGGGAAAAAATGACACAATTTTGATACACTGCTGTTTTGTACAGTTACAACTTCACAGTTATGTTTTTCAGAGCTGGCTGCAGAGATGGTGGCTGCATTAGTTGTGATCTTCCGAAAGTCCTTTAATTCTGGGAAGGTCCCAGCAGATTGCAATTTGCTCAGGGGATTAGGAGTAATTATTAGAATGAATAGAGAGTTAGCTAATCAACAGGAAACTGAAGACTAGGATAAGTGGATCATTTTCAGTTTTTCAAGCTAATATCAGGGGAGTGTAGCAGTGCTGGGGCGTCGACTCTTACTAATCTGCAATTAAGAGGTGAAGGAACCACAGGTATTGCAGCCAGATTTGGTGGTACTATAAAGATAGGTGGGAAAGCAAGTTTTGAGGAGCACACAAAGTCTGCAAAAAATAATGTTTTTGAGGTCAAGGTGAACATTTTTCTGTTTTTAGAGGCGTCGAGCTTTATGGGGAATAGGCAGCAAAGGGGAACTGAGGCCAAGCTCAGATCAGCCACAATACTGAATGGCAGAGTCAGGACTTTAAGACGTACATGGTCTATTCCTGTTCCTTTTGATTATGTTCATTTATTCAAAGAATGATAAATGTAGCAAACGAAAATGATGGTACCCCTTTGGGCCACACTACTTAGAATCAATATAATGGACACCGCAACTGAGAGGCTTCTATTCTATATAATCAATAATAATGGCCTCTCATTTGAATTACTTGTAAAATAATAATGAAAGTAGAAATGGGAGATTTTCCTGGAAATAAACTGCTGTAAACACTGTCTGATAGAGTGCAGATCCATATGGAGCAAGAATATATGGCCTTTGGTTTGTGTTAAATTTGTATTTTTCATATTGGGGTGCTAAACGTGACCTGAATACAATTGTGCTGGAGAAGAGCAAATTCCAACAGAATTTCATTCAGTTAGTTGAGGCTTTCTGGAAAATGTATGAGAGGATATGGGGAATTTTGGCTGTGATGGTCTCAGAGTTGCATTGTTTACCAGTAGTCATCAACAACACTCAAACATGAACAAATGGCATCTGTGCCTGTGGGACTACCCCAGCAGTGGTTGGAGTTGTCAGGAAAATGGATTAGCTGCAGTTTTTTTTCAGAAAAGGAGGTAAGTACATTGGCTCATGGCTCATGGCACATGGAATATTTATCTTTTAAACAGCCAATGGTTGAAATCCCATGGTTATCTTTTGTCTCTCTGTAATACTATGCCAATGTAGTTCTGTAGTTGAAAGACTTTTTACTGCAATTGAAGAAGCAAGAGGAAAATACTAAACTCAATCTCACTATATGTGTGCTTGCTCCAAATAAACCACAAAACTACACGTGGCGATAAGGCTATTGAAGGCAATGAATAATAGTTGATGTTTACAACAAATAAAACAATTTCCTAGTTTTACAAGTAAAATGCAATCTTAAGAACTACAAAAAAATGGAAGTGACAATGCAAGCAACTAGTAATGAGAGATTATGACTCAATATCTAAATCATACTGCAGCAGAGGATAATTGTAACAGATTTACAGTGCTCCATATGTAACTAAGCAATCTGTATTTGTTGCCATGTTTAGTTTTGTGTAGCAACTGGATTAATTTTTACAATGAAAAATAAGCACTCAGGAGTATTGCAAAACTTATAGACAGTAATAATATGATTTTCCTTTTTATGTAGCAACTTTAGTTTGAGTAGTGTGGCCTTCTTGAACTCGCTTCACATAATGAGAAAAAGCAGCACTCTTCAGGATAACTATGAGAAACTTTTAAAGGATTCATGGGAAGTAGAAAATGAAAAAGATATTGTTCACACTAAAGTCTGACCCTGGATCAGCTTAATCCAGCTTGGAACTAATATTTTTTGTCAAATCATAATATTAAAGTGAAATTGGTGAAAATAGGTGAGATGAGAGTGACTGTCCTTGACATCAAGACAGCAGTTGACTGAGTGTGACATCCAGGCACTCTGGTAAAACTGAAGCCAATGGGTATCAAAAGGAAAATGCTCCAATAGATGGAGTCATACTTCACACAAAGGAAAATGATTGTAATGTTGGTAGTTAATCATCCCAGTGCCAGAATATCATTGTAGGAGTTCTTCAGGTCATTGGCCCAAGTCCAGCCATCTTCAATGACCTTCCTTCCATCATAAGGTCAGAAATGGTGATGTTTACTGATGACTGCCCAGTGTTCAATTCTGTTTGCAACCCCTGGCTCTGGCCGCACATCCCCTTGAAGTCTCAACCTCTGGTTCACATTCTGGACCAACGGGTAAGCCAGTTGCTGAACCATCAGAATTTCTGAACAATCTGATGCCAGATTATCAGACTTTTACTGTATGCAGAAGCATTGTTCTCTCTCTTACCAGAAGATGGCCAACAGACTCCATGAATTTCAAGAGTTAACTACACATTTGAATTAGTAGAATTGTTACTCTGTCAGTTTAATTTTATCAGCTGATTTTCTGAGGAGGCAGGATTTTTTTCTGATTATATTTGTCACAATGAAGTCCCATTATGTTTCTTTTCTTGATCTGACTCATTTACAGAATGAGTTTCCCCATCTAGAACTTGCCTTCGTAATTATCTCTTTTATCTAATTCGTAGTACATGCAAAATCTCATGAGTATATTCAGATCTTTTTGAAATTTGTGGGTGATTGCACAGTCCACAACTGGATCACCACCCTTGCACAATGTGTAGCAATTAAATGAAGACTTAGTTGGTTGATAAATGGTTAAGGTTTATTATTACAGCTGTGTTGCGATTGCCAAGTTTTCTCAATTCCCAGTAACACAATCATGTTACATAAAGTTACCCATATCAAAATCATGCACATCTCGATAGCAGTTGGCAAGGTTGATGGAACAAAAATGTATTCCCTTACAAATTTAAAAAATGTTAGGAAAATTTGCCCTTTTGTTTATAAATGTTAAAAATAGCGCATAAAAGCTAGGATATTACAGTGATAATTTCAAAATTCCATTTTAATTCATTAGTGTGTGTGTATATATATATATATATATATATATATATATATATATATGAAAAACACTGTGACCTTTTTTAAATTTGTGTTTACAGCTGTACTTTCTAATGCTTCAATTAATCCAAGAAACATTTTGTGTAAAGGCTGCTAAATGTATATTCAAGGCATGGATGGTAACCAAGAGTTACGTGCATGTGTCTTGTACTCACAGTTAAAGAAAGCTTCCTGTCTGATACTGATACAGATGCGGTCGAGAAGTTTCCTTTCCCAGAATAGGTCTTTGCTTTGCCTCATCATCACAAGCATTTTGCACACCACATGTGAACCAGACTTTTCCCAGAGAGAATTACTCAACATTGCCAGAGAGGAAGACACTCACTGTCTAGCACTGCCTATTCAAAAGAATGAACTGAAGATCTGAATACACTTAAAGTGATAGCAACTTAAATTAAAGCTTGCCATCAGTGTCCATTGTGAATATTTAATGTCAGTTCCAATAACATGCATAGTTGATTCTGATTATCATTTAAAGGGCTATATCACATTTGAAATCACCAATAAAAATCATGATTGATAGAAATAATGAAAAAAATGGGAGGTTGTAATATTTCCATGACTTAAAAAAGAGGAACAACTTTGAAAATAGACCAATTGATTTAACTGTTAAAATGTGCTACTATCACAGTTTGGAGAAGAGACACTTTAGGTGCTACACATTGTAATCCAAAATGCATAAGAAACAAATTCAACATTTGGGATATAAAGCGAAAGATATCAGATTGTCTTTTTTTATTATTGTTCTTCCCCACGAGCTATACCAGGACACTGAGCTCCCAATAAACTATAGTGTGAACTTGCTTTAAGCTTCCTGCTCTTAAGTGAACCTGCATTTGCAAGTCAGAAGATGAACAGAAGAGATGATCTAATGTTCCAGGTCATATTAAACAAAAGTATCTCCTCTAATTTATTAACAATGCATTAGGAATCTGCTAATCCACAATCCAATAAAAACTTGTATAATACACACTGTCATTTCATGTTTCACCCAAATAATCCTAATGACAATGGGAGCACAAACTGCATTACAGTAAACTCTCACTTATCTGGTATTCATGCATTCAGAATTTGCATGCAACTGGCAAAACAATTGTTTTTATGAAAATAACAGTGAATTTTATTTCAAGTTACATGCAAAACAAATGTGAATAGACATTTTTAGTTTATTTATGTTTATACAAATGAACGTTTTAGTTGTAGGCTGATTAGCAGCAACATCCTCTCTGAAGGTTTGGTACTTGTGATTTTTAACAGTTACTCATTAATATTTGCTGCATTTTACATGAATACTGTATAGCCTTAAATATAGAATTGTGGTGTAAAATATTTAAAAGGGTAAGGAGATGACATTTGGTGATTTATTTACAGGTTTATGAATAGAATACTAGTCTGTGATGTACAGTAAATTTTTTTTGAGCAATTCTCATGCAACTGGTATCCACCATTCCCTATGTTTTATGTCTCTGTTTCCATTTGTAAAAAAACTCCCATATGACCTGGACAAGCATTCCAGCCGTGAGAAACACCCCTGAGAAGATAGCATTGGCCACACCATCATCAGGAATAGGATGCAAGTCATTCTCATCCATATCTGGAGTCACTACTATGCTGTTTCCTCTCATCAAGTGACCTGAAAATCTCCCCTGGCCATCTTTATGGCTTCTAATTAAAATGCTTGTCGGTAGGCAGTCTTATTTGTGGACTTGACCTTTAATAACTTGGTTGTGTCTGCCAGCTAATTTTAAGTAGGCCTGTTTGAATCAACTTATCAAGGCAGCATACATCCACCAAGCTTGAGCTAAATCTAAACCTGAATCCCAAAGCTGTTGGCATAGTGTGCTTACTTGGTGCACTGCCATCTGCAGTCCTGCTTTGCAGCCTAAGTGAAATACACTCTGTATCTTTTCTATTCAAAAAAATGCCAAACTGGGATTTCTAATCCAGCCATTGACAGAAAGTGGTTTCCTGATTCTCTTTTGATTTGTTCACCTCAGTCACATCATCAGTCAGAATTAGGGCCTGTCTAGCTATATTCTCCAGCCTTTCCACCACAGGAAGGGAAATTGGGAGCACAAGCTAACGGGTAAATTAAACATTATGGATGTACGTCATTGCAAGAGAAAACCATTAGAGAAATAGGAGTTGGCAAAGTTGTGTAGCTTAAGGGAAGAAGACTGTATGAGAAGGAGAAGAAAGCAACCAAATCAGCATGCGTGAAATGTTTTTTTTAAAATCTCATGAGTTACGCAGTACGTAATCTGGTTGTTTTTTCAGCTGGGGGAGAATTACTAATTTCCTACCCTCCTTTTTCTATTGACAGCATGGGACACTTGCATGAAATTGGCCTTCCTCCAACATCTTGCCTATGAGGGCATTCTTTATGTGTGAGCTCAGTGATTAAAGTGGAATTTATTAATCAGTCAAAGAGAAGGGGGGTGGGTGGGTGAGGGTACTTTTTCCCCATCAGCTTCTTTTTGACCCTTCATTTGCCTCAGTCTTAGTTATTTCTTGCAAACTGACATTTTACTAAAGTAAAGCCTGTATTGCACGATTAGGAAAATATTTCTACAATATTTTAATTACATTAAGGATTCAATCACAAGCAGCCTTGAACTGCAATCCTTATATGCCATTGTAGAAATTTTCCTCAAACCATCTTTGGATAAATTCAAAAATTCTGCAGCCCCAATTGGAAGCCTTGTTTGATGGGAGCATAGATGAGACTCAGCTATCCACACTGACTGTCTCCTACCTAGACCACATGATTGTTGAAGTTGCTATATGGAAAGGATTTTCTTCTTCTGTTTAAACATTTTCTCCTGGGCAAATGAAAATAAATAAATTCAGCTATTACAGGAGGCACAAGTTTCAGCAGTCTGAGTCAATACTGATGCTGTTCAATTTCCAGTGTGTTTCAAATCATGCTATTGCTGTAATAGATGATGTCTGGATGTTTCATTGCAAGCACCAGGATGTATTCACAGGAACAAACAGCACTAAAAGGGGTCATTAAACCAGCATATATAAATGCATCGGGATCCTGACACGGACCCATGTTGCTGTGCTGGGAACTTGGTTGAGGGCTCAGCCCTCCACTGGCATTTCCGCAGCAATGCAATAGTTAAATTGGTCTCAGTGCTACACAGATGAGTGTGGAGTGAACGTTGGAGGCTGCTTGTGAGGAATGGTGTTGGGTGGGCTGGGGCAGTGCTGTGCAGTGTGGGTGCTCAGCACTGAGATGTGGGGTAGGGTGAGTGCAGCCCATTGCTGCGGACCAGCAGAAGCTGCTCCCTGTGCTGATGAACTGCCCAAATCCTACAGTCTCTCTTGCCAAATCCCAATGGATATAACAGAAGCTGCTCCCTGTGTTGATGGACTACCCAAATCCTACTGTCTCTCTTGCCATCTCACATGGTATATAACAGAAGCTGCTCTGTCCCTCTCTATTTGGCTTGTGGCTCTCTCCAGCCCATGGGTTTCTTTGTGGTAACAAGCTTAAAGAGTTGTCACCAGCCAGCAAGAGGTGATGAGTGAAACTGTAGGATCCAGCAGGCTGTCAGCCCATACAGCTACCACTGCCAGACCTCCATAATGGCCCGCACTAACTGAACAACCCCGAGCATTGTATCGAAGTGCTAAGCGGCTGCGTTGTTTGTCCAGCCTACCCAACGCCAGCCCTCACAGATAACCATTGCATTATCACCTCAGTGATCCACTGAGCCCTACAGTGAAGAGCTAACCATTTTATTGATGCAAGAGCACCATGGGAGGGCAGAAGTTTGCCCCAGGTTCCCTCACAGTGGCATGCAGCCTGAATGGATTTCTTTATTAAGCACAGAGCCATTATGGCGTGTTTGGATCCAGGGCCAAGAGCATTGTAGCAAGTCAGTGCACGGCAGGATGGCACAAAGCAGGGTATCAGGGTACTGGAGAAATACTTATTACCATCTGTGACTACTTGAGAGATTATGATACACTTCTTGT
Organism: Pristis pectinata; assembly: GCF_009764475.1. Taxonomy (NCBI): domain Eukaryota; kingdom Metazoa; phylum Chordata; class Chondrichthyes; order Rhinopristiformes; family Pristidae; genus Pristis; species Pristis pectinata. Next base: position 68,118,993 of record NC_067411.1, read on the forward strand.
ATAGAAAATTATTACTTGTGTGCAGATGTTTATTATTATAGTACATTGGATCATTTTGCATCACTTTGTAATCGAGAGTGATCCCAGAAAATGATGCTTAAAATTGTATATCTTCGTAATAGATGAGCTTGTGATATATACTGCAAGCCTGAAGAAATTCTTGATTTTATTGCACCACATCAATGTTAAGTTATGCTTTTTGTTCTTGTAGAAAGCCTGAAACATTTAAAATAAATGTTTGATTACAGGTATGCACTTATTTCCCAAAGCAACTGCAGAGTTATTGAACAAGACTTGTACTCTGGTGATGACTGGGACTGGTAATTTGTAGGCAATTTCTGTTATTCCCTTACCCATGAGGAACTGGGTTGCTGCTTAATTTCATTCGTGTGTCGGAAGGTCCTTAGAGTAAGCAGAACAGGACCTTCCAACCCATCAGATAAGAATTCAGTTCAGGCCCTGATTCCAGAGGTAGAAGGTCATATAGCGGCCAATATTTATTTTGGGAGCATAATTTTTTTTTAATTTTACAACATATAATGACATGATATAGCAATGGACAAATAGCTTTTTTTACAGATCGTTCCCAGGGAGCCAAAGTGCCTTTTAACAACTTTGTGAAGTGTAAATGCTGTTGTCTTGGCAAATATGACAGTTAATATGCACACAAGATTTCAGAATGAGCTAAGTGACTGGATGATTTGCTTTTGTTTTATTGGTTGAAATCGTAGGAAAAGACCTTGCTTTAAAAAGCACCATGAAATTCTTTATGTATGGCCAATCTGTCAAGGAACCATTTGAAAAGTGATAATGCAGTCATCCCTCAGTACTGCCCCTGACAGTGCTGCACTTGCTCAGTACTGTTTCCCCCTCCCTCCTCCTCCCCCCCCCCCCCCCCCCCCCCCCCCCCCCCCAACACAGTGCAGCACTCACTTGGTACTCCTTTGCAATGTCAACCTGAATTATGTGCTTAAGTTTCTGAAATGGAACTTAAATCCACCACCTGTTGGCTCAGAGAAGAGCACTACTGTTGAGCCAAGGATGTTACATAGCCTTGAGTCTGACACGCAAGCACATTTTCTCACTCTCTCTGTAGCCAGAATGTATCTGAAAATGACAGGCAACTTGCCAACCCTTTTCTGGTGACTCAGAGAATTTATCCTACTCTTTTGCACATCTAATTTTAATGTTCTTGTGTTAGCACCTAATCACAAGGACAATTTGAAATTTCTCTTGTTCTTTAGGGACGTTCTTGGTTATACGTACACTAGAACTGGTTACAAAATGATCAGATAACATCTAAAGCTATGCAACAGAATAAAGAGTTTCTTTGTATAAAGATACTTGAAATAATTAATTCTTGTAATAAAGAAATTATTGAACCTGTGAGCAATGCCATTCAGTTTGACTGAGAGAAGGGGAAGAAAAGCACTAAATCTGTGAGCATGATACTTTGTGTCTAGCTGCCAGTTTTCATGACTTTTGGTCACAATTGTCTATCAGCATGTAATTGAAATTGTTTCAGTATATATATTGTCTCAGCGAGTCCCGGATGTAAACTTACACAGGTTTTGGCCAGCAGGTAATATGAGATTCTGTCATTCCCTCCTGTATGGATCAAAAACCTTCATCTATTCACCTTGATAACACCATGTGCAATCTCCTGATGAATTAGGGAAAAAAACTGAATTCTAGGCCAGAATTAAATACTGGATCTCATATTGTCTCGTCCACACACACAGTCCAAGGTGACTTCTGATAAGGTGTACTAAGTTGCCTCTTATTTTTTAAAATTTAAAGCCTCTGGGTAGAAAAATGCAAGTGTGATGTGTTTATCCTGCCTGTAACCTGCTGCCAGTATTAATGCAGTCAGCTCTAGTTGTCTAACTATCATTTGTACTGGAGACCCATAGGATATTTGCTGTGTAGCCTCTTCCTGAAATTTGGCTGAAGCCATCTTAGCATTAACATTTTCCTGACATTACACTATATTTGTCTTATTTTCAAAATATTGTATTATTAATTTTAAAATTGAATGGATTTTATTCTGTATAATATATATAATATATTCCTCCAAAGTGAAACTCTCAAACAAAAAGTGATCTTCTGATCTAGACTGATAGCACCACAGACAATGCTGTCTGAACTATCTTCCAGATGAGAATTAAACAGGCCATTTCTGTCATCTTAGCAGTGTGTGAAGAAGAGCAGGGATGTTCTGCAGGTGTCTTGAGCATTATTTATTTCTCTGATGGCAGCATTAAGACATCATCTGTTCATTCCTCAGAAGTACTTTTATTCTGTGGTCACAAAACACTGGAATAAGTGCAAATTTGTTCAATAGCTTTAAATAGCCTTTGTTTCTTTGTTCCTAAAGTACCAGAATGTATCCTGAATCTCAGATTAGGTGTGTAAATCTGTTGTCGATAACTTCCTGAAACCAAGGGATCATCAGCAATACAAAAACTACAAGGAATCAGTGCTGGTTTGGAGACATGGATAGCAAAGTGCAAGCAAACTTGTGAGGGCAGAATCTCCATCTCTTTGATGTAGAGAAAATAGTTTTCCACTAAGATCAGCCAGAAAAACAAATGCATTCTCAGCACGTGGTCCATTGATGATCTGTCCAGTTTAAACCATTTATCCTTCCATTTCTGTAAGTTTTTTAGTTGACCTTTAAAGTGCAGCCACTGGAGTAGGACAACTAATTTATCATGTAAAAGAAGCCACTCATTTTCGATTGTGTGTACAGGCAATCAGACAGCCAAGTGAAGAGCTATTCCTTGCCAATTTCCATTCTGAGTTTATGATGCAGCCTCTCTCTTAAGGTGGTTAATTGATGTTACTGTGTAACTTTATTTTGTTCAGATAATGTGACTTAATTTGTGCAAACAAGTTTTTATTCATTTGTAGATTATCTCCTGTTAAATTACAGGCAGCATAGATCAGTTAGATTGCATATTATTGCACTGCTTTTTCCTTAAGGCAGGTATAGTCCAGCTTTGAAAGGCAAGCTCCATATGAGCTTACCCGCACGTCCCTATCCAAGAAGACTGTACTACCTCTTCAGCTGGTTGGGAACAGGCCCATTTCTAGATTTTCTTAAGGGACTTAGGCAATACAGATGGTGTGATGTTTACCACAGTTTCTGTATCTGACTCTGGGGTGGAACGAGGCATGAATAAATAAATTCATTTTACGATCCAGGTTTGCACAAGCACATAACTTAGTTTTGCAGAGAAGTAACCTGAGGAAACTACTTGTAGATTCAATAAATCAGGCTGCATTACTTTTTCTGGCAGTCATCAACTCCCTCAGCAAAAAGAAATACCTTTAAGAAATATTTAAATGCATCATGCTGCATATGTATAAGTGTACATAACAGTGGATGCCATTTGATGACACATCTGTGTACAATTAAAGATACATTATTGACTAAAAAACATTTAATGGTATCATTGTCACTGCTACAAGATAGTTTTCCTCCAGTGGTACTGACACTTTTTATCCAACCTAAAGCAATAATATATTTACAGTGATAAAGTACACTGCTGCAATCTGATTAATTTGTCCTCCAACATGAGGTCAGTAAAATATGAAATTATGATGCATGCTACTCTTAAGACTCTGAGTGGCATGCCACCTGGCTAGGGTGGTCATAGAATATGCTTAGAACTGAATTGAAATACTTCTAACTTATTAGCATATTGCATGAAGTGCCTTGGTCTTTATGCTCTGTACATTGTGTAATTATAGCCTTCTCCTCCTGAGCCTGCATCTGTCCATTTCTGTTCTGAACCATAGTCCCCCTGTGCAATGGAATAGTAAGGACTATTTGTAAAGGGTACATGCTTACCATTTCACCAGTTTTTCAGTGAAGGTAGCTGGCTGCTGCATTAACATAATTCCTGCTTCAATTTTAGTGCTAGAACTCAAGTAAGACATAGTATGTACTATTCCTATAATATTTATTTGGAAATAAAAGCATTGGAAAGAGTTAAAGACCTAGTTAACTGCATCTCAGTGTTACAGGTGAAATCAATTCCATAAGAACGAGGAGCAGCAGTGAGCAACCCGGCCCTTCAAACTTGTTCCATTGTTTAATAGGATCTGGCTCACCTGATTGTAGCGTCAATTCCACATTCCCATTTACCTACTGTAACTTTTCACCCACTTGCTGATCAAGTATCCACCTACCTTTGCCTTTTAGCTTTCTAAGTAGTTGCAACCTCTACTAGCTTTTGTAAGTAATGCACTAGGACATCCGGATCCCTCTGCATCTGAGCTCTGAAGTCATCTCTCACCATTTAAATAATGTGCATTGTTTTATTTTTCTACCAGAATTTTCCACATTTTTCCACTTTACAGTCTATTTACCAGATCTTTTCCCAGTTACTTAACTGCATCCCTTTCTACCCTCCTTAGGTTTTCTTCATATCTTACGTTCCCACCTTTCTGTATATCATCAGCTAATTTCAGAACCTTCGGTGCCTTCACACAAATTATTTAAGTTGTAAAAAGTTAAGACCCCAACACTGATCCCTGTGGCACACCACTCGTTACGCCTTGCCAACGAGGGAAAGACCCATTTGTGTCTACTTTGTTTCTTGTTAGTCAGCCAATCTTCTGTATGTACCAATATGTTCCCTCTTACACCATGACCTTTTATTTTCCACAATAATCTTGATGTGGTATCTTATCAAATGCTTTCTGGAAATCTTAGTGCATCCACTGGTTCCCAATTGTGCACATGGAAATGCTTCAAAGAACTCCAATAAATTCGTGAAACATTTCTTTTTTACCAAACCATATTGACTTTGCATGATTACTGTGAATTTTTCCAATGTTTTACCATAAAGTTCTTAATTATAGCTTCTAACATTTTCTTGAGGACCAGTGTTAAGCTTTTTGAATAAGGGAGTTACATTTGCTATTTTCCAGTCCAATGGAACTTTCCCTGAACCTGGGGAATTTTGGAAAACTTAAAAGAAAAGTCACTGGTTATTCAGTGGCAATTCAGGACTAGAGAGATAAATAAATTACTATTATGTTTTTATACTTCATTGGCACCTCATGAATTATGGATTGAATGAAATGTTAATGGAACCCTTTACTATCACAATGATATTCCTCTCATCCATCTCATGTGAATATTAAATCCTGTAAAGCTGTTAAAACGTGTTCTGACTGAAGAGTGATTATTAATGTTAGTTTTAACAATTATATTTATGTATTGATTCTTCACAGCTATCTGCTTGTAGATTGGGTCCCTTTCAAGAACATTTTAGATGTATTGGGACAGCTTGTCTATTGACCCAAAAGAAAGGTTGGCCGTGAGCTCACTTTTACTCATTAGGAGAATTTGATTCCATTCTCCTTAAGAGTAAGATAAAGAGAATATACTTCTCCCCATCCTGCCTTCACAGCAACCTTGCATACATGGAAAGTTAAAGTTGCACCACCATCACTTTCTGGTTGTATGTCTGTCTGCCTCTTCATCAATTCCAGTCTGTACACTCAGTCATTTTTGAATGAAGTTTCCTGATTTTATTGTAGCTTGTGTTTAAGAAAATCATTTGAATTAGGCCTGCATGGAAATCTAGCATTTTGCAACTGAGTTAAACCCATGATTCCATGACAGCTTTTCTAAAATTTTCTTGGACTTTTTTTAAAATCCAGATGCAACTATGTGTGTACCTTTAAGACCAACAGAATAAAGTACTTTTTGTACTTAAATGCAGGGCATAGAATAAGTAAGCCGTCTTTTAAAATTTCTGTTAATTGATCTGTTTTTTGGGGCATTATTAGCAAAACCAGCATTTATTGACCACTGTAACTGTCTTTGAGAAGCTGTTGCTTTGAACTGCTATTTTTCTGGTGAAGGTACTAGCATAGTGGAGTTGGGTCAGGAGTTCTAAGGTTTAAGCCTAGCAATGATGAAGGAACAGCAATATGGTTCCAACCAGTATGATATGCAACTTAGAGGGGAACCTGCCTATGATGGTGTTAACTTGCATCTGCTGCTGCCCCTTGTCCTTCTCTATGTAGGGTTCAAGACTTTCTGTGGTGGAACATTCATAGATTTAGCTTATGGCTAAAAGGCCACTTCTCATTAACTTTTTTTTAATTTTAAATTCAATGTTGCTTTTTTAAATGTGTATGATTTGTTTAGTGTTTACAATTGTGGACAGTACTTTTACTCGTATAAAAGTTAAGGATCAATTTGTGTGGACCCCAATAAATTGATACTGTCCAAGAAAATTTTGTATAAACTTTTTGATCCCAAATGTCAAAGTGGGAAGCATAAAAGTAACAAAAATAAGGCTTATTCTGGTGCAAAAAAAAACTTTATTTGCCTAAATTTGATTAGAACAAGTTTGAATGAAGAAAAAAAATAATATAACTACACTTGTTGAGTTTTTTTTTCTGGGAAGAATTTTTTTTGCTCATGCTAATTAGAAGTTATCAAATTCTGCACTTCCCCTTTTTCAATAAAGTCCTTCACTCTTACTATCATGGCCTGGACTGGGGGCAAAATGCACTGTGCGGAATCATACTTCGAGAATTTCCAACTTTGGCATATCATCTTCCTTTATATCTTCTGTAGCCTCTGTTTCCAAATTTAAATAAAAAAAAACATTTTTACTGTTAATCAACCATCCCTGTGGTTGTTAAGATCATCCCATTCATCAGAAAAAAAATGCCTGTGCTCTGCCTTATGCAAACCACAAGAAATCCCTTCATCAATCTCACTAAGTTCAACCAGGCCTTTGCTTTTCTTGCTAGGAAGCAAATGAAGCTTGTTATACGATAAGTAATATCCAACATGCTATAGTTTGGTGTGATCCAAAGATATGCAAGTCTATGTTTAGAGTGAATTTCCACTGAAACAATTTTACATTACCTTGTATATTGCTAAGTTAATATATTTAAGTTTCTTACTAGGTTACTTATCATTGAATCATTGAAATCTTTGTATGTAGAATTACTGGGAAATGTATTAACATTATGGTATGCTGCTGATGGTGGTGCAGAAATTAAATTACCAAATTACTTATCCAGAGGCCTGGACTAACAATCCAGAGACCCAAGTTCAAATCCCACTATGGCAGCTGTGGAATTTAAATTTAATGAATGATCTGGAATTTGGAACAATAGCTTAATAATGATCACCAAACCTGGAAGCTTATTTTTTTCAAAAGTGGACACCTGGTTAATATCCTTGTTGTGGGAAAAGGTTCTTTCGAGTCCCAAAGGCAGAGGTATCCTGTGGATGCACACATTCTTACCAGTGGTCCCTCGACGTGGTTTCGACCCTGGCAGCAACCAAAGAGAATGGGCCACACACACGTGGCATCCTTTATTGTGCTGGGTGGGGCTAGACCAGGTAATTCAAGAAGTCCAATGGGTCGTGGCCAGGTATGAGAGGTGTGCACAGGGACCAATGGTCAGAGTGTGCTGCTAAATGGCTGGGTGGGGCTAGACCCTGATTGACAGTGGTGTCACTTCCGATCAGTACTCAGTGGTGTCACGTGACAGCCATGACCTTTCACATTACAATCCTTTGGGGAGAAAATCTGCCATGCTCATCTGGCGTGACCTTAATATGACTGCAGACCTGCCCAATATGGTTGATTCTTAAATAGCTACATTTATGAGTGTCTCTCACAATCTCCTCAATGGCAGACAGGGATGGACAATAAGTGGCAGCTTTGCCAGCAGCTCCCAGAAATGAATAAATTTAAAAAAAGACTTTCAAAAGGTAAGTATGGCATTCTAGTCTGATTTGTGATTAAACCACTTAAGCAGCACTTCATATCACTGTCCACTTGCTCTCCTGGTTCTCATTTGTTATCTACCTGTCAAAATATTCAATTTTTCAGACATTTGAAGCCTGTAAGATACTATGGGTGAATTACAACCTCAAAAAAACCAGGTGTTAGGATCCAATCAAATTTGAAACCTGACCCCAACCCAACCACTTCAGTTTAATGGAAACAGAAGGAGAGTTGTCAGAATAAATAAAATGGTCACTTTCTGATGTAAGCTGTGTGGCAGGTGCTACTGTGCCCATTCAGCCTTCACATGCTTTGGGTGAGTGACAACTGAAGGACAGTGAGAACAGATTTTAGAAGGAGTTCAGTGCTTTTGCATGCATGACAAGAGGAACAGCGGTGCTCATCCTCTCCCCACCATTCCTCACTCAATGACACTAGAATTGGGGATTGAACTAACTCTCGCCACCAGATCCGATTAGATCTTCGTGGTCCAGAATCACCCTCCCCATTCCAGCAAACTGACTACCAGGCATAAAATCTGTCAAGTACAAATGGAACACACTGGAGTTAAAATTCATCAGCATTAGGAAATCCTTTCCAATTTTCCTTTCTGGAACACTGCTTCCTCCTCTCATATTCCATATTTCCTTAAAATATTAGAAAGAGGCAATTTCAGACCATTATGTCTATGCTGACTCAGAAAGGAGACTAATTTTCCCCTTACTTTTTTTTCCTCTGCATTCTCATCAACTGCCCTTGGATTTGACCATTCACCTACATACTCTAAAGTTGCCAGTTAACTCAGCAGCCTGCATGTCTTTGGGATGTGGGATGAAACCAGAGCACCTAGAGGAAACTCGGATAGTTACAGGGAGAACATCCAAACTCCACTCAGACACCACCTAAGATCAGGATCAAACCTGGTTCATTGGAGTGGTAAGGCAGCAGCTCTACCAGCTGCACCATGCTGCTGTAACAGACTACCCTAGTAACATTCCAGATCCATCTTTCTGTCCACCTAACTTTTGAATCTACAATGCCTTGTTGCTGTTCAACATATCTAATAATTCATGCAAGCCTCAGCAATTTTTTGTTGAACCATCTATACATTTGTCTTTCATCCTCTCCCACACACGATGCTAACTAATCTGCAGGTAAAAGGTCACTTTTCTATGCCACTTTGACCACTATATCTGGACACTGGGAGGCAAAAACATCACATTCAGAGGTTTCATTAGAATGGGATTCATCCACATCACATTTGCATGTGTGAATTCTAAAAAGTAAAATTGCAACAAATTTTAACCATGGGAAATAGAAAATGGGGGTACTAAAAGGAGAATTGCAATGAAATGATTTGTCATTAATATGAGTATGGCCGTGACCAATGTCAAAGTATGATCTTGTATGTAGGTCTCCTGCTATAGCTTCAGCGGTATAGTAAAAAAAAAGTCGGTGAATTTGAATTAATGGCTTTTTTTCCATGCTAAAACTCCCACTAATTACTGTGGTAAATTAATTTATGTACAGATTATATCAAAAAGAACCTGTGGGATGTCCCAAAGTACATTACAATGAAATACTTCCTGTAATGTTTGTACTGTTGTAATGAAGGAAATGGGCAGCTGGTTTGAATGCAGTAATGTCCCATAAACAACAGTTTGCTATCACTTGGTGCACTAGTTGGTATTAACTCCTCTGCTTTTTGAACAGTGTCCATTGGTATCCTATTAACCAAATCCCTTCTACTCTGTCAAACCTTGCTTAAGGTCATTTTTGTATATCAAATTTTCTCCCAGCCAGACAATCACAATGTGAATTAAGGTTTTTTTTAAATCTTTAGATTATAGTTAGTGAGTACATGTTTAAACCAAAGGAATGCATTTTAATTCTATACCTTCATTTGGGTTTGCAAATGCATAATGCATTCAAACAAAATATTTCTATCTGATCCTCATTGAGGAGCTAACCCATTTATAATTTTACAGTAATCTTTTATAAGCGGTATTTCAGTGCTTTATTTTTTCTTTATCCATATCTGTTTCAATTCCTGTAATATCAGCCTTTTGTTGATTGAGTTCATTACTGGGTTAATTTGTGAGTGGAATGTCTGTTGAGTTTTGAGTTGGGGAGCAGGTGTTTTTCATTTGGGAGGGGGAAACTTGTGATGAATTGCCACCAGTTTCCCCTGGACACTTGCTTAGGACTAATGATAGCAGAATAACTCCATGTAACTTTATCAAGTCAGCAGATAACTTATTTATTGTAAGGGGTTCCCTTTGTGTATGACCTACAGAAACTGAGAAGGTATAAAGTAACAATGGTAGTTTAGATAGGCCAGTTGATTGTACCAGGCCCATATCAAGCAAAAAATGCTGTAAAAGGCTTTGCTTCAAATGAAAAGACTTTTTATAGCATTATGGATTAATCAACGAATTAAAACCAAATAATGCTGGAAATGCTCAGAAGATCAGTTAGCATCTTTAGGGAGCGAGAGAGAGAGTGAATCAGTGTTAAGGTTTGGGTTGATGAACTTTTTCTTGCATTTTCTGTTTTTATTTCAGATTTCTAGCATCTGCAGTTTTTTTTGATTGATCAAGGAAAGTTCAACATAAATTTAAAATATTTTTTACCTCTATCATTTTGTAAATAAATTCTCAATTGTAGGCTGCAAGGCTGCCCTCGGTTGAGTAGTCTCTTCATTACATGCTCTCCAGGCCCACACATGAAGAAAGACCAGTTGACAGAGGTATAACCAATGCCTGTGAATCTGTACCAAAGCACAAATCAACATAATAAAGAGGAGAAATACATTTGGAAGCAGTGAAATGTTACATATTTATTTTAATGTTTATCCCGTTCTAAAAATTCCTTTATAAATCTTTTCTGATTGAAATAATCTTCTTTATTCAGAAAAAAACACATGCATCTCCTTCAAAACCTGGTAAATTCTAAATGACCTATTTTTCATAATGTTTAACAAAAAATCCCCCCCTTCTCTTTTTTCCATCATTGAATACCGTCTGTGAAGCTGCAAAACTGATTCCATGGATTTAAGTAGCTTAATCATTGTCACTTATCCTCCTCGTATAAATCAAGAACTGTGGACAAAAGGAAAAGCTTTCTCATTCAGCATGATAATGTCCAAGCTCCTAACGTGTTTAAAATATTAACATCCTGACCTTTAATAGAATTTTAATATCAGCCCCTTCATAAAGTGGTGTCCAGTGGATAGATTTTATTTTTCCCATCTAGGACATTCTTCTTGTCCTGCAGCACTATGATTGAAAATATTATTGTTGTTTCAATCATTTGGATTTTTATCACTTCCATTGTAAATGTCACTGCTAGGCCTGATGTATATTATATTCATGCCAATCAGGCAATTTAATTTGGACCTACTAAATATACAAGAGAACTTGCTGTTAATGTGTTTTTTTTTGCTTTCCTTGTGTTTTTCTCACTCCCCCAACACCACCCCCTCCCTTCACCACCAGATAATTTTCATGCAGGTTGACAGCAGTCAAAATAGAGTATGCACTAATTCACTGACCTGTTCAACTTAATGGAGTGATTGCATCAGCTGGTTAAAACATAGTAGCTGGGTCTGATTGTTTAAGAGGCTTCTCTAGAAAAAGATCAAAATACACAAAAGAGCAAAATTCAAGGATCACAGTTCAGAGACCAAATTTCCACATCTTGTTTGTTTCTCCTGGTTTCATTTCAGCTTAAGTTATATCCTTTTCCAATAATTAAAATTAATTTGGCTTTCTCATTTAATATGTGCAGCCATTACTAATTCACTCAGGTATAAATTATCAAGGCAGACTTGGAACTGCAGTGATCTTTATTTAAATCTATAAACCAGTAACATGCTGTGTTATTCACACAATTTTTCAACAAATACCTTACGTTTACTCTTTAAATGTGGGGTATGGAGCAATAGTCCAATCCTCAGGGAAGCAACATTGAAACCTCAAGGCATGGGTTTTCCAGAGTTCAGCACTGTCTCAATCTTTTAGTGTGAATTTGAAATAGAAACAAGGCCTCTTATTTTGTATGCAAAAGGACTAATGCCTCTTTCAGGTGTGTATGCCATTCAACAATTTTCCTTTCCCATATAGCTTCCTTTGCTTTTCAGACTTAAGTTCAGTTAAATATTTTAAAACTTTACATAAAGTGTAATTTCAGAACCAACGTGTAAACTGAGGAACAAGAAAAAAACTAAAGAGGAAACTGTTTTTTCTCGAATTGGAAGATTTTCTTTGAAAACATTGTGGATTTCAATTGATATTTGTAAGACTGCTTTATATACTTGTATTAGGTTTATGGATTTAAAAAAAGTAGGTTAATGGAATTTGGGTGCAGGTTAAGCAGGTTCAAAGAGACTAATGGCTTGTACAATGTTCTTTTTCTTAAAATGTTGGAAATGCTCAGTTGGCTAGGTCTAGATAACAGCCAGTTAATGCTGCAAGTATGACCGTTCAGCTCTTCTGAGAACGTGTACCGATCTGCTACGATAATGCCAATCGGTGTGGTGAGCATTTTTGGAACATGGGGCAGGAGTGGGCTCTGCAGACCTTTTCTGCTATTCCCTGAGGTCACTGCTGATCTGTATCTCAAATGATATGTGATTGCACTCTACTTGTTTCACACACAAAATGAGTGTGACACAACAAATCAATATCTTACAGTTTTCAATGAATTTTGCGTGCCTCTTTCTGCTTTTAATAAGAATCTTGCTATTCTTTACACATCCATTCCTTCCCCTGTATTTATGTTAATGCTTCTTTAGAATTAGGGAATTAACAGGAATTTGTGAATTCAAATTTTGGCTGCCTTTTGTGGAGCTTGTTAAACACCTGGTAAAAACATATAGCTGTGCATCTCTAATGTGTTTAATGATTATTGGTAAATTGTGGGCTGATCCCCCTGCTGCCCACCCTCCACTGTACACTTCTGGATATGAGAGAGGCACATTTCCAAGGACATGTTTGGAGGTGAGTAGATGGACTACAAAATCTTTTCTGGTCATAGTGGTTTTCTCCTAGTGGTTAGCATAACGCTATTACAGTGCCAGCGACCCGGATGCAATTCCGGCTGCTCTCTGTAAGGAGTTTGTACGTTCTCCCTGTGTGTCTGCATGGGTTTCCTCCTGGTGCTCTGGTTTCCTCCCACATTCCAAAGACGTACAGGTTAGGAAGTTATGGGCATGCTATGTTGGCACCGGAAGCGTAGCGACACTTGTGGGCTGCCCCCAGAACACTCTACATAAAAAGATGCATTTCACTGTGTTTCAATGTACGTGTGACTAATAAAGAAATCTTATCCCTCCTTTTCACTGCTATAGAATAGTGGTGTGAACAATTTTAGGCCCACTTTATAAGACCTCACCAAAGATTTTTACTATCTTAATTTCTCAGATATTATCATGCTGCCATAAGCCTTGAAATTATATTGTTAGTCGGATCATTTTGATGAAATTATCTTGAATTTATTTAGTGTGACTAAAGTTGTGTTTGGGGAAATGTGTACGAGTGTTCAAATAGCATTTGATGAAGTCCTTGTATGTGTTAGCTAAGTTTGAACCCCTGGAACTATTGACCTAATTAAGAAATTAGCTAAGTAGTAGGAGACATGGAGTAATGGGTTGGTGTTCTAATTGGCAAGAGATGACTAATGGCATCCCACAGGAGGCTTCAGTTGTTCACCATATTTATTGGTATGATATAGAGCCACAAGCCCATGCTTGCAAAGGAAATAAAGATGGATTGCAAGACAAGCAGAACTAATGGAAAAACAAAATTGCAAGGTGGTATTAATAGATTAAGTGAAGGTGCAAAATCGTGCCAACTGAATTTCATTCATACAAATGCTATGGACCTGAAAAAAATTAAATCAGAAAACTTTCTAAATGTTGAAAAGCTGGAATGTCTGGAGGTCTGAAAAGGCAAAATTTCAGGTATACTAATTGTTAAAGTTCTCTGGATAGAAGCAGAAAATAAGTGAAAAAGTGAATGGAATTTTGGAATAGACACTAAAAAGGCTAGAGATATACAGCAGGTCAAGTAGCAATTGTGTAGAGTGAAATAGAGTTAACATTTGGGGTTACGTTTGCCCTTTGTCAGAACTGAGAAAAGATGGAAATGGAAAAATGCTGGGCTTTGATTCTTGAACACTAATACGCAAGATATTAAAGGTTATGGTACAACTACAAATATTCACAGTTAGCCCACGCCCAGAGTACTGTGAACAGTTCTGGGCCCCACAGCTTGGGAAGAATTTATTAGCCATGAGAAAACTCCAGCATAGATTAATCAGAAGAGTATTTGTATTCCAAGAGTTAAGTTGCAAAAAGTGATTAATGAGCACCAGTATTGTTTACCCTAGAATTTAAGCAAAATTGTGTGTGAAATTGTTAGGTAGAATAAGGGATACTATTTCTGCTGCTTGGATGCTTAGGACTAAGGGGTATAGCCTGAGCATTTGTGCCTTTTGAGAGTAAAGTTAAGAATTACTTTTCTATGCAGTTCCAGATGTATGAAACTGCTCCACAAACAACAAATGATGTTAGGTCAATCAATTGTTAATTTTAAAACTGATAGATTTTTGTAAACCAAAACTATTAAAGAATACGGGGTCATGACGTTATTGATACTCTGGTCATAGTCCAACCATGTGATCAGATTGAATGGCAGACTGAATTCAAGGGCCAGAATTGCTACTGCCCTTGCTTTGTTCATATGTTCTCAGCGGAAGAACTGAAAATACATCTTTGTATACACCTTGGCTCCTTTTATTTTCCCCACCGTGGATAAATTTCAAATTTGGGAATGCAATGTTATGTCTACTTTTATCTCCTGCTTTTTAATCATTGGGGAATTGCCAAACATGAGCCCCTTGAGTGTTAGACAATCATGAAATAGTAATGTAATTGTATAGGAACCCGTCCTCATGGTAGCAAAGAAATTAGTCTGAAGCAATAGAGATTGGGTTCGAGGAGTGGATGCCTAAGCATCCAATCGAGTAAATTATCACTTCTTTTCATCTAGCAAGGAGATCTGAGGCCATGTATGATTAGATGCTACAGTACAGCTCTGATAATCTGTGACCATTTGGAAATCCCGATGGTTCATCAAGTAATAGTTCTTGCACTCCCTGTCTATGCACTGAGATCCAGTTCCCTCACTCCTCGTCCACTCACTGGGACCTGGTTCCCCCACTCCCCGCCCACACACTGAGACCCAGTTCCCACACTCCCTGTCCATTCACTGGAATGTGGTTCCCACACTCCCCATCCACTCACTGGGAACCCGGTTTCTGTACTCCCTGTCCATTCACTGGGAACCTGGTTTCTGTACTCCCTGTCTGCTCACTGGGACCCAGTTCCCTCACTCCCCACCTACTCATTAGGACCCTAGTTCCCACACTCCCTGTCCACTCTCCGGGACCCAGTTCCCACACTCCCTGTCCACTCTCCGGGACCCAGTTCCCACACTCCCTGTCCACTCTCCGGGACCGCAGTTCCCTCACTTCCTGTCCACTAACTGGGACCCGGTTCCCATGTCCTCTTTAATCATACCCCATTCATTGAAATCTTATTGTACAACAATGGTGAATTAAGAGTGTATTGGAGTTTCCCTAAAATAAAATCCAGTCGTCTAGAAAATCTGCCATTCTGCCATCACCTAAATCCTGAGCATGCAAAATTAAGAGTTCTACTCTATTTCCATTTTACCAGCCTCCACTATTCTCCATCTGGCCGGAAAGGGGAATTTAACCTGCAATATCACAGGAAGTGTTCAAATGCAGAATGCTTGCACCACTGATTGTTCAATTCTTAACATCATCTTTGGATCAGATTTGCGTATTGTTCTCATTGCATTTTCATATGCATCTAATCATGTGTTATCGTTGCATGTGGAGCTGCTACCATAAGGGGTTTACCCTGCTTAACCTTGTCAATTTTTCTTTAGTTTGCTTTGTAAGAGCTTAAAATGGATGGATTTTACTTTGCTGAAGGTTAGACCTAGGTGTTGGGACTGAGTGTTTAGCTGATTGATATTGACCTTGGGTGTCTGACTATATCTCATTTTTAACTTGTGGGTGGGTGGCTTTTGCTGTCAGAGCTGGCCTTCTTCAAGGTGGGGAGGGAGGAGGGAAGAAGGTGAATCAGTATATTAAACAGAGATTGGAGGCTGACTAGGAGATAAATATTGGCACTTAGAATTCAGCAAAGATGAAAATGCTTGGGTTGATGCAGGCTTTTCAGCAGAGGCATGGTTATATAGCAGAAGATAATGCTTCCTGTATGCACGATTACTGCATTGGTGAATCAATTTTGGAAAACTGACTGGAACTTTATTGTGGGAACATTGTAATAATGTTAAGCAAAGGAATGAAATTAAATTCTAGGGACAGCACATGCCTGTTTTCTGAATAAATCAGGTATAAAGTAAGGTTGATCTTAGTTCATTGTGTGTGGTCTATTAGAAAATAGAGTCCTGTACATTTATTGCCCTATGGATTAGCTATTTCAGAGAAGTTTGCAAAAATATGTTTTTATGCTCAAGAAGGATACATTTCATCTGCTTTATAAAATTGTACTGTGCTCACATAATGATTTAATGTAATTAGTGGTGCACAGAAATAACTAGCATCACTCTGCTACTGAGTGTTGCTATGGGTGGCTTTAATATAGTCGGTAAAATCCTGTTTCATTGAAGACAGCTGGTGTCTGGAAACAAAAATCAAAGCCCAAAATATGTCTTTGAAATGTAGCAGTGAAAATGGCAGTCACTTTGCAATAGATTCCTTTTGCAAACACGATTGCTCAAGCTGATGCAATAAATTTGAATGGCTCCTTTTTTTATTTAGTCCAAATACTGTCCTGCTTTTCCTAATGAACTACCTGCTACTTCAATAATGGCCTGTGGACAGGTAAATCCAGGTTTCCCAGAAATCCTGCCCTGTAATCATCACCATCCCCTGCAGAGGATTGCAGATGGACACAGTTACAAATGCTTAATGTAGATGCATTTGTGACATTTGCATTTGGGTTACTTAAATGGAACCATCCAAGGAACCAAACAGTGATGGATGATGGAAGCACAAGGTTGATAGGTTAATCATGTAAATAGCATGCAGAGAATTCTCCTAGTGGATCTATTTTTGGTGTAACCAGGAACAGCTAAACAGCATTTACGCAATGATTAAATGCATGCAAGTTCTTTCTTTCATAGTTTGTCTATTGTGATTCAAATATCTCAAATCTTGTGAAAAGCACTTGGTTGAGTCTGAATGTAACCTGTTTAACTAAATGAGTTTAACTGCCTGAAAGGAAATCTGGTTTCAACAGCTGGCCATTTATCTGGAAAACTGGGGAGATAAGCTACACCCACCACTTTCTCACATGGCTGTTTAGAACATTGCTCATTATTTACATCCTAAACCATTTCATTTGATCTTTGTTTATTTTCTGGTAAACTAAAAGGACAACAAAATGATCACAGTTGCAAAATATATTTATTCACTGTATTAACTGCAATTCTTTCAGGCATTTTTTTAAACAAAAATGGGCTATTTCTCTTGCATATTTTTCATTTATAATATTACAAGTCTTGCATGCAATGCGACATTATATTCAAGGCCACGGGGATTATTTCTGGTCAGCAAATGTATGTGGCATGAACAAGATGGAAATTGGTAAAAGGTGCCTTTCTTGTAGCTTTTTTAACCCCTGGCTGTGAGACATCCAATCAGCACCTCTTTGGGTGAAAACATACTTTCTCATTTGCCTCAAGGCTTATGTTCTGCTTATTGCCACATTAAACTGTGATAATTTCCCATCTGCTGTTATTGATTCCATAATTTTCATGAAAATGTAGGAGTGGTGGGTAACACATGGACTGCTGAGAGAAAATGTCATTTTTCCCATGTGTCTATACGTTCTTTGTTCTGTACGGTGAATAACTCTATTAGAGGCTGTAACATTTGAGAAAAAGAACCTTGTCCCACTGATGTTTCAATTTACCACCTGCACTTTGAAATATGCAGCTGTCATGACTAGATGGGATGTGTTTCTCTGCTGTATGCATAGCATTTAACCAGAGACGATTTAACAAGATTTCCATATCTTATAGATGTTATACCCTCTGCAGTCCTGTGACTTAGGAAAAACCTCTGTTAAGAGACTTAAAAACAGCATCTGTGGTCGCATAGGGATGATCGACATTTCGGGTTGAGACCTTGCATCAGGACTGAGATTGTGGAGGGAAGATAGCCAGTATATTAGAGGTGAGAGGGAGGGGTGAGACAGAGAGATAATAGGTAGAACTGGAATTTGGAGGGGTGGGGAAATATTGGAGCTAAGTGGTGGATGGATTGTTGAGACAGACTGGTAGGCGATAGAAACATAAGAAAGAAAAAAAATATTTCAGCAGATGGAGCAAGGTGGGATGGGGAAGGTAGAGATAGAGGCTGGTATGTGAAAGGTGGAGCCAGGTAAGGGCAGATGGACCCAGGAGGGGGAGGGAGATGAGAGGGGGTGGTGGAAAAGGTGAAAAAAGGGAGAATCCAGCATCTGAGGTCACTTACGTCTCCTAGGAATAACTGTACTCTCTTGAACCAATGCATCTGCACTTTTGCTCCACTCAAAGTTCTTCCAAATGGTTAGTTATGTTTTGGGGTTAAGATTCAAGACAGGATGATTTGAAGGTCCAACTCTCTGAAGAACTCTCTTCTGCCTACCAAAGGCATCGACAAGCAACGTGCCATGAGATTACCACAAAACAGTTGTTTTCCATGTGCAGAATTAGATCCAAATGAAGATCAGTTATTGCAAAGTCCCTGAAATTACGGGACCAGATTGTTCTCGACCCAGCCTGCACCACATGTTATTCTCTCTCGGGATGACCACAGCCACACAACTCCCAGTCTGCTATGACCTCACTGCTGCGCTCACTCCACAAGCCAGAGTGATCTGTGAGGAAAAGGTAAACTGCAAGCAGTTGAAATTGATCACCCCAATGGGCTCCTGATCAAAGGCTTCAAGAAATGCTTGAAAAAAATATATACTTTTTATTAATATTATTTAAGAGTATATTCATAGTCGTATGGCATAGAAACAGACCCTTGGGTCCACCATGTCCATGCCGACAATTGTACTTGCCTATACTGGTCCCATTTATCCACATTATCCTTTTATGTCTCGGCAATTCAAGTACTTGTCTGGATGCTTCTTAAATGTTGTGAGAGTACCTGCCTCTGCCTCCACCACCACCACAGGCAGCATGTTCCAGATTCCAACCACTCTGTGTATGAAAAAAATTCCGCTTCAGATTCCCTCTAAAGCTCTCACCTCTTCTCACCCTATACATAAGTTCTCTTTATTTTAGAAATCTCACCAAGAAAAACAGATTACGATCTCTCCCCCTCAGAATTTTGTATACCTCTAACAGGTCATCCCTCAGCCTCTGCTCCAGGGAGAACAAATCCAGCCTATCCAATCACTTCTTATAACTGAAATGCAACAATCCAGGCCACATCGTGCTGAATCTCCTCTGTGCCCTCTTCAGTGCAATTGTTTTCTTTCTATAGTGTGACAACCAGGGCTGCAAAAAATATTCCAAGTATGGCCTAACCAACGTTTTGTGACATAATGTCCCTGATCTTATATTTCATGCCATGGTTGATGAAGGCAACCATCCCAGATGCTGCCTTCACCACACCATATACCTGTGCTGCCACTTGGAGTACAATTCCATAGATCATCTGTTCATCAACACTTCCTAGAACCCTACCATTTACTGTCTATGTCCTACTTTCATTTGACCTTCCAGATGCATCACTTCACACTTAACAAAATTAAATTTCATCTGCCATTACTTCGCTTATCTTTTCTGCTGCTCTATATCATACTGTAGCCTTAGACAACTCTCCTTGCCATTGACAACACCAACTTTCACGTCATCTACAGGCTTACTAATTGTACTTCCTACATTCACGTCAAAGCTGTTAATGTATATAAAAATATCAAGCGTCCAAGCACCAACCCTTGTGATACACCACTGGTTATACCTTCCAGTCAGAAGAATAACCCTCCACCACCACCCTCAGCCTCCTATTACCAGTTAATTTAAACCCACATTTAACTTGTGTAAATTCATTTAAATAATAAAAGTAAATTTAAAACAGACTATTTTCCTGAAAGTCAGAAACCCTGGTCAAATGAATAAGGCCATAACATATGCTGGCATAAAATGAGGGGCCAGGTACAAAGTGTATCCAAACCCTCAGCGTAGCATATTAGCCAACCAGCTCTGGACTCTGACGTAGAAGCTAACATAAGCACTACAGCTAGCCAATGGTTCTTTCTGTACAGAACTACTCCTGAGTAAGTTTCAAGCCAATCCAGCCCATCAACAGAATCTCCAGGACACCTTATCCCAAATTCCAAAAGTGTCACGGGCTGCTTTCCAAAGAAAATGTTTCCCATTGGTAAAAGTGAACAGCAGCAGTGTGCCTCTGCATTATGATGTGTGGTAGACCAGGCCTCAAATGAATTCAAATCATTTCAAGTACCCTTGCAATTCCCTAGCAAATATTCTCTGGTCTGTAAATTCCAGTTAAAACTTGTAAACTGAGAGTAAACTTGTAAACCTGTTTCAAAAATCGGCACTTGTAAAAAGTAATATGCTGGAATACTTTTGTCACTGAGTGAAACCGTTTTTGGTTCAAACCTTGCTGTAGAGATTTGAGTGGAAAATCTAGGGTGACAACCCTGTTATAGTACTGAAGGAGAGCTGTCAGAACTGACATCTTTCAGATGAAATGTTAAACAATCTGCAACATTCAGTTGGATGTAAAAAAAAATTGTGTAATTTCACAGAAGAGCAGGGATGTTCTCCCTCATGTCCTTGCCAATATATTTCCCTCATTCAACACTGTTGAAGATGATTACATTGTCATTATTACTCTGTTGTTGGCGGGAACCTGGTGTGGCCAACTTGGTTACCACATTCCCCACATTACAATAGTGATTCATTTCTAAGTTGTTTGATCACTGTTGTGATGATAGAATCGGAGAAAAGCAACAGATAAATGCAACATGTGTTGCTTAACTGTCAAGGATTATTGTAGTAACTGTTGCTCTTGACTTTTGTCAGACTTTGGCTATGCTTTGGCCATGCTTGATAGTTATAAGCAATAGGCATTTGGTCAGTCATTATTGTCTGTCAAAAGGCTCTTATAGGTTTGATAATGCAGTAGTTTTGAGAAGGAAAATAAGATATAAAATCCTAAATATCTGCTTGTACTGTTGGCATGTTGAAATTGAAGACCTTCCAGTGTGGTGAAGCAATTAAGTAGCTGATTTTTTTTCTGAAAGCAAGGGCAATTAAGAGTGTTTTGATGATTACTGAAACAGAGTCCTTATTATTGTAGATTGAGAAGCGATAAAGTGAGTCTGTTACTGGTAATGGTAATTGCCTGCCTTCCATATTCCTAGCAATCCATGACTCAACCCAGCTTTCGGGATTTTAAACTGAACGGCTCATGTACATTCAGCCCTTTTACTTAAGTGTATCTGCTGGAAAAGGAATTAATCTCTATCATTTCTTGGAACAAAAACAATTCTGAATGGTTTCCTGAACTGGTAATTGAGTCTTTTCCAAACTCAAATAAATCTGTTTGTATAGGGGTGTCTAAAAACGCATCTAGCCTGTATTTCAAAATATATTGTATCCAATAGATGTTATTTAGCATGTCATTCAACAGATCTGTTTGTTCAGTACATCTTGTTCTTTATTAATTTACGCTTTAACTGGTTAAATCCATATGAAACTGGATGCCTTCAAATAGCTTCTATTGGCCAGGAAAGCAGAGTTGTTTCAAGCTGCAGACTTCTTTGCAGTGACTGCCAGGCACGTAACTGCCACTTATGTGATCAGCATACTGGAGGCGTACTCATTCAGGAACAAGGAGATCAGTGTTGATTTTTTTTTTACTTACCATCCTTCTTCACAAGTACTGCTGTAAATAGGTATTCTATGTATACAGCGGTCCTGTTGATTAAATACGTAACAATTAAAGCTTGTATAATAAATGCCAGGCAAACTTAGGAACTTAAATTTAGAAAATGAGTTCTTTCTCTGCCATGTTTGTTTTTAGATTCCTGTCCTTGTGCAAGTTTTGTTCTCCTCTCCCTTATCAGGAGAATAAATTCATCCTGAAAAGGAACATCTCAACACGGTGTTAGTGAACGGTCTGAGAAACACCAACCGCGTGCCTATTTATGGCAATGGGATGAATCACCTTGGCACTTCTCAGTCATCAGTCTGTGCTGCGTGAGTTCGTCTCAAACAGGGCAATGTAGGATCGAAGAATTTATCTTATTTTCCTTGAGCTAGGAAGTGAGAAAATGATTCCTGCTCTTGTTGACTATCTAGCAGCCTCTTCAGGAAAATGTATCTGGGTGAGGACAGGTTCAGGCTTAGTTATTTGTGGTCTGCCGTACCTGCAGAGTAATTCTGCAGGTTTTTGATTTAAGCTGAATTGCTGAACGGTGCTGCTCCATGATGTTCTATTTCTCGGGAATGGCTCGTAGCTAACTTGTTTCACTTTGGCAGGAGAAGCAAATAGATGATATTTGGTTACTGAATTCTAATTGCATCCACCACTATGTACCTCCAACCAAAATATATGTTCATATTTGTCCAAGTCGGAGATTAGTTGATTAATATGATTCTTAACACAATGTTCTCATCCACAGCTCTATAATCCCTGTTGAAATGGGGCCCAAGACGCAACAGGGAAACTTGGCAGAACTGGTCAGAGCATTCCTAATCTATTCCTTGATTGAATGTTGTGTTCCTACCAGTTGTAAGTCTTTTGTAAATTAAGTAAATCATGAAAATTGAGTGATTAAACTTGCCTTTGAGTGGCACTACAATTAGTACTGCTGCCTCGCAGCTCCAGGGACTCAGTTTTGGTCCTGATCTCCAGCGCTGACTGTGTGGAGTATGCAAGTTCTCAGCATGATTGTGTGGGTTTCCCCTGAGTGCTCCGGCCTCCTCTCAAATCTCAAAGATGTGCTCGTTGGTGAATTGGCTACTACAGGTTACCTCTTGATGTTGAAATGAATCAAAGGAGAGTTGATGAGCATGAACAATTACAGGGGACAAGGAAATGAAGAGCAGGGTAATGGGACTGATGGGATTACACTGCAGGGAGCTGGCATGGATCCAATAGGCTGAGTGGTCTCTTTCTATGCTGTAATTAAGTAATTAAACCTCAAATATGCTTTGATCTGAGATGATCACTTTTGGTTACATTCCTATTATGCCTCATGTCCTGCAATGTCCTGGATTACTCTTGTCATTTCTAATATTGCACTCACCCTGATATGGCTGTGTTTGTGTAACTATTCCTCTGTGTTTTATAACCCTAATTGTTTGTATCTGCGCATATTATTTGCTTTTCCTACTTTAAAAATTGCATGCTGCCTTTCAGATCTCTCGTCAGGCCCATCTAATTTGTTGGCAGATTCTTACCTCTGTTATTGTTGGCATGAATGACACATTCTGAGCCTGGCTGAATTTTCACAAAAAATCTGCATCTTTTTTCCCTTCGTCAGTATTTGTTGACACAGGTAGATGAAACAAAATAAAAAGTGATATTTTGAGTGCTGCTGTTCACAATGCTGAACCTCTTCAAGCACTTCAGACTTAATTACTACTTGGTGTGCAGTGATTACCCTTCAGAATATCTGTGCATTTGCACACAATGCCCTTGCAATTTTATGACCTTATTGTGCATGATTATATTGAATTTTTGATTATCTGAAACCTGGTCCATGGGTGATGACATCTTGCCTTTTATTGTAGATTCCACACAAGATATACTGTACTTTTCACTGCTTTCCTCTTCCTAATTGCTGCAGTAATGGTGTGGCCTTGATCACCAAGTCATACCTTGATCTTTCCTTCAGTTCTCTTCCATGTTCTTATCTTCCCTTTGGACAACCTGGTCCAGTTCCAGACTTATTGTCTCATCTTTAAAATCAGAGTTGCCTAACCACCAACCCATCCCAAGTTCCTTTAAGATACCCTGCTTCCATTAGCTTCTGCAATGGATCATTCCAATATTCATTATAACTCTCCCCACCCTCTTCATTGATTTCGTTTTTATGGTTTTCTGAAATAGTTAGAAAAATGGTCCTGTGATTAAAAACGCTGTAAATAGGCAAGATATGACTGTGATGTGAGCAAACGATCATTATTATCTGAAGAACATTACTGCAAGGGCATTATTATAGTGGGTGCAGTTTTTCAATTGGTTTTGACAGACTCCCATTTCTGGCAGGCTTGACAATTGCCAAAATTGTTAGTTTTTCTACAAATAGTTCAAAACCTGTGTTTCTCTCTTCAGATGAAAATTCTCATTTTGAATAATTTATTTTATGTGAATTTTTTTTAACATTTTAAATTATACTCCATACATCCAGAGTGCTGATTGATGGAATAGGCTGGACTTGCCAGGCATGCATTAAAGTTGCTGTGTGGATGTATTCAGACTCCTGTGCAATTTCTTAAAATGCTCCTAACCAATTTGAATGGAGGGAACTAGCTGTGGATCACCACCAAGAAAAATTACTTTACAGCAATTTAAATAATTAAATATACTTAAAGAAGATGATTAACAAGTACAATTCAAACAGGTGCAATGCATTTAATTTGCAATGTAGTTCATTCAGAAAGGGGATCGATCCACTGCCTCATAGCATCAGAGACGCAAATTCAATCCTGACCTTGAGTGTTGTCCATGTGGAGTTTGCATGCTCTCCCTGTGACTACATGGGTTTCCTCCAAATGTTCCAGTTTCCTCCTACATCCCAAAGACATGGGTTGGTAGGTTAATTGGCCACTGCAAATTGCCCCTAGTGTGTAGATCAGTAGTAGAACCCTTGGGGAGTTGATGAGCAAGTGGGGAGAATATAAACTGGGATGAATGTAGGATTAGTGTCAATGTGTGGTTGATGGCCAGCATGGATTTAGTGGGCCAAAGGTCCCATTTCTGTATCTTTCTATGAGTCTATGATAGGGAAGCAATATTTTGTAAAGCATTGGTTAAGAATTATATTTGAGCAGTTTTCATGTGCAGGCTTTAACAAAAATATTGCAACATTGGATGTCCTTGCTTTAAAAAAAATTGTTGTAATGGTTTCTTTCCTTCAAGAAGCATTAAGACATGACCTGCATGAATAAGTAACAGATACTATGCCATACTTATGTTAAGGAAATCAGTGCTATTAATAGGTTTTTCCTATTGGTAACTGAAAACTTAACTGCAGCTGCTGGAAATCTGAAATAAAACAGAAAGTGCCAGAAGTACTCAGCAGGTCAAGCCACATTTATTGTAAGAAAAACGGAGTTATTGTTTCAGGTCCAAAACGCTTCATCAGAACTAAAAGCAATGAGTAAACAAGTTAATTTTAAGTTGCAGGGAAGATAGCAGAGGGCTGGATGGGATATGGAAACTGTTTGATCTGCTGGTCATTTCCAGCATTCTCCTTCTGGTTTCAACAACAACTCTGACCTGCATTTCACACCTTTTTTTTCTTTTCAAAACTAGTGGTGATGAAGAGAAACTGCTGTTATTGAAACCATTTGAATTTGTATACAGGGTAATGTTATATTTAATAATTATATATATATATGAATTAATGAAAATTCTGGTTAAGCCACGACCCAGATTTTTTTCCTCTGTGATATTTTTGTTTCCTGCCTATGTCTTTTGACTAAAACTTGTTTTAAGTGAAAATGTGCTGCTTCTCAATAGGATACTAGAATCTATTTCTGTTAGCTTAAAAAAAAAGTACATTTTTAGTTACTCAGTGGGGCACATTATTTGAGTCATCTATTATAATTCAGGTGAACACCATGGGTTCAATCCTAAAACAATCACGTTTTGAATACCCTACTCTACTCATTATTGTTTTGCTCGTCCTACTATGTTTATGTAGGGAATTGTTCAGCATTCATAGTTTGTGTTCTTTTGAAATCCAATTTAACAAAGCTAAGTAGTATCTAAGTTAACTCTTCTGTGAGGTTCATACCTTCAGTACTTTGAGCATGGAATGAATGTGGTCTATCTATTTTCCTCAGGGCAAATGGAAAGTGAAAATATTGAAGTTTGACCAATGCAAGGAATACTAAGACGAACAAAATGTATTACACACTGGTAGTGGCCTGATAAACTTACTTGAATTTGAAGTTAACTGAAATGATTTATATGGGAGGAATAAATACTGCTTTCCATATATTCTCATTAACTTTATTATATTTAAACATTAATTACTTTCAAATCAACATATGAATTATAAATGTAGAAGTAACCTGTTGTGCTTATCTTAAGACTGAGAGAAAATGCTTTGGAATCCCATATGGAGAGCTCTCATAATTAGAATCAAGTCAGCTTTAAGTTTTTTTTAGTGAAACAATTGAAGAATTATAAACTCATAGAAACTTATGACATAAGAAGGAGGCCATTTGACCTAATGTGTTTACGCTGGCCAAAAACTGAACTATTTGTTATTCCCACTTCCCAGCTTTCAAACCATATCCTTTGGCTACCCAAGTGCGTATCTATGTAACTTTTCAACAGGGTTAGAATTTCTGCACCCGCAACCCTTTCGGACAATGAAATTTTCACCTTCGCTACTCCTTGACTGGTAAAGATTTTCCTCAATTCCCCTCAGATCCTTTCACCAATTGACATAAATCTATGTCCCTTCAGTATCAATCTCTCTGCCAAGAGAAATAAGTCTTTCCTCTTCACCCTGTTTGGCTTCTTATAATTTTGTATATGTCAATTAAATCTCCCCTCAGCTTTGTTTATTCCAAATCAAACAAGTCAGTCTCACCTCATAATTATGATTTCCGTGCTTTGGCATCTTCCTTGCAAGTTCCCTCTTCACCAATTCTAGTATTATCACACTGTTCCTGCAGTGTGGTACTAGAACTTTGCATATTTCTTCTTCGTAGATAGTCCCCTGAGATCAGCTTGATTCCGCTACAGTTCTGTGGGTTCTGAGGTGACGCTTAAGGTCATTGTGGGAACCCCAGACTCCTTCATAGATGGGACAAGAGTGCCTGATGGGGAAGAGCAGATGGGTAGTTTGTGAGGTGGCACACTCCTTTTGCCATTTATGCTGAGCTTCAGTGTATTCCCATGCATGGACTTGAGATTCTCAATTTGATCTTGACTCCTCCTGCTCCTCCATTTTGAGTAGTCATGGAACAGGGATTCTCATGAGTTGGTGGGAATATTGCATTGACTCAAGGAAGCTTTTGAACACATACTTGAATCTTCTTCTCTGTCCACCTTGTATTCTTGTCCCACGACAGAGCTCAGAAAAGAGTGTCTATTTTAAGAGTCTGATGTTGGACATGCAAGTTACATGGCTTGCCCACTGCAGCTGATTAAATGTTACTAGGGCATCATTGCTGGTGATGTTGGCTTCAGAGAGGACACTAACATAGGTTCACATATTCTTCCAATGGATTTGGAGAATGTTGTGGAGACAGCATGACCAGCATGCTTCCAAGGCCATGAAGTGCTGTTTAGGTAGACCACATGTTTTGTACCAGGTTTGATACCCTGATCTTTAAACACCCTTTTCCCCAATCAACCAAAAGATGTGCTGGCTCATTGCATGCAATGGTGACTTTCATCATCGATATCTGCTTTCAAAGAGGGATGGCCCTTGAGATTAGAGAAGTGATCCTTTATCATCAGAAAGCAGTGCTGCACAGAAAGCAGATTGGCTGATGACCTTTGTCTTGCAGACATTGAGTGTAAAACCAATCTTCTCACACGTGTCAGTGAAAAAGCTAACAACTTGGAATTCAGCCTCCAAACATGTGAATGCAAGTGTCATCTGCATTTTTCTGTTCGACCACTGAGCTTTGGGTGACCTTTGTGCTTGAGTCTAACTGTGGCTTAAATAATGTTTTATATTCTCACAATGACTTCTTTTGTTTTCCATTCCACACAATAAAGGCATTCATCCCATTTGCCATCTTAACCACCTCATCTACCTGCCCTGTTGTTTTTAGAGATCTGTGAGCATTAACTCCAAGATCTCTATGTTCCTCTGTGCATCAGTATCCCACCATTTATGTTGTATTCCCTCACTTTGCTTGCCCTCCCCGAGTGCATTGCTGCATACTTCTCCAGATTGATTTCCATTTGTCACTTTTACGTCCACCTAACCAATCCATTTCTAAACTGAGAGGAGATATCATTTTCTTCCTCACTATAAACATTCTGTTAATTTTGCTATCATCAGCAAATTTCTTGATCATAGCCTTGCAATTGTTCAAGTCATTTTATACGTAACATGAAGGTTAAGGAGCCTAGTCCTTCACACAACCCTCTGGGCACTTAAACTCCCATTGACTATGACCTGTTGTTTTCTCCCTCTGAGACAACAATCCAACACTGTGTCCTTAAGATCACTTGGGCTTTTAACTTTTCTGATCAGTCTGCTATGCAGGATTTTGTCAAACACCTTGCTAAAAATCCATATATAAGAACTTTTTCCAGATTTCATTTGCTATTTCTCTGTAATTTTACTTTCTTTGATTTTTCCAAATTTGTTTTGTCAGGCATCCACTTGATTTCTGTGTTATCTTCAATCTTATAAAGCAAAATAGATTAAGTGATTTCATAGAACTTCACAATGTCTTACTGGCAGAACACTTGGAAGTTTTTTTTTATTACAATACTTTTATTTGCCATCAAGAAATAATGGCAGTGTGTGGAAAGAGCCTGATGTCTACTTGCATTGTAATAACAAAAAACTGGGCAGGCTATAGAGTATGATGGCAATGCATATGTTCTAATTGAGAAATTGCCAGGGACAAATTGACATTGACAGAGGATTCTTGGCCTTGTTTAGAGTGAGCTGTCAGAGCTGTTTTAAAAAAAGTCTTAGCATGCAGCTGAGGAAACTTCATAAAGCCATAAAAAGTTACTACCCACGAATGCATCTTTTGTCCCATTGTCTCTTTTCTCTGTTTTTCTCTGCATTACCAAGTCTATTCCACATGTCTACTTTTATCTGTTTCACAATTAACTAGCAAAATAGATATGTTTACTCACCAGCATGAGAGACCACCAAGTAACAGCACAAGGCTCTGATCACTTTAACCCTGAGTCTCATTATCGGGCTCTCAAGTCTGATTGGAAAGTGATGGTAAGATTATTGATGGGAATGGAGGGTGTGTGCACAGCTAGAACAATTGTAACTTGCATTTGTAAAGCATCTAAGACATGGTGAAATGCTCTGAGGTACAAGGTAGTGAAGTTCGGAATGGTGTCAGACAATTTGGAGATGTTCAGGGATTCCCAGCTGGACACAGAGAAGCCTGGACAACTTTAGAACATAGAACATTTCAGCACAGTATAGGCCCCTCGGCCCACGATGTCATGCCAACACTTTAGCCTACTCCAAGATCTACCTAACCCTTCCCTCCCACATATCCCTCCATTTTCCTATCATTCATGTGCCTATCTAAGAGTCTCTTAAATGTCCCTAATGTATCTGCCTCCACTACCTCTGCCAGCAGTGCGTTCCACACACCCATCACTCTCTTTATAAAAAAAAACTTACCCCTAACATCCCCCTTATATCTTCCTCCAATCACCTTAAAATGATGCCCCCTTGTGTTAGCCATTGTCGCCCTGGGAAAAAGTCGCTGACTGTCCACTCGATCTATGCCTCTTATCATCTTGTACACCTCTATCAAGTCACCTCTAATCCTCCTTCATTCCAAAGAGAAAAGCCTTAGCTCGCTCAACCTATCCTCGTAAGATTCGCTCTCCAATCCAGGCAGCATCCCGGTAAATCTCCTCTACACCCTCTCTAAAGCTTTCACATCCTTCCTTTAATGAGGTGACCAGAACTGAACACAATACTCCAAGTGTGGTTCTATCGAGCTGCAACATTACCTCACTGCTCTTGAACTCAATACCCCGACTAATGAAGGCCAACACACGATATGCTTTCTTAACAACCCAATCAACCTGTGCAACAACCTTGAGGGATTGATGAAAGTGGACCCCAAGATCCCTCTGTTCCTCCACACTGCTAAGAGTCCTGCCATTAACCTTGTATTCTGCCTTCAAATTTGATCTTCCAAAGTGTATCGTTTCACACTTTTTCCTGGTTGAACTCCATCTGTCACTTCTCGGCCCAGCTCTGCATCCTATCAATGTCCTGTTGTAACCTACAGCAACCTTCTACACTATCCACACCACCACCAACCTTCATCTGAAAAATTACCAACCCACCCTTCCACATCCTCATCCAAGTCATTTATAAAAATCACAAAGAGCAGGGGTCCCAGAACAGATCCCTGTGGAACACCACTAGTCACCGACCTCCAGGCAGAATATGCTCCATCTATCACCACCCTCCGTCTTCTATGGGTGAGCCAATTCTGAATCCACACAGCCAAGTTTCCCTGGATCCCATGCCTCCTGACTTTCTGAATGAGCCTTCCATGAGGAACCTTATAAAATGCCTTACTAAAATCCATGTACACCACATCCACTGCTCCACCTTCATCAATGTGCTTTGTCATGTCCTCAAAGAATTCAATCAGGCTTGTGAGGCACAACCTGCCCCTCACAAAGCCATGCTGACTGTCCCTAATCAGCCTATGCTTCTCCAAATGCCCATAGATCTTGTCTCTAAGAATCTTCTCCAGTAATTTGCCAACTACTGAAGTAAGACTCACTGGCCTATAATTCCCTGGGTTATCCCTACTCCTTGAACAAAGGAACCACATTTTCCACCCTACAATCATCTGGCACTATTCCTATGGCCAGTGAGGATGCAAAGATCATCACCAATGGCACAGAAATCTCTTGCTTCACTTCCCATAATAAGCTTGGATATATCCCGTCTGGCCTCGGTGACTTATCTATCCCAATATTTTTCAATAGTTCCAGCACATCCATTTTCTTCACGTCGACATGGTCTAGTGTATCAGCCTGTGTATGCCATCCTCACAAATGTCAAGGTCTCTCTCTGTGGTGAATACTGAAGCAAAGTATTCATTAAGGACCTCCCCACCTCTTCTGATTCCAGACGCATGTTTCCTCTTTTATCCCTGGTCAGTCCTACCCTCACTCTGGTCATCCTCCTATTCATCACATACGTGTAGAACATCTTGGGGTTTTCCTTAATCCTGCTTGCCAAGGCCTTCTCCTGCCCCCTTCTATCTCTCCTAATTTCATTCTTAAGCTCCCTCCTGGCTACCTTGTAACTACGTCTACGTCTCTTGTCAACCATGGCTCCTTCACTCTACCATCCTTACCCTGCCTCAATGGGACAAACCTATCTAGAACCCATGCAAGTGCTCCCTAAACAACCTCCACATTTCCATTGTGCACTTCCCCAAGAATATCTGTTTCCAATTTACGCTCCTAAGTTCCTGCCTGATAGCATCAAAATTCCCCCTCCCCCAATTAAATATTTTCCCATATCATCTGCCCCTAGCCCTCTCCAAGGCTATGGTAAGGGTCAAGGAGTCATGGTCACTGTCTCCAAAATGCTCTCCCACTGAGAGATCTGAAATCTGATCAGGCTCATTGCCTAGTACCAGGTCCAGTATGGTCTTTCCTCTAGTCAGCCTGTCCACATACTGTGTCAGTAATCCTTCCTGGACACACCTAACAAACTCTGCCCCATCTATCCCTTTTACACTAAAGAGGTGCCAATCAATATTGGGGAAGTTGAAATCACCCATGATAATAGCCCTGTTATTTTTGCACCTTTCCAAAATCTGCCTCCCGATCTGCTCCTCAGTGTCTCCACTGCTATTGGAGGGGTCTGTAGAATACTCCCAATAGAGTGATCGTTCCCTTTCTGTTTCTGACTTCCACCCATACTGACTCAGTCGACAATCCCTCCAGGACATCCTCCCTTTCTACAGCTGTGATACTGTCCCTGATCAGCAAAGCCACTCCCCCACCTCTTTTACCTCCATCCCTGTCCCTTTTGAAACATCTAAACCCTGGAATATCCAGCAGCCATTCCTACCCTTGAGACAGCCAAGTCTCTGTAATGGCCACAGCGTCTTAGTTCCATGTACTTACCCAAGCACTAAGTTCATCACCCTTGTTCCTGATATTTCTCGCATTAAAGTAGACACACTTCAGCCCATCCAACTGACTGGAATTTTGCCCTTTCAACTGCCTATCATTCCTCACAGTCTTTCTACACGCTGCATCTACTTGTACACGAAATGCAGCAACCTCTGTCCTATCATTTGGGTTCCCATCCCCCTGCCAAACTAGTTTAAACCCTCCCCAACAGTTCTGGCAAACCTGCCTGCAAGAATATTGGTCCCCCTCCAGTTCAGGTGTAACCCGTCCCTTTTGTACAGGTCGTACCTTCCCCAGAAGAGATCCCAATGATCCACAAATCTGAAACCCTGTCCACTGCACCAACTCCTCAGCCACGCATTCATCTGCCAAACCAGTGTATTGTTACCCTCACTGGCGCGTGGCACTCAAGGGCAGCAATCCAGAGATTACTACCCTTGAGGTCCTGCTTTTTGCTTCCTTCTTAGCTCCCCTCCCTATATTCCCTCTTCAGCACCTCATCTCTTTTCCTACCTATGTCATTGGTACCAATATGTACCACAGCCTCTGGCTGTTCACCCTCCCCCTTCAGAATGCTGTGGACCCAATCCGAGACATCCCTGACCCTGGCACCTGGGAGGCAACATATCATCCAGGAGTCTCTTTCACATCCACAGAATCTCCTGTCTGCCCCCCCCCCCCCCCACCTTACTATGGAATCGCCTATCATTACCGCTCTCCAGTTCTCCCCCCTTCCCTTCTGTGCCACACAACCAGGCTCAGTGCCAGAGACCTGGTCACTGTGGCTTTTTCCTGGTAGGTCGTCGTCCCCAACAGTATCCAAAGCGGTATACCTGTTATTCAGGGGAATGGCCACAAGGATACTCTGCACTACCTGCCTATTCTCCTTTCTTCTCTTGACAGTCACCCAGCTAACTACCCTGCAGCTTAGGAGTGACTACCTCCCTGTAGCTCTTATCTATGAACTCCTTGTTCTGCCATAGGAGCCAAAGGTCATCCAGCTGCAGCTCCAGTTCCCTAACATGGTCTTCAAGGTGCTGTAGCTGGGTGCACCTCCTGCAGATGTAGCTGTCAGGGAGACTGGAGGTCTCCCAGAACTCACATCTCACGATAACTTTTTCTTTCCTGTGATTGAAATAAAGTCGAGGTCTAACCATAGTTAATCAAGATTGGAATGTAGCAGCTTGTATAGATCTGCTGAAGAAAGTAAGGGTGGCTTAACTGGGAGTCTGGACCAGTTCCCAGGTCTTCCTCTTCAAAAAAAAATTATTGAGATTCAGAGATTATGCTTCCCTGGCTGTATAGCCTAGAACCAGGGGTTACAGTCTCAGAATAAAGGGTGAGCTATGCAGAGGTGAGATGAGAAGAAATGTCTTCACCCTGAGGGTAGTGAATCATTAGAATTCTTGACCTAATAGGGCTATAGGGGCTCTGCCTCTGTGCATATCCAAGACAGAGACCAATAAATTTTTTGATATTCAGGAATCAAGGGATATGGGGTTCATGTAAGAAAGTAGTGCAGAAGTGTAAATTCAGCTGTGATCTAATTGAACAGTGAAGCAGGATCAGAGGACAATGACTTACTCCTGATTCAGTTTCTTTTCTTCTTGTATCCTTGTGTTCTCTTAGCCCATTTAAAGGAAATATTGAGAAAACTGATCTCCACACCCACCTTTGGCAGGCCCCATTTTGATCAGGTGCTAGTGGCATGCTGTAACTGATGTGGTGCATCCCTTTAGTATAAATCTGCACCACTGTTCTCATGCCACTTTTAACAGAACACCAGTCTCAAAACAGGAGCTGCAGTATAATAAAGTTATAACACTTAAATATTGTCAAAAGAAAGCTGTACATTTACAATGTGCCTTTCTTGGCCTTGGCACATCATTTGGCTTTTTTTTATAGCCAATTGATTACCTTTGATGTGTGGTCATTGTCACACAATTGTTTGTTTAGGACTTGTTTATTTTGTGGCATTGCCAGTACACAAATCAGGGCAGTGAAATAGTTAAGAAATTTCAAAGTTGCCTGTGTCCATATTTAGATACATTTTTGTTTGGGAATGATGCAATTTAAAGCAGCAAGCATTAAGATTGATATTGATTTTAATGCTAGAAAAAGATTTTAATCTTTCAGGAATGAAAGACATATTGCACTCGAATATTATATTGCATTTTAAAAAATAATTGTGTTATTTCTGGTCCCTATAGAATTATGGAGGAATAGATATATTTTTATTTATTAGTTTTTAATAAGAAGTACCTTGTTCTCAGTGGTACCATGTACAAATATTCTGATACTTCAATTTAAAAAAATTGTTATTATATCTATATATTAAAACCATCCGATGATGACTGTTAAAATATTTTTCATCCTCTTACGTAAAGTTGTCATATGAATGGTAATCAAAATATTATTTTTCTATAAATTTGCATGTTGATTGACATATAGTATCATATTTTAAAAAACAATTGAAACATGCAGCTTTTGAATTCTATGCCATGTCATAGAACATGACTGCATAGGATTATGGGCATTACCAACTTTTTATATGTTATTATTGAATAGATTTTGTTTTAAACTGGTGTTAGGCAAACACTGTACACGTATTCCATAACTAGCTGCTAACTTTGACCCAGTGTCAGGTTCTGCGAATTAATTTCAGTTATGACTTGAAGAAGCAGATTTCCTTTGGCTTCCAAGGTAGTAAAGGAAGATGAGACTAACATTGGTGAGTGGAAGAATTTTGTTTTACCCCAGTGGCGGTAGAGTTGCAGGAAGCACGAACTAGGGAAGGCCTTTAAAGCAGACAGTATGACACAGATTTGGCAGTGCTGCCTGAAAGATCCATGCATTCTTTTCCTTTAATAATCCTTCCTTATATAGGAAAGGATATACTTACCTTGGCGACGGTACACACAGAAAATGAAACAGATTGATTCTCATGGTAGACTTGCAAGGAAAGAACAGGTATATTGAGCCTATCCTCTGGAATTTAAAAGAATTAATGGTGGTGATCTCAATGAAACACTAGATTCTTTGGGAGCTTAACAGAGCAAATGTTCTGAGGATTTTTTTTCCCTAGTGAGATGCAACCTAGAGTCTTAGCATAAGGAGAGGACCACTTAAGATTGAAATGAGAAGGAATTT
Organism: Pristis pectinata; assembly: GCF_009764475.1. NCBI lineage: Eukaryota > Metazoa > Chordata > Chondrichthyes > Rhinopristiformes > Pristidae > Pristis > Pristis pectinata. Next base: position 68,154,098 of record NC_067411.1, read on the forward strand.
TTTTTCTCTGAGAAGGGATTTTTGTTCTCTGAAAGGGCTGTATATCTTTGAATTTTCCACCCCGGATGGCTGAGGATACTAGATTATTAAGTGTATTCAGTGAGTGAGGGGAGAAATCATGAGTTATGAGTCCAGGCAGGAAAATGGAGTAATCTTACTGCATGGTGGAGCAGGCTTGAGTATAAGTATGGCCTGCACACCACCTCTTTGTGAAATGAGTAACTGTCCATTCTTCCTTATTTGTAAGTTGATGAAATTGAGATTGATTCAAGGATATTACTGATCATTCACTAATTATCATTCGAGAACATTGTCAAGTGTGACTACTCTAGGACTTGGACTTGTGATCACAAAATCTGGCACATGAGGTATTTGATGTGGATGGTTTGTCTTGTCTCAGGAGCCAAAATAATCAGATTTTGTTTGTGCATTTGGGACTTTTTTTTTATCATCAGTCTTAATATTTCAGTTAGCTTCAAAGCATTTCATATTTGCCAACCTATAATTCTTAAGAATATAACCAGGCTGTACAATGAGGAAGTGCAAGTCTTCCTGCAATTGATTATTTTATTTAAGAAAAATTCTCCCAAGCTACAATGAGTTTTCAGATTTAGTTAAAGATCTTTGCAGCTTATTTACCTTGAATCAGCTAATGCTAAAGGGAGAACCATCAATGCATTTGCTATTTTAGACTCGAACATTAATGATCAGGCATAGTTTAGCTGCAGTAACAGCTATTGTATGCCTGGGCTGATAGCCAGCTTCACTTGAAATTGGCCCAATCTGCTGATTCTTTTGTGAAATGTCTGAAATTAGGATGGCTGATGCATTCTATTTTCGGTTCAGTTTCCTTGCACTGGCTATGTAGCATTGTGGCTTTGTGAAGAGGGAGAATAGACTTTAATTTTGTTTTAACACATGTTTTTGTTTACAAATGAATATCTTTGACACAGCAGTATCATGCATTCATGACAGACGAAGTTTCATTGAGAACATTCTTTTATGAAGATGGGGTGGCCTTCTTTTCTCTCGTGCATTATTCTGCTGATTGATTACTTAATGTTTCTCATTGGATGTTTTTGCTGTTCCTGTAAAAAAAAGGTGGCTTTCCTTTAGCTTTCTGGTACTGTTGTAAATTTACTGATAAGTAAATCATTTATCACAATCTTAATATTTAAATTCTTTAAAATCTATTCGTTTTTTCCTACTTTTAACATTTTAATCAAAAAGCTGTTTAATTTGAGGAATCATTAAATAAGTTTGACACGATTATAATTTGCATTAACAACAATTTCTATTATCAATTGCTGTTATACTTTCCTGTCCATGATCCCTTCCTCCCACTCACTCATCGCTGATTATACACTGAAGGAGGAGACAGTAGAGAAATTAGATAGGATGAAAACAAAGGAGACACATAAAAGGTCAGTGGTGCAGATGGGATGTATCCTGAATCACTAGGGGAATGGGTGGAAATAATAGAGTTCCTGATAAGAATCTCTAATTCTCATTCTAGTCCAGAGAGGTGTAGTGTATAAACAATTTGATAAAGCAGCACATAACAGACCTTTTACCAAGATTGAAGCCCACAAGATTAAAATGTTAGTGCCAGCATGGAGAAACATTGTCTGAGGGGCAGGAAGCACAGAGGAATGAGGAATAGTTGTTTATCTGCAGGGAAGTTTGCAGTAAGGTAGCCTAAAAGTTGTTATTGGGACCAATCTTGCTTTTGATGTCTTTTGGTGACTTGGACTTAGGTAATTGGGGCACAATTTGAAAATCTGAATGAGACCCGAAACTCAAAGAAGTAATAAATATTGATGAAGATAATAAGAGATCTTAGGTGATATAACTAGAAATAGGCAAGCACATCGTAGATGAAATGGGAAGTCATGCTTCATAGTAGAAAATATTGGGCATAGAAGATCTTAGGTGCATAAGCATCTAATTCTGAGGTGACAGAAGAAATTGAGGAATCTGTTTAAAAGGTTCCTGATTTAAACACAGAACAGAGAGAATTTTAACTTCAAATGGATGGGCTCGGTTTCTGTGAAATGCGGAAATGTTTAAAACATCGTGTTTAACTCCAGCCCACTCACATCTCATTTGCCAGGGAGCAGACAACTAACTTATTGCAGCTTTATCTAAGTAAATAAATTAAGCAAGGTGCCTTAGATGTAGATCATGCTCCAGGTTTAATGTGACATTCAACAGGAGGTGAGGGCCAAGAGCAGCAGGAGTACTTCCTCCAAGACTACCTGTCCCTTGTCTACAGTTGGACCTCATACACTAACTTCCACTGCCCATACCACCCCATCCCCAACCTGCTGCTCCCTTCCACCTTCTTGGATAAGAGGAAGGATCAGGCAATCCCTCTTTTCCTTGCTATAGTGCAAAAATGGGGAACTTTTGATAGATTATGGCCCCAGCTGGAATATCATGTCCAGGACATCATTATGTAGGAAGTACGTCGAGTCTGAGAGAGGGTACAAAGTATATTTATTAGAATATTACCAAGGATGAGGAGCTTTAGTTACGTGGATCAACTAAATAAACTGGAGGTATGCTCATCAGGGCAGAAAGGGTGAAAGGAAGATTTAATAAAAGAGTAAAAAATCATGAAGTGTTTTGATAGAGTAAATAAAGAGGTATGGTTTCCTGTGGCAGAAGGCTTGGCGAATATATGACACAGATTTAAGTTAATTCAGTAAAGAATCAGACATAGCTTAAGGGGGAAGGAGGGGGGAAAATCTTCAAGCAGCAAGTTCATTTGACCTAGAATTCAGAGCAGTGGAAATGAGTTCAAAAAAAGATTTGAAAGGGAATTGGATAAATATTTGACTGAGGAAATCTGTGGAGCTCTAGGGGAAGAACAATGGAGTAGGTCAGTACTCAGTAGCTGTTTCAAAGGGACGACAAAGGCATGATCAACCTCCTGCTGAGCTGCATCTTTCAATGATTCCTTCACATAGAACCAAGCATTGGGTTGTTTTTGGTTCCATTCGAAGTACTCACAATTGAGAATTTTCTCGCTTGCTAAATAGAGTCATAGAGTCAAACAGCATGGAAACAGGCCCTTGAGCCCAGCTTGTCCTTGCCGACCAAGGTGTCTATCCGAGCTAGTCCCATTTGCCTGTGTTTGGCACATATCCCCCTAAGCCTTTCCTGTCCATGTACAGTACCAGTCTAAATGTCTGCTAAAGTTTGTAATTGTACTTGCCTCTAAACTTTCTCTGGCAGCTTGTTCCATATACCCACCATCCTCTGTGTGAAAAGCTGGCCCCTCAGGTCCCCTGTAAATCTTTCCCCCTCACCTAAATAATCACTGATTTAGTTCTCATTCAGCACAAACCTTGTGATTGCCATAAGGAATTTTACTACTTCAGTTTATTTGGAGAAGATGCTAGTTTTAAAACTTAATATAAAATCTTAAGCTTCGTTAAAGATTACATTTATATTGTTACTTATGAGAACTGGGAAAGTTTCCCAGGGAAGCAGTTTCTTTGTGCACAAGACCTTCTGTATTTTGTATGGTAATTCAGGTCAGCAGGATATTGAACAATCATCTTTTCGTTGCGCACAGACATGGCAATTGATTGTTGAAGTAACCACTGGCAATTTGATAATTAATATCATGCATTTAAAAAACAAGACATAATACGTTTTTGTTTCTAGTTCAAATTGTGGTTCATATTTATCAGTGAAAAACTATTTTACTGTGGCGATATAAAAGCTCTTATTGCAGGGGCTCTTAATCCCTATAAATTGCTTTTTATTTTGATTAATTATTAAAGCCTAGATGCATTGGTTCTATTGCAGACAGTTCTAAGCTTTCAAGTAACAGTGACAGGAGTAAAACATTCAGAAGTATTTGAATAGTTTTCAGAGTTTGAATCTCAATTGATGTTGCTTGCTGACATTTCATACAGGAAAAAAGTTTTTAGGGAATGCATTACTGTAAAATAACCCTATGTTGGAGAAAATGGACTGTACAGTTTTTCATTTCTCCCTCCTTTCCAAATAGATTCATGTAGCTGGCCATAAATTAATAAAGAAACCATATGGATTTTCTATATATATATGTGTGTGTGTGTGTGTTTATTGTACGTATATACACAATAAACACACACACACACACACACACACACACACACACACACACACACACACACACACACACACACACACACACACTATTTAACTGGTGTCCCAGGTGCATGAAGGATGCATACCAGAAACTGTGGTGTAGATTGGTACTGCTGGGCTACAGGCCAAGAGATTCTTCATGTAAAATACACTCAACAGTTCACACTACTGTAATCAATTGGGAAATGTGGTTGAAAATTACACCTTGAAACATATTATGATTTCAAATTTTTGTCTGACTGTGTCTGTTCAGAATTCCAGGAAGGCTTTTTCTATCAAATTAAGAATATGGAGAAGAGGGGTATGGGAAAAGTCAGCATTACTAACTTAAGTACAGATATTAATATTATACATTTTAATGCATAAATGCCAGTTTAAAAAAAAGTCACTTATTCCATTATTATTTTTTAAAAACTGCTACAAACCTGTCGAGTGTACTTTTATTCGTAAGGATAAATGGAGCAGGTGCTGAGCTTTGTCTATTGTTGTGCAAGCTGTATAAGCACCTGCATATGCATTAAAGAGTGATTGTTGCATGTTATTTTAACAGCTTATTCTCTGTTTAAAAATCCCAAAAGAAAAAGGCCAAATCTTAACTATTACCAAAATAAGTTATGAAGCTTCATCTCCTTGCTATGAGAGTTGCCAATGTTCATGACTCTCAAACTGTTTGATTTGAAAGTTTTTTTTAATGCAATTCACACTGTTTAAAATGTGGGAAAAAGCTAAATTTAAATTTCCAGGGTAATGTGAACTACAATTATTTAAAAAAAAGTGTTCTTAAACACTTTGATTCACAACTTGCTCATGGGTGTCAGTGATGCTGGTATGATTGGTCATCTATCTCTCTGAGAAGGTTAATGTAGGTATAAAAGGGAGGGGAACAGACAGTCCAAACATCCATTTTTCTGTGTACATTGTGTTGAGGCAGTATAGTGTGAGCGAACAATTGTTAACAGAGGGAAAAAGATGAGCATTGGAACTACATACTCAGTGGAAAGACTTTAAAAAGCTACAGATGAATAGAGAAATCAAGGATACGAAAAATATCATCTCAGGAAAGTGCAAGTGTGTTTAAATAAAGCTGAAAAGGGGCATTAGGTTTTAGGAACGTAGATAAAAGCATGAAAACAAAAGTAAAGAACAATTGATAAATTGAGTTGGAAACATAGGCCAAGATTGAACAGATGGCAAACTGAAGTTATTGAGAAAGGCTAGGAATTTGGGGAACTTCTCACCAGCAAAGAAAAAACATGGACTTAATAGAGATGTTTAATTTTTTGATGGAGTTTCATAGGGAGAGTTTGACTGGGGAGTCGGTGAGGAAGAATTAGAAAGAGAAAATGAGGAGATAGATTGGGTCAAGTGTCAGTGCATCAAGTATTTGGGGCAAATTGAATCTGTCTGGAAGATGATGGTTGTTCAGGGACATATTTCTGGCCAGTCATGTGGGAAACCTGATTTCTGGTTCTGGCCGGGACATATTTCTGGCCAGTCATGTGGGAAACCTGATTTCTGGTCCTGGCCGGTACTGAACCCTCCAACTTGGCTGTACTGTGGATGAGTAGTTGAATCAATAACCCATCTTTCCTCTTGGGTGATTGTAAAAAGTCCCACACATTGTTTTGAAGAAAAGCAAACATTTTTAAATTATGTTTCTATTACAGTATGCAGGCTTATATTAACACTACATTTTACTCATTTAATTGATGAAGCCTTTTATATGGAATTATTATTTAATTCTGTTGAAGCCTGAACTTTTGTATCTCAGATTCATCTGTTGAAGTGGTATATTTCACAAGCTGCTTACATAAGCAATAGCCAGCTAACAAAATAGGTTTAACAGTTAAGAAGGTGGTGGTCCTTATTCCCAGTTACAGTCATTATATTCTTAATAAACTTCTATGACTAATTATCCATCCTTTGAAGAATTCACATACTCAGAGTTCATGAGATTAACTTTTCCGTGTGAATATGTTGCAAAGTCATCTCATGTTAATAATGAATGCAACCAAACCTCATGGGCCATTGGTAAGGTGTTGGATTAAGCTGACTCATAGCTGGGGATACTAGACTGAATCCCCGGCCAAAGGCCCTTAAGACCTCAGCCTATTTCAGACTTCTGCACACATGCAGCCAAATGTGGAAGTCCAAGATGAGCTGGAGGTCAAATGTTGGCATGAGGAGCCCAATGATGGTACACTGTCTTGCTAAAGAGAGCTCTGATCTTTGCATTGAGCCCTTCCAACCCTAGTAATTAATTTTACTGTTTTTAATTATTTGTTAGGTTTAATTATTTGCTTTTTAAATTAATTTTTTTTAATTGTGTGAATACTTTTTGAATGACTCTGGCTATCAGAAACATTTAAGAATAGTTAAAAGGCATTTGACAACAGAAAGCTAGTAAAGGCTGTCAGGATGCTCGGATGGGACACTGCCTGACCCTACTCACTGTTTGGACCAAACTTTGCCTTGCTGGATGCCTCATGGGTGCAGAGGGTCATTTCGTCCAGCTTATCCTCTCCAGAGAGAGTCCAAGTCCAGGATGACTCATGCTGAAAGTGGGACAACAACGCAACAATCATGGAGCTCCCTGCTGGTATCATTTCAGGAGGTCTATTTCTGTTGGAGTGATATCAATTTTTTTTTTGGGGGGTGCTCTGAATTACCTCAGAGTTAATTTTTCTTCTGTGAAACACCTCAGTGTGAGTGAAACCTATGTCATCACAATGAAATCTGGGAACTTGCGTAGGATATTGTCACAGATGTAAGCCCTTGGCAGAGATTGACGTGCTGAACTGTATTTCCTACGTGAAGGTGAATTTTGCTGATATCTTCCACAGCAGCAGCTCCTGTCAATGTACGACACTAATAAGTAAGAGAGAAAAGGGATAATTAAGTGAAAGCTTTGCTTGCTATAGTGTGCATGAAGTATTATATAACCTTGGCTGCCACTTACTGAATAAACGGCAGGGTCTCAAAATAGCAATTATTTTTCTAAATAAAATACATTTTGCTTGCAAATGTGGGCAGCCTAGATGGAGTCATCACTTCCTTGCCCATATTTAGCCGTGACTTATCAAAGGCACCTCATAATTTATCTACATGGAGGCTGCAATAAGGATTTTAATCTTTTTATTTGTGTTTACTTATCCTTTCCTATTGACAATAGATCCGCATAAAACCTAAAAATTGAACTGTGGGTAAACAAATTAGGGTTACATATTTGCGTGCATACATTTTATAATTTAATTTAACCTTGGACACCTAACCGTAATCTAATTGTGATTCAAATTGACAGACCACCTTCTGCAAGTAGTAACCTGTTGAAGAAAAAGAATTATGTAAGTGCCCTAATTGCTTTGTATTTTGTGTGAATACTTGAAACAATCTTATCAAGAATTGAGACTTGATCAGTTTCTTTTTCTACCAGAATTTCAGTGTTAGAACATAGAACAGTATAGCACAAGAACAGGCCCTTTGGCCCACAATGTTGTGCCAAACTAATTAAACTAGTAACTAAATGCATAACTAAACTCATCCCTTCTGCCTACACAATGTCCATATCCCTCCATTCTCTGACATTCATGTGCCAATCTAAGAGCCTCTTAAACGCCTCTGTCATATTTGCCTCCACTACCACCCTGGCAGTGCAATGTTGTCTATGAAGAAACATATTGAATCAATCGGAACTTTTTCAGATTGATGTAACGCTGAAACCTCATTGTAAACCTTGTTTTCAGTTTTCAATAAGCTTGCAATTTCTGAAGATTGCGACAACATTGACTGCTGTCAGGAAGAATTTATGCAAGTTTCCCTGATGTGAATTTACTGATTCAGTGTGGTGATGGTGCTACTTTTGAGATATGGCAGTAAAATGGTGGATCGTGGAAAAGATATGCCAATTATGGCTGCTTTAGTATCATGAAATCTGGCAAGAAATCAGTGATGAATTATACAGGCCCAATTCTTCTGAAGTTAGATACAGGAATGTCTGGTTAATGTGCTATTTTAACAGTAAATATTCCTGGCATTTGGGAAATAGTAGTTTGTTTTTTTAAGGAAGACGGAGTCAAATAGGCTTGTGTCTATTTATACTTAAGTTTTTGTGAGGTCTGTAGAGTGAAAAAAGTAAGACTTTTAGTATAAATGCTAAATACATTTTTTCAGATGTAGCTTAGTTTTTCTTCTCGAATTCATCCTGGTAACTGAAGTTTTATTAATTTTGATGTGTTAATGACCTGTAAAATACAGCAAAAGTCCTGGGAGCCCTATCTGATATTATCAAAGCAGGCTTTTTATTCTGTAAACCTAGGCCAAACATTAGTGTTTAACCAATGCGATGCATCAGTGCTGCTGAGTGGGTGATGAGAGGGCAGAGAAAGGATAAGAAGGGAACAATGTGCAAGACTAAAGGCATGATGCTAAATTGTGGACCTTTACTTGCATTGTAAGTTATTAAATTAAAATGATACCCTGGTTGTGATTTATCTATCATGCACTTAGTAATGTGGCTTTACTTGAAGTGAAGAGATTGTCATTGGTGCTGCCTCTTTTTCAGTTATTATGATCTGTTCAGAATTTAAGGAACTTCCAGACTCCCTTCTCGCAAATTTTCTTTTGGATTTTTTTCCAGCACTTGGCTTCTCCAGATATTTCTGATGATAATGTTAATTGCCACTTTTCAAGATCACTCTTTCAGTTTTTTGTTTGCTTTTCAGCTGTGTGACAGTATTTAACAGACACAGCCCAAGAGTTTGGCTTATGATGATTTGATTTTGTCAGCCTGCAATTTGGGCACATCGTTACCTTACATGGAATAATAGTGACATTTCTCAAAACCATATCTCTTTCTCCTTTCCGGTCAGAAGGATGAAACAAGAATTAAGATGTTTAACTACTGTGTTGTGGGGGGGGGGGGGGGGGGTAGTTCAGGAATGTGGACTGGTGTAAGACTGATTCAGTAGTGGACAAGCTTATTTTTCAGAGGCCAAGGGGAGCTCCCAAGAAAATAATCATAAACTTTGCTTTAATGGTGCTCCAGTATAACCTAAGGAGTCTATCTTCCATGCTTATACCAAATGTGAGAGGTTGCAACCCCTGTTCGAGTACATGAAGGGGCTGCTTCTCAAGCTCTGGTTGCACTTCAACCCCACTATCTTTGGGTACTCCAGTACATAGGGGAGTGGGAGTTTGGGGTCACTCGGAGGACCTCCTGGTTGGTCTCTTTCTGGGTCTGGCCAGGTGGTCATTCATGGATCTGGGCAGTGGGCCATCAGGTGGGTCCAGGCAGTGGGCCATCAGGTGAGTCCGGGTAGTGGGCCGTCAGGGGATCCATCCAAGCCGACTGCTGTCCCTGTGTCAACAGGTAGGAAGCATGTGGTGTCCTCTGGCTTGATGAAGGTCTTCAGGAACCAGTAGACGCTGTAGGACCTAGAGTGCATCATGTAAATCGAGGATTGCATTTAATCTAAAATCGTTTACCCATTGCAAATAAGCATTTCCTTCATTTAATCGTTTTCAGAAAAAAAAGCTAAGGACTGTATGGGGAGGGGCAAAAGTTTAGGGTCCTCCTGCCATTGCACATAAATTAGTTGAAATTTGTATAAAAACCCCATGAAGTATTTACTTTAAGTTTGTAAATGGATGATAAGTGATAATATGCCAACATTAAGTAATTGGAGTAACATTACTTGTTATGAAAATGTTTCTTGAATGTTCTCTATTTATATATTTTAGCATTTATGAATAAAGTATATTTTGGAATAAAAAGTATAACTGGTGGTATGCATAGTGTAGGTTGTGATGACTGAAAATTTGTAGTCAGGGTGCACTTTTGTCTCAGGACTTTGTGTCGATTTATCACTTGGTGAAAGTGGGCACTTTGTTAAAGGGGCCTCCTGAAGATTAGCTTTTGGCAGCTTTAATTTTGTTATTGTGTGCACTTTGAAAACATCATGTGTATTTCCCTCTTAAGAACACTTGTGTTGTAAGCATGTGCACTAGATTGTAGGGCGACAAAGAAGCAGCATGGTGGGCTCCATTTTATTGAGCAACAATGTGTGTGTAATTACCAGTATGGGGGCTAAGGTCACCAGAGACTCCAGCTGCAGCTCAAGCTTCTTTGTTAAGAGAAATGCTGATGTAGTGGTTACATCAGTTTACCAGCAGCCAAGAATTTGGACCATTAATCCAGAGATATGAGTTCAAAGTTTCACCATGGCATCTGGGGGATTTAAAGTCAAGTAATTAAATACATTTGGAGTTTAAGACAAAAGCACAGCTCAGTAACATTAATCACAATACAATTGGATTGTTGTAAATGCCTGCCTGGTTTACTGATGTCCTTCAGGGAAGGAACTCTGCCATCCTTGCCCAGTCTGGTTTATGTCTGACTCTTGAACGTCGATGTCTCCTTGACTCTTAACTACCTCCTCTGTTCTCAGGCAATTAGGGATAAACAATAAATGGTGATGTTGACAGCAATGTACACATTTCATGAATCAATTAATTAAAAACAGGTAACAAGTCTGCCCAGTCCACTTTGAAACTATTAGCTGTGCAGCAATGATTATTTTTGAACCAAGTTAAGAGTGGTTAATAGACACCCAGTTTGCATAATGAGTAAACTTATTTCTTTAAGTAGGCAAGTACTTTGGGTGCCCACCAATAAGTTGGAGTATAGAACACCACAAGTCATATAGGAGCAGGTTTGCAGATAACATATTGAGATCATCTGTACCACTTTAAACACAGATTTGGCCATTAATACTGGCCCATTGTGCATCTGTAGAACGTCGTACACTTGTTTGGTGAACTCTTTATGGAGGTTGAAGCTAGCAAAACTGCACCAGAATTTACTGTGGCAGATACAATGACGTTCTCATGTGCTCTTTTCTGATTGCAACTTTACAAAATTGAATGAAGTCAGCAGTAAGGATAAGACAGGGTGACAGTCTGAACAGCATGTAAAATTAGAAAATATTTGTATGTTGGAATTTAGCTAATAAGTTTATCCATCCACAGTTCTGGAGTGCCTCAGATAATTCAAAGGATAGTTTATCAGAGAACATCCAACTGTGATCAGCTGAGATGGTATCATGACTAAAATCACAAAGTAATACAGCAGCAACAGAGGGCATGTCGCCAGGTAACCCCCTATAAGATATTCTCAACAGGAGCCGTTATTAAAAAAAAGAGCACATGTAGGATAGCTACTGCAGAAATCCTAACTTCAAATTTGTTAGGAGATTAGAAAATTTCATGTTGATGAGTTTTATTGCTGTTTATTGTATCCCTCAAAAAACATGTGACTTTTTACCCCACCCCACCCCACCCCTGCCAAACAGCTGCCAATTACTGCTGTACAAATGAACAAAATGCCCACAATGCATGCCACTGGAAAACTAATAACAAAGAAATCCCTGGAATAAACATAATGTATATTCAAACATGTAAATTGAGTTGGGGAGAGGGGACAAAAGAGACAAGTGTGATTATTTGCTCACAAAGCAGGCAAAGCATCACGCTTTCTTTGTCACCTTTTAGAAGGAATTTGTAAATCTCTGTGAGATGGTCTTTAGAAACACAATTGCACTTCTAGTAGCAAAGTGTAGCTTGTGATCTTTGGAGGAAATGGACTGCATGTCTTTTGATAAGAGTAAAAAAAAGCATGTTTTGTTCCAGGAATAATGTCAACATTTTACATTAACAGTTTTTTATTTGAGACACAAGCAGATTTCACATTCTACATGTTCTGAATGAACATGAACACAAATAGAGGTTTCTGCTTTAAGTAAAAGGTCAAATTGATTTTTCAAAGGTGTTCCAGTAACATGGATTGCCCCACTATTCTGGTACAGAGACAATTTAAGGGATGATTTTCATCAACAGAATTAGTCCTAAATGATTAAGAGCAGTGCAAGTCCCACCTGAAATGTCCAATTTTCATGTTTGTTTACTGGAGTCAGGTAATCAGAAAGATAAGATACCAGTAGTGGAGATCAAAATGTATGCATATCAAATTTAAAGATTTGGGACAATTTACAGGATATTACCTGGAAATTAATTTGGGTGAACAGTGCTGCACGAATAAAATCCGTTAACTCCAGTGGTGGCAACTATATCCCAATTGTATCCCACCGTTCCAAAAATTCAACCAGGACTTGTTCTGATGATGTGATTTCTAATTTGGATTCACATAGAATGACATCATTCTAAGAAAGTGGATTGTTCTGTGATGTCCCCATCATAGGCCACTAGTGGACATCCAAGTTAACACAGCACTTCTTGATGGTGTAGCAGCTCAAGATAGAGGGAATCCTCTGAGCAGATCGCTGGCTGGCACAGGGAACCTGGCCCAGGTAGGCCCCCTTTAATTGCCTACCAGCTTTCCTATAGGTTTTGTGCTTCAGGCACCACTGAATTTTACTGTGGCCCATAACCAAACACTTGGAGGTGTGCAGCATAACAACCACCTCACCTGGCAGGGATGAATTTCTAACCCATTGCCTCAGTTAGTTAGCAAAACATTAAGGAACACTACGGAAAGCCTCAAGATCTATCTGAAAAAGTTAGTAGTCTTTTGCTAGGGGTAAAGGGACCCAGATTGGGAATTGGCAGGCAAAATCTGTCGAAAGAGGGAGCTATTGGTGTAGGCAGAAGGCTAGGGTAAGTGATTGAGCAGGTTCGACAGCTGCTAAAGTAGAGACAGTTGTAAGAAGTTTTCATCTCTGTGGGGCTCAATGGCAAATCCCATTGACTGTAGTTGTAACACGTCTGATGTGCTGGAAATACTAAGCAGGTGAGGCAGCATCTGCGTGGAGAGAAATAGAGTTGATGTTTCAGGCTAATGACCTTTCATGAGAACTGAAAAATTGTCATTGATCCAAATGTCATCGCTACTTCTCTCCGCACAAGTGCTTACAAAAGTGTAACTAAATTTCAGACCAAGCCAACTATGAATGTGTCAGATTATTACCTCACAGAATTAGGTTTATTATCAATGACTTATATGATGTGAAATGTGTTGTTTTGCGGCAGCAGTACAGTGCAATGACATAAAAATTACGAAATAAATAATGCGGAAAAGAAATGGAATAACAAGGTACTGTTCCTGGGTTCGTGGACTGTTTAGAAATCTGATGGCAGAGGTGAAGAAGCCAATTGTAAATTGTTGAGTGTGGGTCTTCAGACTCCTGTATCTCTTCCCCGATGGTAGTACTGAGAACAGGGCATGTGCCGGATGGTCAAGGTCCTTAGTGATAGATGCTGCCTTCTTGAGGCACTGCCTCTTGAAGATGTCCTCAATGGTAGGGAGGGTTGTGCCTGTGATGGAGCTAGCTACAACCTCTTGTAATCCTGTGCATTGGCACCTCCATACCAGCCTGTGATGCAACCAGTCAGAATGCTCTCCACCGTACACCTATAGAAATTTGCAAGAGCCTTTAGTGACATACCAAATTTCCTCAAACTCCTAATGAAGTAGAGCTGCTGGCATGCCTTCTTCGTGATTGCATCAATGTGTTGGGCGCGGAATATATCCTCCGAGATGTTTTCGCTCAGGAACTTGAAGCTACTCACCCTTTCCACCACTGACCCCTCAATGAGCACTGGTGTGTTTGCCTTTCTGCTGACCTAGATAACATGTCTCCAGAGTTCAACCAAGTACACACACTATAGGACGCAGCACCAGTTATTGGTATTTTAACAAGCGGGGTTAATTGGACTACATTCATGCAGTGCCCCATCATCACTCTCTCATTATCTGGATGTTCTTCCATTGTGAGATGAGTATTAATGTCACGATTGCAACAGCTCAGAGCAACCAGCAATTAATGTACCTCTGCCATTGTTAGCCATATAGAAGGAACAAGTTTAAGTAGAACTGGCAAGATGAAGTAATACACCTGACAAGATGTAGCAACAATTGCCATGGTATCACCCCTCAGGTTGTCTTCCCCCATGATATCGCTCTGCAGTCCTAATCCTCTCCAACTTGGTGTGTCCCCACTATGATAGTGCTAGGGCTAAAAAAAAATCAATTAATTAAAACCACAGACACATAAACCTACAGATACTTTATTCCCAAAACTGCTGAGTCAGAACTTTATGGTCACTTCTGTTTAAATGCCTGTGCCTTTTTAAAAAAAAAACCTCCTCTGATGGAAATTCTGGACAGCTGGTTTCCTTGGTGGGTTCTGAACCCGGTGATCAGTGCTCCCATCTGCCAGCTAATAGCACAGAAAACTGCCTTACCCTGTTTACATATTTTAGTAAAATTCGTGCCTCTTTTAGTTAGCTTCCATTTCTCATCCTGGACCTGAGTGAAAGCTTGAACAGGGATTAAAATTGGAAAACCAGTAAACTGATTTCTCCCCACTTGTGGCTCACGTGACTGCATGGCTCAGTGAAGATGAAAATTGATTCCATGACCTTTAAAGTGTAACTGGAAATCACCTGCTTCAGGGTAAGTTCAGACAATACTGGTCAAGGCCACTGATTACAATTTTGGGTGAAGATTAGAGCTGCTAAAGCAAACAAGAAACAATCAGTGACTAAATGTATTTATTACAATTCAATGTGCAATATAGAAGATGTCAAAGAAATATTGGTACCTCTTGCACATGAAAATACTTAGGTTTAATAATGAACAGTTTTATATTAGCAAACAATCTGTTGAACTATTTATTATTCTTTGTTTCCATAATGCCACACAGGCTTTTAGGCAATACTGACCTTTTGTATGGCATGGTAATTTGCGAATTTGAAAATCTGGTTGGTTGCTTCCTGCAAAAATGTAAATGTCAAAATCCACTTCTCACTGCTACTTGGTGTATGATTGAAATAGTCTGTTACAAATACATTGAAAATTTGTTCTGTCTGCAAAAACAAGATCTTTGCAACTATTTTGCCCTGATTCCCATAAAATAAAATGGAGAGAATTGAGGAGATTTTCTTTGATTTTGAGCAATTCATCCAGTTTATAAGGGTATTGTTACTGCAGGTGGATGAATTTGCAATAGACTGTTATAAAATCCCTATTGCAAAGCTGCCCCAATAGTTTTCACAGCAAGGAGGGCTACATCTGGTGCATATTCTAATGCAAATTTCCTTTAATATGACTGGCAGCACCCAGATAATTATTGCACTCTTCTCTGTAGAAAGGTGGTTTGGTGACTTGCAAAGTGATTAAATCAAGGTGACACCACCCTTGAACAAGAATTAAAAGCATGTTCTTGAAATAATTAATGTGGGTGCATACAGCTGGACAGTGAGGTGCATGCAGTAGCATTAACTCTGAATGCAAAATGCATTCTCCTGCTACTTGGTTGGATGTTTTTGTTCTGATGTGAAAGGGGCAAATCCAAAATTGGAACCAATACCTTCACTCTGCTTGGTCCAAACAAAGCAAGGCAACTCTCTGGCCACAAACCTGCTATTTGTTAAAAGTGATAAGTTCTAAGTCTGATGAGTAGCTTTGTTGAGTTAACGCCACATGCATTGCATCATATTTACAATAAATGCATTTGTCAGTTTATTTGTAGAAGTACTCCTCAAAGATGAACAAACAAATGATTTCCTCATTGCAACATATCGAGAAAAACTGAAACTGTTAACTCTTCAGTTATCGGTCATGTCACATGCTGACCTGATGTTGGGATATTTTATTTTAACCCAACAAAATGGCTGGAGGCTCCACAACAAATATTCTACTAAGTACATTTCAATCAAAGACAATTGCAGAAATGCGTTAAGGGTTGCATTGATGACAACCATTCATTTCTCGAAGATATTGGATGAATCTTACATATGTCATTAACTAAAGAATAGCGCTTGGCATGGATTAAAAGCAGCAGTAACACCATTCAGACCTTTCTACAAATCTGACTGATTTACTTTAACAAAACAACATTTATTTTTTAAGATGAATGCATCATTACTTGTTCATTGAGGTTTTTATAGACTTGGTCCTTCCTTCATTAGCAGTCTTCAAATAACAATTACACTATTTGCTTGGTATTTGATGGTGAATTTGCCTTTGGAAAGGGCGTGTGCTTACTTAATATCAAATCTACATTCTTCTCCCATCTTGCAAATGAATAGATTAGTGGGAAGGAATGGATCTGCAGCTCTTTCTTGTGGAATATAAGAACTCATTTGGGTATCATTTATCAGTGGAACCTTTCACCTAGAAAAATTAAGAACTGATTTCTAGGTCATTCTCCTCTATTCGATTTTATTGCCTCCAAGGAACAAAAGTTCAGAGGAGTTTTAGAGGGATGCTGTAGTTGTCAAGGATGTTTAACACTAAGTACTTCGAGGTCAGTGGAGACTAATTTCAGGCAGGGTGTAAAATGAGCAGCTGTTCTGATTTGGGCAGATTTAAAATTACTCCCATGTTTTGGACTTTAGAATGACATTCCATATCCTGTGCCAGTGAGACTTTAGGAATTTTAATGTGATTTGCACCATTATGCATTGGGTTTCTTGAATTTAATTACATGAAGGTAAAAATTGAAGTATATGCTAAAAGCCGTCATCTGAAGAAAACAATTCTTAAACAGTAAATTAAAATCAAAAAAGATACAGATGGAAATCTGAAATAAAACAGAAAATGCTGGAAACACTCATTGAGGCAGGCAGCATCTTTGGAGAGAGAAAGAGTTATTGTTTCAAATCGAAGTTCTGACAAAGGGTCTTTGACCTTTAACATCAACTCTGTTTCACTTTCCTCAGCTGCTGACTGATCTGCTCCATATTTCCAGCACTTTCATTCTCATTAGTAGTACTGATACTTTTCCACTACCCAGCTAATTACTGCCCAATCAGTTTAATCTCAATCAGCGGCAAAGTGACAGATAATGCCATTGACAGTGCTGTCAAGTAGCACTGATTCACCAATAATCCATTCACCAATGCCCAGATTGGGCTTTACTAGGGCCACTCTGATCCAAATTCCATCACAGCCGTAATCCAAGATGCACCAAACAGCTGAATTCCAGAGGTAAAATGAGAGTAACTGCTCTTATCGTCAAGGAAGCATTTGGCTGAGCATGGCATCGAGGCACCCTGGTAAAACTGCAGTCAGTGAGCATCAAAAGGAAAACACTCCAATGGTTGGAGCGTACCTCAGACAAAGAAAGATGGTTGTTCTTCTTGGAGATCGATCATTGCAGCCACAGGGCATCACTTCAGTTCCTGAAGGCAGTATCCTAAGCTCAATTGTCTTCACTTGTTTCGTCGATGATCTTCCCTCCATCATTAGGTCAGAAGTGGGACGGCTGCACAATGTTCAATTCTGGCCAACACTCCACAGCTAAGGAAGCAGCTCATATCTGCATGCAACAAGATTTAGACAAGATTCAGGCATAGTCTGATCATTAGCAAGTAATGTTCTCACCACAAATGTGTCGGGCAGTGACCACCTCTGACAAGCAGAGCCTAACTACCTGCCAATGGCATTACCATCTATCCTGTCCATCATCAACATCCTGGAGGTCACTGTTGATCAGAATCTCAACTGGACCAGCCACAAATGCAGTGGTTACAAGAGCAGGTCAGAGACTGTATCCTATGGCATGTGACACCTTCTGAAACCCCAAAGCCTTTCCATCATCAAGACAAAAGTCAGGAGGGTGGTGGAATACTCACCATTTGCTTAGATGATTGCAACTCCAGCAACACTCAAAAAGCTCAATATCATCAAGGCCAAAGCAGCTCACTTGATTTGTACCCAGTCCACCACCTTAAGCATTCATTCCTTCTAGCACCAGTCTGTACTGGCTGCAGTATGTGCCATCCTCACACAATGCAGTTACTTAGCCAGGCTGCACTGACAGCACCACCTAAACCCAGGGATAAATGTTTTACATACTTCAGATACAACCACCTGCATGTTCCCTTCCAAGTCACTCCCATCCTGACCTTAAAATATATCAGTATACCTTCTTGGTTGCTGCATTTAAAACCTGGAACCCCTTCCTCAACAGCACTGTAGGAGTACTTTCACCAGCAGCAGTTCAACTCACCACCACCTTCATGAGGGCATTTGGCGGCGGCTAATAAATGTTCACCTCACCTACAAGGCACAGATCTCAATGGATGAATACATTTTAAAAGTGCAGCCTGTAAAGTGCACAGGTACTTAGTTTCATGGAGCAATGATTGCAGTTTTACTGTAAAATCTGGGCCGGTGGCTATGTTTACTTAGGAAGAATGGTCACTTAATTGTTATTAGAGGACTGCTAATTACGGTGGAACTGGTTAAGACTCAATGACAGAGCCAAGGATGGAAGGGGAATAAAAAGAATGCACAAGTCCACACTATAGTAGTGGAGACTACAACTAATATCATTCAGTCTGTGGCCTTGCTACTATTTCAGGCCAACAATTCCTAAAGATGACCCAAATCCAAATGGCTCTTTTTATTGTGCACCTCCTGTGTATGTGTGCTACTGATTTGCAAGCATCTACAATCTACTAAGTTATCTGCCAATCAAATCTTGAATTTTCCCTCATCAGAGTTGCACCATAGGCTTTGTTATTCTGTTACTGTTGAATTATTGACACCTGGTTCTAAGGTTATTGTGGATTTTGTTAAATGGCAGTTGCTGGTTTTGTCATTTCCAACCTTTTCCAAAGTTTATAATCTGGATGTACATAGCATCCAAAGCATTTATGAAGAAAGATCATGTTTGCCACAAGTTTATTCTTGTGCCATCGATTGCAGCAAAAATAACGATTCAAATGATTAGTTCACCTGATTCATTTTTTTTGGTGAAAACTTGCTTTTATATAGTACAGATCAATATAGAGAAACTTCTCAGGGTGCTTCACAGAGATAAAAATGTGCAATAAGTTGGGGAAATAAGGATACCTGAAGCAGCCATAAAGATGGTTTATAAGGAAGATCTTAAAGAAGAAGAAAGAGTTGGATCTACAGAGGGATTTGAGGAAGATATTGCAGAACCTTCTATTTGTGGTGCAAAGAGAGGGGATGGGTCCATATGATTAGAAGCACAGGAGCAACATTTTAGTTAACTATCATTTCATTATATAAAAAAAAATTTGAATGCAGTTTCAGCTATGGTCTGCGTGAGTCACACTAACCACCTGTGATTCGAGTGTAACTAAATATTCCTGAATAAACCAGCTGCATTTTTAAAATTGGAAATCAACTGTAGAAAATTGTTTTATTTTGTAAGAAGAAAATAACGGAATTAAAAATAAGATCCTAGAAATTCAATTGCAAGTGCTCTTTCTCTTTCAGCATTATGCAGTTGAAAATCGATTTTCCATAGACAGCTGAGTCAGTCGCAGACTGATCAGCTGATCGACAGAGACAAGGGAGTCATATCCTTGTAGAATGAAAGGTCAGAGGATTAGGCTGACGAGATGTCAGAGGGGGCTGGAAGAATGAAGAGATGCGGTATTAGATGGCTGTGGGGCCTTGAATATCCAAAGCTAGGGGCTTGGGTTTTGCAGGGATGGAAGTGAATATTTTGGATTTGGGAGAAATGTTCTACATGCAGACAGGTGGTGCCTGATGATGGGTCCAAGAGATCAAAGATAAATATGAGACTTGCCTTACATTAGTTTAAAAAAAAGACCATTCTGGGAGTGCCCAATGATAGGTGCTACTGGGATTATTTAGTCTAATTCCCCCACAATGCTCCAAAAAGAACACTGCATAGAGACCAACGTCATCCTCTACACAACTGAGTTTCCAATGAACTGACCCGGAAATGGTCATTATCACATTTCAGTGCCAGTGAAGTCGATGTTCAATTGCATAGCCCTGGGAAAGCTGTGGAATGTGATTGTCTTTCTTGGCAAATATTTCTTAAAGGAGGAACACGATGTGACTACACAAGTTCTGTTCACTGCAGTATTCCAATTTAAGAGCTTTTTCAATTTTTGAACGCAATAACTTGAGATTTTCAATGCTGCCCATAATGTCATGTTTTACTTTTAAAACCATCACATCAGTGAATCCCTCAACATGGTTGAATTTATTCTGTTTTTCTACAAGACATTCTTTTGTCCAAACTGCAAATTAATAGCTGTCACACTCTGTCTGCATGAATGGACCCATTGTACAAAATGATACCATCTGATTTGAATCAACATACTGACAGAGGGCAGGATTAAGAGGATGGGGCCACTGTGGATCCTTTTCAGGCTCTAGACGATGGTGATTCATTTATAGAATACTGCCGAACAATTGTTTATCTCAAACTTGATGACTCTTCATTCCAAAGTGTTTCTCAAGGATGTTACCAAACAACAAAATTTCGTGACAAATCACCCAAGACGACCAAAAGTTTAGTTAGAGCCTGGTTTTAAGGAGCACTCTAAAGAAAAGGAAGGGGCATCCAGTGGGAGAAAGGTTTAGTGAAGAACCTTCAGAGCTTAAGGATTGGACAGCTGAAGGCAAGGCTACAGATAATTGAATTCGACAATGTTCAAAAATTAGAAGAGTGTAAATATCTTGGGAGGTTGGAGGGCTGGAGGAGATTTGGGGTAGGGACTATTGAACCAGTCTCCAGTAAAAAGTTGTAGCTACATGGAGCCAAGTATTTCTGACCTGATCTACAGAGGAGCGCAGCTGACGCCTGCTGCCTTCCTTAATGAATAGAACGCAATGTGCAAATGAAATATGATCCTTCTTTACATTAAGGCATACTTTATCTAAACCATTCCAATGACCATTCACAGTGGAACATTTTCACAGGGCAGAAAAAATGTGGTAGATTTGCTGAGCAGGAAAGTGAATGACTTAATTTTGGGAAAATTCACGAGGTAGTTTGGTAAGAATATGAGTAGAAGCACAGGAGTAGGCTGTTACAAACCCAAGGATTAGGCCACTTGGCCCCCAAGCCTACTTCGCTATTTAATAAGATCGCAGCAGATCCAAATGTGCCACCATCCTCTGAGGAAAGTTCTGCTCCATATTGGCCCTCCGAAGATCCCTCAGGATCTTATATGCTTCAATCAAGTCTCCCTCACTCTTCTAAACTCCAGCTGACACAAGCTTAAACTGTCCAGCCTTTCTTCATGAGACACCCTGCACATTCCATGTATTATTCAAGTAAACCTTCTCTGAACTACTTCAATGGATTAACATCAATGTTATACACATTCTCCAGAATTGGTCTCATCAATGCCATATATAACTGAAACATAACCTCCCTACTGTGGTATTCAATTTACCTATCAATAAAAAAACATTTTCTTTTCACTTCCTTTATCACAAACTGTGCTTGCAAGAGTCTTGCAGTAGGATACCCAAAGCCCTCTGTGTCCCAGAGCTTTGCATTTTCTACATTATACTCCTTTGCTTAGACGTTTACCCATTCACTTCAGCTAACTATATGCTTTTGTAGCCTCCTTTCCAACCTGCCTTTCACAGCAAAGTTAGCAACCATACCTTTTGTGCCATCATCCAAGTCATTTATACGAATTGTAACATTTGAGGCCCCAACAACCACTTGTTAAATCTTGCCAACTAGAAAAGACCGTGTTTATGCCTATGCTGTTTCCTATTAGCCATCCAGCCTTTTATCCATGCCAATATGTTACCTCCTACACCATGAGCTTTTACTTTCCGACATTATGCTCTTTGATGCAGCACCTTATCAAATGAGTTTGGCTCCTTTTGCCTGATCCTCCAATCCACAAGTTAATGATTGATCACATCTCCGTGCCATGTTCTTGCACTAACCCTTCATCCCTTCATTTCCTTAAGATCCCAAAAAAAATTTCTGTTGCTGTTTGTTTATCCTTTCTCCTCCACTCTTCTGGAGATGGCTTTCAGTTCCAGCATTCCACTAGTACTACTTGTTGCGCAATGACTAGAGGTGAGTGGCAGCTAGTGGAGGATGATGACAGTCACTTTTTGCACTAACATCATCTGTGAAGAGGGGCAATCTTCAACTCCACAGTAGTACATTTAGGACTGAAGTTCAACAGGCACTGGAAGATCCGGTGAAATTGTCCACCATCATGGCACTGTTTCTAGTGCTCAAAGTGTAATAGTAATAACTCTAAGAATATTTTAACTTGTTGGTTTTATAAATCTAAATTATCGATTATAAATTAGACAAATAAAAAGTATATCTTTCTTACTGCAGTATTATTGAATGAGCTTTTCAGTAACATTTCTCATGGAAAGTATCTGTTTACCACCAACAACTGTTAACCCCCACCCATCAGATTCGGAACCCAGTGCAGTCAGTCTTTTAGTTAGAGAACCCTGAGAGTAACGTAATTCAACTCCAGATGTCCCTGGGACTGTTAAACTAGGTGTAGTATCACATTATTAGTGTTGCTGGTTGCTGGCTCACACACAGATTAAATTTCTCTGCAACAGGAAACATTCATAAATCTTAAATGTGTAATTGCAGTGATCAGCCTGTGGGCCTGCAGCAGAGTGTTTGACTCTGAACATTTCTGAATGTTTTGTACAAGTCCAGCAGAGTGGAATATGTATGATACATTCTGGTAATTCTCAGTGGGCTATGATAAGGAAGGAGCGGGACCTTACATAAAGGAACAAGGGGAGGCATCCAAGTTAAAAGCTAACACTGACACTGGCAGAGGGTGTGTGTGCCATTTCTGTCTCTCCCACAGTGTGGTGTTCTCATCAGTGATATGGAGGAGTCTGCAGCTTTGTTTGTCTTCCTGACTGTGGACTCTCTGCAGCGGGGGAGGGACTCTACCAACAAGCAGAAAGTCATGTTTAAGGGGGAAAAAGAAGTTTTGGCCTTTTTTTTCCAGTCGATTTAGACTTTGTCTTGGCATGGTTTCATTCTTACTTAAGTCGCCAAGACTGTGAGTTAATAGTGGGCATAGAATAAATATTGCAATAGCACAACATCAGTTGTACAGCAACCTGGAAGGAGAATGCCCATCTAGAACGTCTATATGGAGCTGATCTGGCATTCAGAATTGAATATACCATTGTCTTAATAACTTTATTAAAATATACACAACCTACACACATTGCTATAAAATTTTATTGCATTAGAGTATCCTGAGAAGAAGATGCAGCAGCCTTGCAAATAAATATATTTAAGATATGATAACGTGCAGCAAAAAAAATCCAGTACCAATTTAGTACCTTGGTGCATTGTACCAAAGGATGAAATCACCTTCTGTCAGTGGTCCCACATTACTAAAGTTTCTCAGCAGATGCAGTACAGTTCTACCCTCTGCATATTAAGAATGCAGTGTTTAAATATTGCATTGGACCAGGTATGGAAGCATTTTGATGTTGGAGATGACACATCCACCCCCACACTCATAACTTCTAAGCTCATATGAGTAGAACTACTGCATCATTAAAATACAAATGTGCCATAAATTTGCATTAAAAGCAGCAAGCCAGCTGGAAGTAAATGGCAGGTCAACCAGTATGTTTAAAGAGAAAAGACAGGTTGTGAGGCTCAATTGAAGAGCATGCATACGAAACATTCTAATTTGCCTTTTCTCTCTCTTCTGTTACAAAACAATGATGTACTGTGTTATTGGTTTGGATTTTTTTAAATGGGCTTTATGTTTAATAGCACGTAAATCATACAGAGCCTGTCTGCTGTGTGTTTGTATTTCTGCCTTGCACCTTGTCACTTACTTTGTTGCTGTTAACATTTCATACTATTTTTGTTGCCTCTTGGCCGTTCCAGGAGACGGGACCAGATTGAATGTGTGTCTGGTAACTTTCACATTTTCCTTCTTTCAATTTGTCTGCTGCCCATAGTTTGTCCTAACAGCTTGTACAAAACCCAGCCTTAAATGATTTATAAATTACCATAATTAAATGCTGAGGAGATCAAAACCATTGATTTCAGCCTCTGCCATAAGATCCATAGCAAGCACAGCATTTCAGGGTAGTAGCAAAAGAGAGGACCTACAGAGATTGCATTTGGTTCCAGTGAATGTATACACATGGTTTTCTGTCTGTTGATCTTTGCATGATTTGTGTGCAAGAATGATCCGCATTGAGAATTATGACCAAAAGCTTGCCTCTGGAAATATGTGACGTGGCACTTCACCATTGCATGTTGTTGCGTTTCTGTTTGGCTTTGATGTCTGGTGGCTGAGTCAGCTTATGGTGTGAATTGGCTTATCTTTACTTAAAGTGATTCTTATTTCTGTATCTGTTTACTTTCATTAGCATTCAGTGTTGGAATGTATCAGAATGGACATTTTTCAGAATTCGTTCTGGGATGTTAATCAGCCAAATATTCTCCTGAAGAATTTTAAGTACATGCCAGAAATCTGATTGCAGAAGAGAAAGTTTGTACATGTTGAAAGTTTCCCTCGAAAGGAGTTACTTTGCCTTTGAGGACAGATTTCTGAACTGTCAAAATTTCTACCAACAGATAGTACACTTCTGGGGAAATTCTCTGTAAAAGCACGGTAGAAAGAAAGATCAATCGGAAATTAGAGTGAAGAGCATGACATTCTTGTGATTACAAGGACAAGTAGTAATCGCTACTGTTTCCACCCTTAAACCTTGGGTCTAACTATTAGTTTTGCTAATTCCTACTTCTCCTTATTCCCTTCTACAGCATGTTCCCAGAGTGCTAAGGAGCCTACTTTCACACAAAATAAAGAGTGTCTCCCTGAGCAAGAACCTAGCTGGCAGTAAACCCAATTCAGGTCACCACCTGACAACTTTGACATTCCCTCCCCAATCACCCAACGCGTCCCCACTTAGCCATCTAAAGCTCACACCACTGGTCAACTTCCTGCCCAATCAGCCAATCAGAAGCATTGCTCTCTCCATCTCCCCATCAAGCAATCATCAGTAACCGACTTTCTTTCTTCTCTACCCATTCTGATCCTTGATCCTTCCCGTCTCTCATGTGCCTTTTCCTTACAGTGCCTGATATGGCCTGGCCCAGTGTGGACACACACTCCATTGGTGCAGTACACTAAGTAGCGGTCTTCCCTGGTGTGAGACCGGTGCCTTAGGTCTGCTGCACTGTGGAGTTTCAAAGTGAGGACCCATTACCAAAACAGTCATTGGTGTGTGGTAAGTGTTTAATGTGTCCCTTCCAGTGTTAAGGGAAATCAAGGCTAACCTTTCTTCCATCTATTTCTGGTATGTGTGGTATCACAGATTCTATTACATTCACTTAATTTAGTTGGGACAATTTATCTAGAAATGTCTCATAGATGGCAGAATTCCAGAGCATTCAACCATGGCCACATCTGTTCTGGAGAAGGTAAACCAGGTGCCCTCTGCAATAAACATCCTCCGTTCCCAATACCCTATTCAGCTGAAACAGCAGAGGACTATTGTATCTCCTGAAGTATTAAATGTGTTCTGTATATTTTCTTTTATATGGAAAGTGTATGAGTTAGAGGAGTATTTAGTTATTTTTCTCCATGCTGAATTTTGACTGGCTCTGGTCTGATAGTTAAGTTGGAAGCAGAAATCATGCATTAGTCCAGTGAAATTTTTTGTGAGTACCGTCTTGTGAGCAAGTATTTAATTCAAAAATGTTATAACTTTTCCTAAATACTCAAATTAGATTGATTGATTTCCAAAATTGTAGTATATTTGTCGTAAATCACACGATAGCATAGCAGTTAGTGTAACACTATTATGGCGCCAGCGACCTGGGTTCAAGGAGTTTGTACTTTCTCCTCATGTCTGTATGGGTTTCCTCCGGGTGCTTCGGTATCCTCCCACATTCCAAAGACGTACGGGTTAGGAGCTGTGGGCATGCTATGTTGGTGCTGGAAGCGTGGCGACACTTGTGGGCTGCCCCCCCCCCAGAACACTCCACGCAAAAAGATGCATTTCACTGTGTGTTTTGATGTACATGTGACTAATAAAGATATCTTATCTTATAAATCAAGTAATGGAACACAGACTGTGTCACAGCTATTGTTTTGCCTTCAGCCATATGTGGAAATGGAAAGTGGAGGTGTTTGCTTTCCTAGCCACTGTTCTGCTTTTCACATTGGGGTAAATGTAAAAATATAAAATCTTGTGTTTTCTTTGTGCCAGTCTGGCTTGGTGAGTGCCAATACCAGAGTAAAATTTAAGGCCAAGGATATCTGCAAAAGGTGATCTAAAAAAACTGAAACATAAGAGACTGCAGATGCTGGAATCTGGAGCAACACAAAAAGCGCTGGAGGAACTCAGTGGGTCAGACAGCATCTATGGAAGGAAATGGACAGTCGATGTTTCAGGTCAAGACCCTTCAACTAGACTGATGAAGTCCATCTGGGCCGTCCAGACGCAGGGTCTCGACCTGAAATGTCGACTGTCCGTTTCCCTCCATAGATGCTTCCTGACCCACTAAGTTCCTCCAATGCTCTTTCGTGTTGTTGTTTTTAAATGAGCAGTGTAACAGAAACCAAGGAGATGAACTGAAGGTGAGATATAGAAGTAAACATAACCAGTCTGGTACTCCCAGGACCCAAACTTTAACCAGCATCATGGATTAAGTGGCAAGGACACCCTCCCAAAGAGTTTGGGATGATGTCCTTGCTTCACAAATGTGTATTTGGTCCTGATGATGGTTCTGAATGGATGGCTGGAGTTCTGGTGTCAGATCTACAATGCTGATTCCATAAATCATTACTAACATCTTCAGAAGTAAAAGACATGATACAGGAGAGGTGGATTATGTCGGCTTCAATTAGAGAAACTGACTTGCCAACATAAAGGCAACTATTGCAAGTCATTCAGTGCATCAGTAAGAGGCTTGTCAGAGTAAATGACAATACTACAGAATTCACACAGGCTTAAAACCAAGTTGAATGCAAAGTTGTAAATTCCGAATGATTTCTTTTGCTAAATATTTACAAGAGAAGATATAAACAATAGGATCTCCTCAAGGCAAAATTCAGGTTTTTTGATATGAAAAAGATGAAATTCCTTGGCAAGTTAAAAGATTTAAAGCAAACAAATCCCTATCATTCTGTGGTATTTATCTCATTGTATAAAAAGAGACATGTACAAGTGGCACTGACACATTATTGTGAATTTTCTGTAAGAGTAACAGGCAACTACAGGCCATGAATTTTTTTCAAGGCTTCTGCTAACTGGAGTTCTGACGCAGGGATTCAACCGAAATGTCGACAGTTTGCCCTCTCCCTCGCCCCAACCCACCCCACCCCACAGATGCTGCTCGACCTGTTGAGTTCCTCCAGCAGATTGTTTGTTGCTCCAGATTCCAGCATCTGCAGTCTCTTGTGTCTCCATCTGGAGTGGATCCATTGTTTTCGTATGTAAATAAAATTCAGGCTGAACTTATGGTAGTAAAGTGGATGAATACCCGAGTAACTCCTTTAATACTGTGTAGAATAATAGAATAATTTTTCACGAATAAACTTCAGGGTTTTATCAGAAAGCTATGTTGTGGTTTTAGATTAGAATGTTCTTGCCTGACTCCTTGCTTAAGGATACCAATCTCAGAAATTACAAGAGTTAACATAAACTATCTGAAATGACTAAGTAATGGCAAAGGAAATTTAAATGAAATTCTGGGATGGGGGTAAAAAAAAAGTAATGAATAAACATCGAGTTGCAGTGGTCATGGATAAAGTTGAAAGAGATGATGTGCCCAATCAGCACAGAGCAAGTCAGCATAGCCAATAGTATGCTGAATGCAAGACAGAGGAAATATGATCTAACTGTACAGTTCCATAGTCCAAATGCAACTTGAGTCTTGCATCTTGTTTGCTGGCTGGAAAACAAGAGAAACATTCAAATGCTGGAGACAATACAGAGAAGAGCCACGTGGCTGATCACTAAAGTTCGAGGTCTGAGTTATGAACAAGACTGGAGAACTTTGTGCTTTTCTGCCTGAAAGAGGGTCATCGTACATAGTTCTCATTAGTAACACTAAGTAGGCCATACAGCCTTTTGAATTCGCTCCACCATTCATCAAGATTTTGGCTGATCTTCCACCTCTGTGCCATTTTCCAACACTATACCCATATCCCTTAATAACCTTCTTACCCACAAATCTATTAATGTGTTTTGAATGAACACCACAGCACTTCAGGATACGCAAAGAAAAAGTTGGGTGAGGATAATGATTCAAACAATGGGAAGGGACAAGAAGACATGAGTTTAAATGATTAAAAGAAAGTCAGACTAATATTATGGAATTCTTCACACAGTGGGTGATTAGCACTAGGATTGAATTTCCAAGCAAAGTAATGGAAGCAAAACTCTAAAATAATTTAAGAAAGCTTAGATTTGATGGTATGGGAATGCAGTGGCATTTTTAAAAAGATCAAGATGGTCTTGCACCCTAGTTATTCCTACACCCCTGATCTTGAACTCGGCCATGGCATCCTTCCAATCCTCCTATCATTCACTTATCTCCTCCTTCAGCAAAGCTATCTCAAAGTAACTTTTTTTTAAACGAAGGCAATGAATTAACCAGTGTTAATAGAAGAGATATGTAATTCACCATGTCTCTGATATTACTAGCTTGCTATTGTAATGACCTTGAGCAATTTGCAAATAAACAGCAAGAATACTAATGCTAGTAGATTCATGCAGTACTTTGAGAGAGCTAAGTTTTTTTCTCAGAATGAGGAGTGAAATTTAAAAATGAGATGTCTTGTATGGAGAGCAAGCAGCTTCATTGCACAGTAATTACAATGATTGTATGCAAGAAAGATTTTTTTACGGGCAAAGAAACCTCAGAAACAATCAAACGTTTGTCAAGTTACTGAATGGTGGTAATTTTGTTTACTTAAGGACAACTTAAGAACAGCTTCTGTCACTGTGTAAAAATCACATTATATTTAGAAAGAAGGGCACAAAGAGTTAATTTCAGAATCCATGCTTTATTTGAAAAAGCTGTGGGACTATTTTTCACTGTTCACTAATATAATTTTAAAAAAACATCCATATGGATATCAATTAAGAATTACAAATTTACTTTTTACATATTTTTCTAACATAAATCCAAAATGGTGCTGAGAGAAATGCTGGCAGTTTGAACAGAAGTGCACTTAATGCCCTGCTGCTGTACCTTAGCCAAATTCCATCTGGCTATCATCCCTTTGCTTGCTCACTTTCATTGGTTCCAAATCTAGCAATGCCTCCATTTTAAAGTTCTCATCCCTGCTTTCAGTTTGCCTATGGTCTTGCCCTGGTCTAGCACAAAGGTGGCATGATTAGTAAGTTTGCAGATAACACCAAAGCAGGTGGTATAGTGGA
This sequence comes from Pristis pectinata, assembly GCF_009764475.1. Taxonomy (NCBI): domain Eukaryota; kingdom Metazoa; phylum Chordata; class Chondrichthyes; order Rhinopristiformes; family Pristidae; genus Pristis; species Pristis pectinata. The sequence goes on from NC_067411.1 coordinate 68,183,448, forward strand.
CAACGATGAAGATTGTCTAAGGTTACAACTGGATCAGATCAACTGGGAAAATAGGCAAAGGAATGGCAGATGGAATTTAATTCAGACAAGTGTAAAGTGATGCATTTTGGGAAGTTAAAATGGGGCAAGACATACAGAGTGAATGCCAGGGGCCTCGGAAGTGTTGTTGAACAGAGGGACCTCGGAATACAAGTACTTAGTTCCCTGAAAGTGGTGACACAGGTAGACAGGGTGGTGAAGAAGGCCTATGGCATGCTTGCCTTCATCGGTCAGGGCATTGAGTACAAGAGTTCGGATGTCATGTTACAGCTGTACAAAACATTGGTGGGACTGCACTTGGAGTATAGCGTGCAGTTCTGGTTGCAATGCTACAGGAAAGATGTGATTAAGCTAGAGGATGCAGAAAAGATTCACAAGGATGTTGCCAGAAATGGAGGGCTTCAGTTATAAGGAGAGACTGGATAGGCTGGGACTTTTTTCATGGAGTGAAGGCGGCTGAAGGGTGACCTTATAGAGATTTATAAAATCATAAAGGGCATAGATGGGATAGATGGTCACGGTCTTTTTCACAGGGCAGTGGAATTAAAACAAGAGGGAAAAGATTTGAAGAGGATCTGAGGGGCAAGTTTTTCCACACACAGGTTGATGGATATATGAAACTAGTTGCCAGAGGAAGTGGTAGAGGCAGGTAAAATGCACATTGGTCGGCATGGACGAGTTGGACCAAAGGGCCTGTTTCCATGCTGTATAACTCTACAAATCTCTATGAATCTATAATCCTACTTTGGTTCACAACCGTCCAAGGTCTGTATGTTTCTCCAATGCTGGCCTCTTGTCTGCCCCGTTTTATAGCTCCACTATCGGCAGCTGTTCATTCAGCTGATGGGCTATGAGCTTTGAAATTTCCCACTTGAAATCTCTTTGCCTTTCTATACACCTTTAAACTTTATTCTTTAACCAAACTTATGAAGACACTAGAGCAGTTCACCTTATGTAGCTTGGTGTTATATTTTATATGATAAAGCTCAAATGAAGGATCCTGGAACATGTTACTATATTGAAGTTTTCATAAGTACATTGATGTAAAATTTTAATGTGTGGTATTTTAATATGGAGTCATTTCTCTCCTTTTAAGCAATATGCTCCCCCATTTCTGTTAAAGTTAGCTCCCTTTAGCATTGTTATACGCAAGGGTAATAGGGAATAAGATGAATCAGTACCACAACACACGTCACTCATGTTTCATTTTGCAGACTTTATAATCTGCAGTCTCACTGGGAATTCCTGTAATAATTAAAGATTCTACTTTTATAAGCCCTAGTTATATTTTAAAAATACTAATCACATTCTTTATAAAGCATTTAAATAAGGCTACTAATGGTAGGACTCTTTCTTCAATTCTTTTCATTTATTCGGAATAATGAAATGTGCATGTCCCTTTAAATTACAGATTTTAGTACTTCATATGAAAAGGCTACCACAAGGAGCCCTTGATTTTCTCGTATAATTCTGCATCATCAGGAATTTTATAAAAGCAGATAGAGGTGAAATGAAACCACAGCAATCAAGTTTATACAGCCCAAAACTTCATGTCTGATTTATTTATGGTGTATTGGTTGTGCACTTGCTGTGGCTATAAGTAATTTTATTTGCCTAAATTATATTTCACTCCTATGAGACTTGTGACCTTGAATTCTGGTGTCATCTCTTATCATGTTGGACCCATAAATTAGTTGCCAAAAGTTCCTTTTACTGGAAACAGGAGTACAGAAGGCTGCTTTGTTTAATGTTGATTTTTTTTCCACTCTAAAGTAAGAACTACTACAGGGTTGAAATATTCCTCCTGTATAGAAGTGACAGGTTTAATCAGACCTACATAAAGCTGGACTACCCTTGGCTACAATTGGTCTGATCTCTTGTCAAACTTGTCAGTGAAATGTTAGCAGCAGTTGTCATTGATGCTACCACACCTGTGAAACATTTGGAATAGACAGCAAATCGCTTTAACTTCCCACTAGAAGCAGGAAATTGACACATCTCTCAACATTTTAGCTGAGGAATGGAACATTGCTGTTTTAGTTCATGCAAGGCTTTTAGGATTTATGTCACTCCAGCAATTTAACTCTTTTTGTGTTTCTATTCAAGGCTCTGATGACAGCTTACATTAGAGAACTTGAAATATACTGTAAGCCATCTCAGTTCTTTGGAACTTTTATATATATATATGTTTTGACTATGTCCATCAAACGAGGCCCAAAGTACGTGCTAGGGCTATCCTAATAGGCTAGAAATGTTACATCTGAGGAGCAATAAGATAATGGAAGGATTAAAGGAGCATGAGTAGGCCCTCTGGACTTTAAAGTCTGCTCTGCTTTTCATTTAAGATTTTGTACCCCAGATCCATTTTCCTGCATTAACTCTATATCTCCCATTACCTGAAATATAAAGAAATCTATTGATCTCCATGTTGAATGAACTCAGTGACTAAGCCTCCAGAATCCTCTGGGATAGAGAAATCCAAAGATACGTCATCTCTGAGCGAAGAAATTTCTCGTCATTTCAGCCCTCAATAATCTACTGCCTATTCAGAGACTATGATCCTGGGTTCTGGACTATATTCCTGGGTTCTGGACTCTGAGCCAGGAGAAACATCCTTCTTACATCCACCATGTTGAGCCCTATAAGATTTTTCTAAGCTTAAATGAGATCACCTGTCATGCTAAATACTAGAGAACACAGGCTAAGTCCACTTGATCTATCCTCACACTGCAGACCTGCCATCCCAGGAATCTAGTCTAGTAAATAATTAGAATTTTTTTCCGAGCCTTAGCCATTAATGGGAGAACATTTTGTGCAAGATGAACAATTTATAAATACACTAAATTTCTTACTTTCATCTGAACAGTCCCATGGCACATAATCTTATTTAATCTATGCTGAATATATATTAAACACATATGTTTTGTAGAGGGAGTACCTTTTGTAACCTCAATGTCCCAGTGCACTTTTCAAAGCCAGTAAATCACTTCTGAAGTTCAGACACTGTTGTAATGTAGGAAGGGCCAAATTATCAAGGTTATTGTTTGACCAAGATGAATAGTGAACACGAAACAGAAAATTTGACTGATCTGCAACATACAAGGAGAAAATGTATTCAGAGTTCATAACTTATTTCATGTTTCCAGTTTTTTCAGCACTGGGATGGATCCTTGACTCCTGTATTCTGGTTTGTTTGACATTGACTTTCTGTCTGCTTCCAACACTACCCTGAAAATAACTGGGAAAAAGCTTCCATTTCACCCAGTCATTCTTCAGAATAAAAGTTGTTCGTTGAGTAGATTGGACCTTATCGCGCTGTACATTTTGTACCCGTGTACATGCATAAAAATAGGTACAAATCTCTCCAATTCAAATGTGGAAAATAACTTAGAAAATTTTACATTTAGGTATATTTTACAAGTCAATACAGCAACGCATGAAAAATTTCATGAGTCCACTCCACACCTCATTTCCAGTGTGCCTATAATTTGCACATCCCTGTGGCCAAAGAACTAACTCTGTGAATTCTAATATACGGGAAATAGTAAGGGTTACTACAAACAATTGGAACACTTCTTCCAAGATTTGGAAAATGTTAGGCCTTAGCTTTCAAATTCTACACAATGAGATTTGTGGGAAATACAATAGCAGGCAGGTCAGGTTTTATTGCTTTTAAAGAGGGAATTATGTCCAAAATAAAGTCCAAATAGTTTTGACAGAAATATCAAGTCAAGGGCAACATTGAACTGAGATTTTGCAAGATGATCTATTTCAATTAAATCAACAAACAAAAAGTAACAGAAGAAACTGCAAATGCTTAAACTGTGAAACTAAACTGGAAAATGTTTGAAATACTTTGTGGAATTACAGAGAGAGAAGTTAATGGTGTGAAAACATTGTAATGGATCTCTCTCCCCACAGGCACAACAAACTCAAAGATATGAACTTCTTTAACAAGCTTAATTTTTGTTTTGTGACAGATTCACAAATCCCTTTCTGGCCTTTGAAAACTTATGGAAACTACATTCTTCTCTCTTACAATGAGTGACTTGGTGCACATGGCTATGTTATTTCTGAGGTTTTACTGACATCTAAAAGTTTCCCTACAGAATGTGCAATTTACACTAGGCTGGAGCTAGGTAGGAGCAATTTTCAGTTTTGTTTCAAAATGGTAGTTGTGAAAACTAGGGGCAAACTGGTTGACGTAGAGATTGGTAAAGATAAATTAGCATTCACATACTGAACAGCAGGACTTGAAAGATTGTGTGTAGGTATGTATTCTGCGGTGAAAAAGACTTGGCAACTGTTAATGACCACATATAAATGCTTGAGTGGCACCTTATGATGTAATGACCATTCATCTGAGAATAACATAACAATAAAGTAGTACAGCCATATGTTGCAATAGAGAAAAAAAAACAATTGGGATTTTACTATAATCTGAATTAGGTTTGACAGCCCTGTTAAAAACCAGTCATAGTACATGTTCATCCAGCAGTAATTTTGCTTAATGTATTCAATGCTCCAAGCTGTTTTAGCCAAGCTTTTGATGTATACCTCCTTCCTTCCTTCCTTTCAATAAACATTCTTTTTATTCCTGTCTGACTTTATGGTACTTCTGCAGCAGTTGATCAAATTTTATTCTGAACGTAGACCAGTGATTCTTATATCCAGGTGTTAGGTCTCATCACAATCGAGAGCTTCTCAGGTCAATTGGTATCTGTTTGTAAAACACTCTCAACCAGAACAGAGCCTTTTGTGGACCAGCTGTAAGAGTGCTGAATTTGCTGCAGGTCCCAGTGTAAGCCACAATGACACACATTTCAATGTGTTGAATATTGTCACAAGGCTCAGAGGAAAAATGTGTAGATGTGTTGTAGCACGGACTTGAGATATGCTGATTGAGTTCCAGTGCCAGATGGTCTACACATACAGCATTTCCCCCAGATAATGCAATCAATCTTGGATCATCTGAAAGAGAGGAAAATGAAAGGACTTCACCTTGGAGTTGCACTTTAGAATCCAACCTCAATGAGACCTGCCAACAGTACTCAGAAGCAGTAAAGGCAATAGCTGTCAGTCAAATTAACGTGGAATCCAGGCAAGCTCCCACATTTCAAGCGGAAATAACATTTGTATATCAAACTTGTGGAATATGAACTCGGTGATGATGAGATATGAGAATTTGTGTTGTGTGCTTTGAGCAGTCTGCTCAGGCTCACATATGGCTTGGGCACTTGATTAAGCACACCATGGTTTTAAAAAATGTCTGATTAAGTTGGAAAAATTACTATTTTACCTCTGTCCTGTTTCAGTAAAGAGTTTCACATCCTCTGTCAGAATGGTAGAACCATCCCTAATTTCATTAAAAAAACTTTTCTTGAGGTGCAGAATTTAAAGTAGATGCAGCTCAGTATGTTAGAAACTAGTTAAACAACTTAAATGTAGTTAAGCAATGGTTTGTGCTCCTTGTGGACCTTTTGATATTGTTAGCAATGAACAGTGGTGTGCAAGTTGAATCAAGTTAAACAAAAAAACACTTCAGGGAGTTAAAAAAACACGCTATGCTATTAATCGTGGGGTGAGTTAGCCTGAGAAATCTAAACCTTAATTGAAGCTGCCGTAAGAAACTTCATGTACCTTGGCAGGCAAATTAGTCACATAGCAATGTTAGAGCCAAAGTAGAAGAATGGCAAGAGCAATATCTAATAAGTTAGGTAGTGAGATCAGCAATTTTACGTAAAGCAGAAGATTTTAATGATGCAACTTTGAGACAGTATTATATGTTGGCTATTGATGTAATTGAGGAATGAAGCAATCCTTCATATAAAGTGTTTAGTAAGATGAAACCAGCAATAAATCCAGTTGATAAGATTGGCCCACAACCAGTATCCCAAAGAAAATAGAATAACAGATGCTGATTGTTGTAATGTGCTTATCGCATCTATATTGTCACAATAACTTTACAGAAGTGGGCTGGAGAGCAGCAGCAAACTGGAGCATATTCTCAGTGTGGAAGAATAGAACTTGCCAAAAAGGACTTTCAGCAACTGGTTTAGATTTGGCTTTCTATTTTTAACAAAGAGAGGACTGGTTGATAAAAGAATCTATTCTTTTGATTTAGCTTCTTGCTGCCACAATAACTGGAGCAGTTGTAAGGAAGTTGTAAGTTGCGCTGTTGTGACAATGTCTGCTTTAACATATCTGAGACTCTTTAAAACACATGGTGGTTTTGCTGTTAAATATGCATTGTTACTGATTACAGGAAACATTACAGTTCCCCATGAAAAGATCTGCTGTAACTTCTCATGGGAAGTTGAAATGAGTACAGATGAGCTGTATCATTCTCACTTTTCTGCCCTAGTAAAGTCCTAAATTCTTAGATCTGGAGATTTGACTTTGAATAGGCTATTCCAGGAACTCTCTTCATGGGTAGGAAACTTTCAGAGGCAATTCATTACATCTGGGTAGCTTAAACCCATATGTGGAACTGCTGCCATAGAATTTCCTCTGCTTTGCTTTATTTCAGCCTGAAAGAAACATGCATGGGCTGCCCTCTGTCCAGACTGCAATAGTAGCAGCAGGCTTGTGGGGAGGGAATGACCACAGAAACTTGTATTAGTATTTGTGATTGAGTCGATTTTGTTTCGGCTCCTTGAGACAGCTTGCAAAACTTGAAGTTTAAAGGGGCACCCGTATGATTTAGGCAATGATCCAAAGGGATTTTGTGCTGATGCTCTCAAACATTGTTAAAGTGGTGCCATGCTGGACACCATGAGTTTTGTGCCAACACATATTTTAAAAAGTCAACATTTTTCCAAGAGATGGAGTCATAAAAACAGTAGCCCCTTTTGATAAAACCATACTTGGTGCTTATCAGTGAAACAATGCTTTCATTCAGATGTGGCTTCTGGATGAAGAACATAAGTACATACCTCTCATTTTAAGTTTAATTATTTTTCTCAACCACAGTTTATTTGAAAAGCAAAGAATTGGTGCTTATAGTGTCCTCTGCCTTCATGTGGCCCTTTTAATTATAGGTGAGGAGAGAGTTTAAGAAAATACATCTTATAACATGGTGGTTCTTGCATTTTTTTTATCTCATGGGATGTGGATGTCACAAGCAAGGCTAGTTTGTATTGCTATCCCTAACCAGCCTTGAGGAGGTGGGAGTTCCCTGAACTGCTGCAGTTAGTGTACTCCCATGCTTTGTTGGATAAGGAGTTGCAGGATCTTGGGCTGATGGTGATGACAGAGCATTCGTGTAATTTCAGTGTAATGTTCAACTTGAAAGGGGACACTGCAGGCAGCTCCCCTTGTCCTTCTAGGTGATTTTGGAGATATTATTGGTGTTGTAAGTTGCAGTAGTACATCTTGCAGATGATACATACTCAGCCACTGCTTTGATACATTAGTGTGAACTGGAAAAAGCAAAAGGGTGCCAATTTACCACCTTCTGGTTTAGTGTTTGGATTATGTAATTTAATCAGCAATAATCCATGGCCCTCCATCACCAAATACTGTGGTGAGTAACTCTCCTCCTACCTCCCCAAAGTCTGTCCACCATCTACAAGGCTCAAATCAGGAGTGTGATGGAATACTCTGCACTTGCTCTTGGATGAATGCAGCTTCAACAAGACTGAAGCAGCTTGACACCATACAGGACCCCATCATTCACTCACTCACTCACTCCAGCAATGATGCACAATATGATCAGTTTGTACCATCTTCAGAATGCACTGCAGCAACTCACCAAGACTCCTGAGACAGCATCTGCCAGACCCATGCCCTCTACCAGTTAGAAAGACAAGGGGAGCAAAGGCATGGGAACCCTACCACCCGGAAGTTACCCTCCAAGCCACACACCATCCTGACTTAGAAATATATCACTGTTCCTTCACAGTCCCTGGTTCAAAATCCTGGAACTCTCTCCTTTACAGCATTGTGAGTATACCCACACCTCTCGGACCGCGGTGGTTCAAGAAGGCAGCTCACCACTTTAAGAGCAATTAGGGCTAGGCAATTAAATGCTGGCGCATCCTGCAAAGTCCACGTACCTTAAATGAAAAAGAGGATTGTCATTATTTATTACCAGCAGGAGGAGCCTAAAGAGTAATAGTAATAAATATTTAAAACCATAGTGACTAATGTATCAACAAGTTAGTTATTAGTTATATCAACTGGGTGTAATGCAGGCAGGAGTTTGATTTTTCATGTTCCATCCCATTTCATCTCTTCCTTTACGCAGGTATTGATTTAAGGAATGTCAATAAAAGTTAGCAGCCTATTTGATAATGATAAAGGTTGATTTCTTTTTGTGCCCAGCACCCATTTACTGTATATTCACAGTTTGGAACTACATCTAATCTATTTCTGCAGCCTTGTGATGCTTTGAGATCAGTGGCCTCCCCAACCCGAGAACGGACTCTTGTTTAGAATCATAGGTTTACAGAAATGGTGCAGCACCAGCAGCAGCTATTTAGACTGAGGAGGAAGTGCCAGCTCTTTTAAAGAACAACCCAGTCAATCCTACAACCCTCGCCCCACAGCCCTCTGATCTTTCTCTAAAATCCCCCCATTTTTATTTCCTCCTTCAAGCATTTATAGACCACTCTTTTGAAGGCCACACCTGAAGCTGTTCCCACCACCTATCAGGTCATGCAATCCAAATCACAACTTTTTTTTGTCATAACACCTCACCTCACCTCTTTTGCTAATGATCTTGCAACACTGTGGAGAACCTGGAGCTGCAAAAGTTAAAGGCTTGGTTTTCTTTTAAGGAAAATCCTTGTAATGGTGTACTATGACAAGAGAAAACATCAGAATGAACTAAAATCCCCAAGGGAACTTCTCTTAGCATTTTGATTCTGCTTTTGGCCAATGTAGTGTCTAGCAATCATTCAATCGGAAATTTAAGGGAAGACTCGATGTATTTTGCAATGGGTTCATGGTTTATTATCTTAAAATGCATCATTATACTATTTGTCAGTATTTAAATGTTTAAGCTGGAAAATAAAAGTGGTTGTCTGTGACATGAATTATTGTGCTCATAACACCAAGTTTTTAGAAAAATAATTGTTGTCCAGGAACGTGATGAAAGTTTATTGAAGTCACCAATATTTCAGTTATCATGAAAGCAAGAAATTTAGACGTGGAGTGGATCTTGTTGGTGGTCCTGAAATTTACTTTCAAGACGCATAGTAGATTCTTGCCATTTAAAAAGTTAACTGTGCCAAAAAAGTGATTGAATTAAAGTTAACAATGAGGAATTGCAATCCCAGGTAAATGTATATTGTAATCTGGAAACAATGTCAATACTACAAAATATAACACTTGGTTTTCATCATTGAATTTTTATTTCCCTCTGTCAAGAAATGTAATTTTATTTTTGGGGGATGTTTTCTAAGTTTTATTTTACTGTTTATCTTGGAAACATCATATGGTATTTAGTTTATCCTCTCATTGTGGCTCATGGATATCAAGTTTTGGCCCTGAAGAAGTATCATTGGCACTGAAATCAGTCACTGCCCAATCGTGTCTGGCATCAATGCCTCCAGTTTGATTTTTAATCAATCAGTAATAGCAATTTGATTTTCTGTAACCAGTGCTTTATACATACAATGCAACTTGCCTTCTTTACTGGAAGTAATATTTTTTATCTAATAGGCTTGTACACCAAGGTGAAGTAGTTTGCAAAGGAAAAATTACCTAAAGCCAGGGATTTTCTGACACCATTGCAGACTACTCCCATTTTCCATGAAAGCATTTCTGTTACTGTCATCCGATCTCTCTCGTCCTTAGCTCTGCCGGATAGCTGTAAAGGAACATGAACAGCAGCACTAAATAAAATAATTTCTGAGGCGCAGTACAGTAGGTTGAAACATTGATACAATTACCCTATCTTAAGGTCTTTCTCCCCCAAATTCAGAAGCAAAATTACATTCCAGCAGAATCTACAATCGTGCGAGTTGACATCTCTTTACCATTTTCATGAAACCAGGGGAAATCTTCGATTCAATGAAAAGACCAGAAGAGCATGCCAGGAGCAGGACCAGGCATTTAATAGTGCCAGCCTGATAAAGTTGCAGCATTTTTCTTTTAGGATGCAAGTGTTGTTAGAAGACCAGCATTTGTTGCCCATCGCTAATTGCCCTCGAGGTGAGGGTGGTGAACCACTGCAGACCTTCTAGTGAATCTACTCCCACCATGCTGCTGGGTTGGGAGTTCCAGGATTTAGACCGAGTGATGATGATAGAACAGGTGGTATGTGCAGCCTGAAGGTGACCATGTTCCTGGTGCCAATGATCTTGGTAGTAGAGGTCACAGAGGTCTAAGGTGCATTTTGTAGATGGTGCACATGGCAGCAACTGCGTTGGTAGTAGAGGCTTGAATAGTTTTAGGGTGAAGCACGAGATATCAGTCAAGCAGGCTGCTTTGATGTTGATCTAAGTACTGTTAGAGCCACACTCGTCAGTGAGTGGAGAGTATTCCATCACATTCCTGACTTGTGCCTTAAAGATAGTGGAAAGCATCAGGTTGTCAGGAGGTAAGTAATTTCTTTCAGGATCCCCAGCTTCTGAGCTGTTTTTGTAACCATGCTATTTATATGACTAGTTAATGATGACACCCAGGATGTTGATGATGAGAGGGTGGGGTGGGGATCTCAAGGATGGTCATGCCACAGGATGCTAAGGGTAGGTGATTAGCCTCTCTCTTGATGGAGATGGCCATTGTTTGGCATTTAGTAGCATGAATGTTATTTGCCACTTATCAGCCCATACCTGAATGTTATTTTGGTCTTATTGCATACAGGCATGGATTGCTTCATCTTCTGATGTAGTGCAGGTAGAATTCAATGTTATACATTCATCAGCAAGCATCATCGCTTTTGATATTATGATGGTGGGAGGGTCTTTGATAATGATGTTTGGGCCGAGGACACTGTCCTGAGGAACCCCTGTAGCAATGTCATGGGACTGAGATGATTCACCTTCAACATCCACAATCATCTTGCATTGTATGAGGTACAGTATGTCTCCAACCATCGTCAATGGGCAGGGCGAAAACAATTCTTCACTTTTAATTGGTAACTTTAAAAGCTGTCTGTGAAGGGAAAGCAGCATTTGACAGTCACCTTCAACTCTCCCTCAGTGATGCAGTCAGGAGTGGCGTGATTCTGGTGAGCAGATTATTGGCGAGGAAGTGCTGCTTAATAGCACCGTTGAAAAGTCCTTCCATCACTTTGCTGAGCTTGAGTGCAGACTGGTTGGGCAGTAATCAGCCATATTGGGTTTCTCCTTTTCATGGACAGGATAGGGCTGGGCAATATTTCACATTGTTAGATTGATGCCACATTGCAGCACAATGAAAGAACTACGGCCAAAATTAAGGCACAGATTGGGGAGAAAACCTCTGCAGAATTTGGTTGTGAATAGTAGTGAACAATTTAATTAACTGAAGCTCCGTGACCATACCCATCCTCAACGTTGGTGGAGAGGAAAAGACTAGGCTGACATTTGCAACCAATTTTAAAGGGAATGCCAAGTGAACAATCCAACTTTGTCTCCTTTCAAGGCGCCCACCATGAAAGAAATCACTCCTTGGCCCATTCTTTTCCCATCACATGATATCACCAAATAGCTCAGCACAGGATAGAGGGAATGGCGTAGGCCCCAACAATACTGTGGTGTTGAAAATGTGCCCTCCAGTATGTACCAGGTCTCTTGCCAAGCTACTCCAGTACATTTAAAGCACTGGCAGCTACCTGGCAAAGTGGAAAAGGTACATCCTTTTGCCAAAGCACAGAATGAAACCAATCTAGACACTTACAGCCCTAACAGCCAACAGTCCATCAGCAAATTGATGGAAGGTGTCATTGATTGATGCTATCAAGTGACATTTACTCAATAACCTGTTCACTGATGCTCAGTTGGCATTTTGCCATGACCACTTAGTCTCAGATCTCATTACAGCCATTAAATGGAGCAGAGAGCTGAATTCCAGATATCAGGTGCGAGTGATTACCCAGGACATCAAGGTAACATTTGACCAAGGAGACCTGGAAAAATGAACAGGTATCAGAGAGCAATTCTCCATTCAGCAGAGTCCTATCTATTGCAAATTAAGATGTTTGTGGTTATTGGAAGTCAGCTATCTTCTCCTCAAAACATCACTGCAAGTGCTCCTCAGAGTAGTTTCAGCCATCTTCAGCTACTTCCTTAAAAGTCTTCCCTCCCTTGTGACACAAACAAGAATGTAGCTGATTTATTGCACAAATTTTATTTACAGCTATTCAGAATATGTTGCCACACTACAGCAATACATGGACAACACTCAGCTAATAGGTTTTGTTAGATAATGATTTGCACAGCATGTCTACGAGATAATGACCATCTCTAATGAAAAGCATCTAGACAATCTACTTGATATTCAGTGGTATTAACATTGCCAAATCCCCATCATTTGAACACCCAGGTCACCAGAAACTGAATTCAGCTACATAGGTCCTGTAGCAATGAGATTAGGTCAGAAGCTGGGTATGGTGCAGAGAGGGGTTTACACCCAGATTCCAAATCCTTTCCAGGAATGTGCTGGAATCCCCTCCATGAATGCAGGTCCAATAGCATTTAAGTAACAGTGACATGTTCCAGGTATTTGCCATTGACTTAATCAGCACCTTAAATATTTTCAACTGCTGGTGCACCTTGGCCGCAGTGTGTACCATCCAACTGCAAAGCACCTCCCAAACCCAGCTCTGTCACCCAAAAGGTCAAATGCAGCAGGGTCATGGGAATTCTACGATTTACAAGGTGATGCGGTGTGGATCTCAGTAACAGCACAGAGGGAGTTCCTACATCATGTGGACTGCACTGGTTTACCTATCCAAAGTGCAGCATCATCTTCAGAACAGCAATTGGGGATTGGGAATAAATGCTAGATTTACACAAACCTCTAACAAAGACTATCTGTGCAGGTAAAACATCTCATTAAGAGGAGTGATAGAGCATTAATGTACTACTTTCATTGGAAACTGATGTCAACTTGAGTCCTGGTACACTCACTCTGTAGTTTGAATCATGTTCAGCAGTGGAATAGCAAACATGTGGAGTAGCTATAAAGAATATAATGCAAAAGCAATGCCTGACATTTGCTGATAGCTACAGGAATAGACCATCAACTCAATTTTTCTTTGTCTGGAACTGTTCCAACAATTTTAAAAGTTGTTCATTTCCATTTGAAATAAAATGCTTAAAGATATTTTGGTTTAAGAAGAGTAGGCAAATTTTGTGACACACCAATCAGATTAAAATTACACCCACTTCAAACAGACTAACCATATGCAATTTCTTTCCCCAGTACAGCACTTAAGGGTTAGAATAGTTTAATGATATGGTAAATACACCTGAAATAATTTGTTGTTTTAGTAAAAGCATAAATCCACAAGATTTGCATGGGAAAAAAAGCTAGAATCCCAATAGCTACATATTCCTAAAGTGAGAATTGAAAGTTTGAGCAGTATCAAACATCTAAAGTGATGAGGATTTTGAAATTTTAGTTCTGGGCAAAATAAATACAATTAGTTTCTCGTCAAATATAATTTTCAATAAAGATCCAACTTTTCATGGAAAATATTCAGAATTGCTGGCAGCTTTAAGCATGATAAATCATTTATACATTTGATCCAGACTATGGCATGTTGGAATACTCTGCATTAATCTACAGCCTAAGGATAATCTGTACAATATAGTTCAACAGTCTGTGACTGAGCTCTGGTCTATCTTGAGCTCATTTTGGAGATGTTCCACATGCCTCCAAATGAAAGGGGACCTACAGTATCAGCTGTAATCTTCTCCTTGGTACTAATCAGTACACATTTGCTAATGTAGATCTAGTTCTGAGAGAGGCACATATACTGTGGTTATTTATTCCCTTCCTAAATCAAGCAAATACCCCTCTGATCTTCCCTTTTTTTAATTGTGCAAACCTGACAGATATTAGGGTGAAAGATAATGAAACCCACTAAGATCAACAGCTTATTTGTGTAAGGAATTGCAGGCAATATTTAAATGATACAGAAGCATGTCAGACCCAAGAGAAATAACATCAGAAATGGCCGAGGCTTTTCAAAATTATGCCAGGGTGTGATGCAAGGAAGGTTAGCTAAACATGGGATTTCATCCTTTTTGATGTGTTAACTGTGATGCATTTAAATGTAATGCTCATTGTGAAGTCGAAAAAAAATACAAGAAAAGCAGCACCATGTCTTCTGCAGACAGAATCATGCACTAAAGCTGGACCTTGTAGTCTCTGTTGGGAGCTGCAAGAGCCACCCACAATTGCCATGTTCATCAGTGGGAAGCACATCAGACTAATTCTCCCCACAACAGTTGCAGAAATGGCCACCATGGAATGTGAGAGAAATGTAGAGAGGTGGGGAAACATGAGATTTGTTGTGCTCTGGGTATCCCCTCATAACAGTCTGGCCTGATTGCAGTGGCCAGTCACAAGATAGGATCAGAGTGCAAGCTGATCAAGGGCCCCAGAGATCACAGCATTCCCGATCAGAACCAACGTGTGCAAAAAGATTGAACAGTGAAGGGAGTATAATGGTGAACTTCCCACTATCCTTGGCATTGAAAACTAAGGTTTCAATACCATCCACATCATGGGGCAGACCCTTCAATTGCTGTCTCATTGCCGACTTATGTATGATATGCTCCTTATTTTTCGGTGTTAAAGATTGGAGCTTTTGAGTGCAACCTACATTGTATGCCGTTAGTGGAGGAAATATGCTAAGCAGCCTGTGGCTGATGCTGAGATAATGTCAGCCACTAAATTGAATTGTGCATGGAAGCCTGGGCCTTTGTCCCCAAAGGGTGTCTTTTTACCCAGAAATGATTGCTACTTATGTAACACTTTAATGTTACTTGTGTCTAAATAAAGGTATACAAATCAATTGAATTTCTAGGCAGATATTTTCATTTGTGGGACAGTTCAAAAATCGGAAACTTAGCTACAAAATACTTGCCAATAAATCCAGTTGTGAATTCAAGATAAAAGATCTACATTACAAAGAACATAGATCTCATTCCTTAGCAGGGATGCGTTCAGAGTGGAGTGAGATTAGGAAAGGAAGAGAATGATTTGCTGACAAGGTTGGTTTAAGGTTTAGAATAATTTAGATTGACCAAAATACCCACTTCTGTGCTGTGGACTTCTTTGTAGCCCGAGGTAGTGAACCTGTATCCTGAGGCTAAAAATCCATACTATTTAATGTTTTCAATGCTTGTGATTAGTGAATTGTCTTGTCCAGCAGACACGGCCTGTATTGTTGTCTAAAATCCTGAAATTACTTGCATTCAGAGCAAAACCAAGAAATTGCACTTGAAAAAATAAATGCTAATTACTTAAAGAATTTAGTAGTACAGTGACATTTTTGGGAGGCAACAAACATCAATAGGACTCTGCTTGGATATAAAATTAAAACCCAAACTAACCATGGCTAATTTAAGTTCTACCCGAGCCCAAGTACTCTTGCCAACCTGACTTAACCATCACCATAAATGTCACAATCTTAAGCACTTGCTGGTAATACTGAACAACTCACCCTGAACTGGATAAAGTACCGAGCTCAGCTAGCACAGCCCAGTCTGACCAAAACTCAAATATTCAATAAGAATTTGCACCTGACCTGAACCCAACAGAAATACTGTATTACTTAGGGTGTTTAGGCCTAGTGACTGTTAGTGAATTTCTAGGCAATTACCTTTTAAGCTTGCTTGAAACTTACTGAAATTCATCATCCAACTTGTATCCATGTTCCTTTCCAAAAAACACATACAGATTGAAATGATTATAAACAAAAATAATTTAGTCGCCACAACCAAGTTGTCACAAAGCACTGTGACCCCCTACAGGGATTGAACTCCGCAATTTTGTCAGCTATCCAGAAGAAAATTGTAATTGAATAACATCTCTTTTTGCTGGTACTAAGAAAAATAAATTATATTATAAACATAAGTATGGGCTGCTGTGCAGAATCAAATTTTATACATTAAGTACAGCCCTACTATTAAATACAAATAATGCTGCAACAGGGGCAGGCATGGTAGTGTAGTGGTTAGCTTAACGCTATTACAGCACCAGCAACCTGGGTTCAATTCCCAACGCTATTTGCAAGGAGTTTGTACATTCTCCCCGTGGCTGCATGGGTTTCCTTGGGGTGCTCCGGTTTCCTCCCACATTCCAAAGACGTATGGGTTAGGAAGCTGTGGGCATGCTATGTTGGCGCCAGAAGAGTGGCAACACTTGCGGGCTGCCCCCAGAACACTCTACGCAAAAGGTGCATTTCACTGTGTGTTTTGATGTAAATGTGACTAATAAAGATAGTTTTCAAAATAAGATATCTCCTCCAGATTTATAGAGTCAGAGTTGTACAGCAGAGAAAGAGGCCCTTTGGCCCACCACATATATGCCAACCAATATGCCCACCTATACTAATCCCATTTGCCCCTTTATGCCATGCTCATTCCAATACTGTCAAGATGCCCCTTAAATGTTGTTACTGTTCCTACCTCTGCCACTTCGGGCAGCTCATCCCGGAAACAAAATATGTGAAAAATGTACCCCTCAGGTTCCCTTTAAACCACCTCCCTTTCACATTAAATCTATGCCCTCTAGTTTAAGACAGCCTTACCATGGGAAACAGATATTGTCTATCTACCCCAAATATGGCTCTCATAATTTTATACACCTCTGTCATATCATCTCTCAGCCTCTTCCACTCCAAGAAGGGCTGTCCAATCTCTCCTGATAACTCAGGTCCTCCTATCCAGGCAACATCCTTGTGAAACAACAAAAAAAAACAAGCTGCTGGAGGAACTCCGTAGGTCAGACCCTGCATCAGCACAGAGAGTGTAAGGGGGAAGATAGCCTGTATAAAGAAGTGAGGGGGAGGGGCTAGGCAAGAGCTGGCAAGTGATAGGTGGATCCAGGTGAAGAGGAGTTGATGGGCAGATGGAGCGAGGGATGGAGGTACTGACAGAGGCTGTGGGAGGTGATTAGTGGAGGGCTGCAGATAAAGAAGTCTGATAAGAAAGGAAGGTGATAAGTAGAACTAGGTAAGGGAGGGATGCTGGGCAGAGGGGAGGGAATAGGGGAGGGAATAGGGGACTGAGTAGATAGAGTGTGTGGGTGATGAAATGCAGGGTCTCAACCCACAACGTGGATTATCCCTTTGCCTCCACAGATGCTTCCTGACTCACCGAGTTCCTCCAATGGCTTGCTTTCACTCCAATTCCCAACACCTGCAGTCTCTTGTGTCAACAGACTTGTGAACCTTTTCTGCACCCTCTCTAGCTTAATCACATCCTTCATATAGTGTGGTGACCAGAAATGTACACAATACTTCCAGTGTGGCCTAACCAACATTTTGTACAACTGTAACATGACATCCCAACTCTTATATTGAATGGCTCGGCCAATGAAGGCAAGCACGCTGTACACTTTCCTCGCCTTCTTGTTTACTTATGCTCCCATTTTCAGGGCACTATGTACTTGTGCCCCAAGGTTGCTCTGTTCAACAACACTCCCTAGGACCATCACTATTTCTGCCCTGGTTTAACTTCCAAAAATGCATCACTTCACACTTACCCGAGTTAAATTCCTTTGCCCAATTTCCTTGTTGTTTTACATTGTGTTGTAACGTTAGATAAAATGAAAAACACGATGATGCTGGAGGAACTCACCAGGCCAGGCAGCATCCGTGGAGAAAAGCAGGCGGTCAACCTTTCGGGCCAGGACCCTTCTTCAGGACTGAAGATAGGAAAAGGGGAAGCCCAATATGTAGGAGGGAAAAGCAGAACAGTGATAGGTGGACAAAAGAGGGGAGGCAGGGTGGGCACTAGGTAGATGCAGGTAAGAGATAGTGATAGGCAGGTGCGGGGGAGGAGGGGAGAGCAGATCCACCGGGGGATGGGTCGAAGGTAACAAGACAGAGGGGAAAAAAGTAGAAAAAAAAGAGGCTAGGAAAGGGAAGACGAAGAAGCAGCAGCAGCAGCATGGTGGGGGGGGGGGGGGGCGGGTTTCTGAGGAAGGGGGGTGGGGATTACCTAAAGTGGGAGAATTCAATATTCATGCCATTAGGCTGTAAGGTTCCAAGACGGAAAATGAGGTGCTGTTCCTCCAGCTTGCACTTGGAATTCTCCTGGCAGTGGAGGAGGCTGAGGACTGTCATATCAGTGATCGTGTGTGAGGGGGAGTTGAAGTGACTATCAACAGGGAGATGCAGGTCGCAGTTACGGACAGAGCACAGGTGTTCTTTGAAACACCTGTGAAACAGGCATCAGGCTACAAGCTCATGCATACAAAGTCACCAAGAGTAGTGGGAAACTGGAAGATTGGGAAAACTTTAAAAAGCAACAAAGAACCACTAAGCAAGCAATAAGGTAAGATAGATTATGAAAGTAAACTAGCACAAAGTACGTACAGATAGTAAAAGTTTTTATAATTATATAAAGCGGAAAAGGGTGGCTAAAGTGAATGTAGGACCCTTGGAAGATGAGAAGGGGGAGTTAATATTGGGTAATGTGGAAATGGCCAAAGCCTTGAACGACTATTTTGTGTCAGTCTTCACGGTGGAGGACATGCCAAACAGAGATGTTATGGACACGATGGGAGGTGAGGACCTCGATACAAGCACTGTCACTAAAGAGGTTATGATGAGCAAACTAGTGGGCCTGAAGGTAGACAAGTCCCCTGGTCCTGATGGGATGGATCCCAGGGTACCGAAAGAAATGGCAGAAGTTATAATAGACACACTTGTGATAACTTACCAAAATCCTCTGGACAGGTCTCAGCAGATTGGAAGATAAGGAATGTCATGCCACTGTTTAAAAAAAGGATGTAGACAAAAGGCAGGTAACCATAGGCCGGTTAGCTTAATGTTTGTTGTCGGGAAAATGCTTGAATCTATCATTAAGGAAGAAATAGTGAGACATCTGGATAGAAATAGTTCCATCAGGCAGACACAGCATGGATTCAAGAAGGGCAGGTCCTGTTTGACAAATTTATTGGAGTTCTTTGAAGATATAATGAGCGCAGTGGATAAAGGGGAACAGGTGGATGTTGTATACTTGGATTTCCAGAAGACATTCAATAAGGTCCCTCATTAAAGAGTTATCCATAAGATAAGGATGCATGGAGTTGGGGCTAATGTATTAGCACGGATGGAGGATTGGTTAACCAATAGAAGACAGAGAGTTGGGATAATTGGTTGTTTCTCTGATTGGCAGTGGTGAGCGGGGTGCCGCAACTGTTCATGATTACATTAGCGATTTAGAAGAGGGGACCAAGTGTAGCATATCTAAGTTAGTTGATGACACTAAATTGAGTGGAAAAGCAAATTGTGCAGAGGATGTGGAGAGTCTGTAGAGAGATACAGATAGGTTAAGTGAGTGGGCAAGGCAGATGGGGTACAATGTTGGTAAATGTGAGATCCACTTTGGAAGGAAAAAGAGATCGGATTATTATTTAAATGGTGAAAGATTGCAGCATGCTGTTGTGCAGTGGGATTTGGGAGTGCTTGTGCATGAATTGTAAAAGATTGGTTTGCAGGTGCAACAGGTTATCAAGAAGGCAAATGGAATGTTGGCCTTCATTGCTAGAGGGATTGAATTTAAGAGCAGGGAGGTTATGCTGCAACTGTACA